>NC_073378.1:110813291-111116625 GCF_028641065.1 Leucoraja erinaceus | reverse complement strand
ACCCCAGGGGGCCACGTGGGTGGCAAGCATTTTGGGTAAAGATAGAAACTACTGAGTAAGACACTCTTGAATGAAAAGATACTGAGGATGTATGAAGGGATTTTGCATAGTTTTACGCTGAATCATGTTGACTTTCAGAGATAATAAAACAGTTTTTACACATTGTAATTGTACCAGGCTCTACCACCTCCTCTGGCAGCTCGTTCCAAATGCTCACTGCCCTCTTTGTAAAGAAACTTGCCCCTCAGATTCCCTTAAGTCTTTCTTCTCTCATCTTAAACACGCCCTCTAATTTTAGACTCCCTTTTCCTGGGAAAAAGACCGTGACTATCTACCCTATCTATGCCCCTTATGATTTTATAAACCCCTATAAAAGCAACCCTCAGGATCATTCGCTCAAGGGAAGACAACCTTAGCCTCTCTGATTTGTCCTAATAACTTTGAGCTAGTCATCTTTTGTCCACTTGAAACATTTTCCCTTTATTTACTCCATCTTATTACTTTAGGATTTTTAAACACGACGCTTGATTCTAATTCCAGCCTTCTCTACCTTGAGGGATGGACCCCAATCTACACTCGCACCCACAACCGCAGTGGGTGGCATGGTGGCACAGTGGGAGTTTTCCTGCCTTACAGCGCCAGAGACCTGAGTTCAATTCTGACTACGGGTGCTGTCTGTACGGAGGTGCACTCTCTCCCTGTGATCACGGATACGGGTGAGTTTGCAGGTTAATTGGCCTCTATAAATTGTACCTAGCGTGCAGAGAAAGTGGGGTAACGTGGTACTCACGTGAATGTGTGTTCAATGTTTGACCTAGACTCAGTGGGCTGAAGAGCCTATTTCCATGCTGTATCTCTAAACTAAACCTATACAACTTGTGAGGAACAGATAAGGATAGAGTCCGTTCAAACCTCCAGGCAACATTCTGGCAGTTGATGATAGCGAGTAACATTTCTGCCACAGCCAGATAGGCAAAGACCTCCTCAACAACCCCTCCCACCCCCCATCCTCCCTGTCCTCATGTTCTATGTCACTGCCTCCTCCCTGCCACCCTGACACTAACTCCAGCCTAACTCATCCTCTCCCCTCTTCCTCCACTTGGCCCCCTCCTCTCTTACCTGCCCCAGGCATCCATATATTCCCCACGCCCATATGACACAGAAAGGTAGACACAAAATGTTGGAGTATCTCAGTGGGACAGGCAGAATATCTCAGGAGAGCAGTAATGGGTGACAGTTTCGGATCGAGACCCTTCTTCCGACTCAGAAAAGTTCCATTTGTCCCATCATTGGGTGACAAAGTAATCCTATTTCCCCACTCATTTTCCCAGCGACCTATTCTACCCACATTTCCATCAAATACTCCAGATTCTCCCATCTACCTACAAACTAGGGGAATGTACAGTTGCATTAATATAATGAACATAATATTTAATTAATTAATGGCTTCACCGGGAGGAACCCCACGCGGTCACAGGGAGAACCTGAGGTTAGGATCGAACCTGGGTCTCTTGCGCTGTGAGGCAGGAGGTTTGTCAGTTGTGCCACTGTGTTGCCCTTATCCCTGCCCGGGGAAGGGGGCAGAGTGAGGGAGATGGGATGGGTCAGTGAGGGGGGAGTGAGGGAGATGGATGGGTCAGTGAGGGGGGAGTGAGGGAGATGGGCTTGGATCAGATGGGATGGGATCAGTGAGGGGGGCAGAGTGAGGGAGATGGGATGGGTCAGTGAGGGGGGGAGTGAGGGAGATGGGATGGGTCAGTGAGGGGGGCAGAGTGAGGGAGATGGGATGGGTCAGTGAGGGGGGCAGAGTGAGGGAGATGGGCTTGGATCAGTGAGGGGGGCAGAGTGAGGGAGATGGGCTTGGATCAGTGAGGGGGGCAGAGTGAGGGAGATGGGCTTGGATCAGTGAGGGGGGAGCCTGATGCTCTGCACGCAAACACCCACGACTCTTCGCACCTGTTGCCGAGTTAAGAATGGGAGAGCGAGTGTGTTGGCCATCAGTGGAGTTGATGTTCTGCTGCTGACGGATGCAGCAAAGCCCTTTGTGTTGTGAATTGTCCGGGACTGGTGTAGGAACCTGAAGCTGTACCAGCTGTAACATCCTGTGGCTGCTGTGGGGAGATGGGAAAGTCTTCAACAGCATCAGCAGAGCTTGCTGCACCGTCACACCTGCAGCAGGGGATTGTTCAAAGTCTATTTTTAAGGCACTGCAGGCCCCATGGGCAGAATTAACACAGTGGTCTGTGATGTTGGCTCAGAGAAAGCAGGGGGGACTGACATTTGAACAGCGATTGTCAGGGTGTCCCAGGGATTTGCAGACCCCAGGCAACACCTCACGAAGGGAGGCACGGTGGCGTTGCAGTAGAGCCGCTGCCTCACAGTGCCAGAGACCCAGATTCGATCCTGACCTCAGATGCTGTCTGCGCAGAGTTTGCACATTCTCCCTAAGACCGCGTGGATTTTCTCCGGGAGCTTCGGTTTCTTCCCACATCCCAAAGACCTGTGGGTTTGTAGGTTAATTGGCCTCTGTAAAGTGTAAGTTTCCCTTGTGGGTAGTCTAGTGCTAGTGTACAGGGTGATCACTGGTCGGCACGGACTCGGTGGGCCATAGAGTCTGTTTCCACGCTGTATCTCCAAAGTCTAAACATGTTGGTGGGATGAGGTGCATGTTCTTCAAATGAGAATGAATCACTTCTTGTAAAATGCTCTGTTATTTGATCGTGCACGCCGGGTTGATTGCATTCGTCGAAACAGGGCGGACCACGTGAAGGTTGCAATCTTCCACCCCCACTCTCTATCTAATAGTCAAACAAGTGAATGGACTGTAGCGATACCAGCTGCTGCCCTTGATCTGGAGATACTCCAGCTAGCAGCACTTCCTGAAAATTCCCTCAACCAGTATACTGGGGTCCTGGAGTTCCCACTGCATTTGATGGGATTAAAGACCCATTGTGCTTCAATTTTCCCTGAGTATTCTTGATTTTAATTAATTACTAACCATTTACCAGTTCTCTCAAGGTCAATTCTCCTTTAATAAGAATGTTGCATAGAACATGGCTCAGAACCACAAACAAACAGTACAGGGCAGGAACAGTCCCTTCGGCCAACAATGTCTGCGCTGACCATGATGTCAGTTCAACTTTGCCCACTTGCTTGCACATGATCTATCTCCGTCCATTCCATTTTACTGCGCCGGAGACCTGGGCTCGATCTCGACTACGGGTGCTGTCTGTACAGAGTTTGTATGTTCTCCCTGTGACCTGCGTAGGTTTTCTCCGAGATCTTCGGTTTCCTCCCACACTACAAAAACATACAGGTTTGTTGGTTAATTGGTTTGGTAAATATAAACATTGTCCCTCGTGTGTGTAGGGTAGTGTTAATATGCGGGATAGTTGGTCGACGCTGACCCGGTGGGTCGAAGGGCCTGTTTCCATGCTGTATGTATAAACTAAACTAAACAAAATATAGAGGTGCATAGACCATGAAGCAATAGATAGTGTGAATGCACAGTTTTTTTACCCAGATTAGAGGAATCAAGAACCAGAGAATTAAGGTTTAAGGTGTGAGGGGAAAGATTTAACAGGAACACGAGGGGCAACTTTTCCACTCAGAGGGTGGTGTGTACATGGAACAAGCTGCCTGAGGAGGTAGTTGAGGCAGGGGCAATAACAGCATTTCAAAGACACTTGGTCAGGTACATGGATAGAAAAGGTTTAGAGTGAAATGGGAACAAATGCAGGCATATGGGAACTATAGATATCTCTGTCAGGATAGACAAGTTGGGCCGGCGGGCCTGCTGTTGTGCTGAAAGACTATAATTTGTCAAGTCACCGTGGTGCCCATGTGACTTAATCAACTGGACCAGATCCGTGACTGGCTCTTTGCAAACATTTACACAAATGTTTAAGAAAAGGAATTGTGAAAACACATTGATGCTGGTGAGTGGGCTGGGGGCATACCTCCCGCGCTCTAGGTGGCGCTCTGGGTCAGCTGCGGGACATGGAAGCTGAGCAATGGCCGCCGGAGGCGAGGATTGGTGCATTCACAGGCCAATGTCAAGGAGGCGGCGGAGTGCTCAAGTCGGCAGAGGGGGCTGCTTTGTCCACTCGCCTTCTCCCACCAGCTACACCTCCACCATCGCCTCCTCCTCCTCCTCCTTTCTTGGAAGATGTCAGCGACTGTGGGGTGGAGGGAGGGAGCGGTGGAGTGAGGGGGGAGGGAGCCCCAAGGTGACCGAGCGCGTCCTTTCAGTGACAGCTGCCTGAAGAAAGCGCTGTCCCCAGGGGCTACAACATAGAAACATAGAAATTAGGTGCAGGAGTAGGCCATTCGGCCCTTCGAGCCTGCACCGCCATTCAATATGATCATGGCTGATCATCCAACTCAGTATCCCGTACCTGCCTTCTCTCCATACCCTCTGATCCCCTTAGCCACAAGGGCCACATCTAATTCCCTCTTAAATATAGCCAATGAACTGGCCTCAACTACCCTCTGTGGCAGAGAGTTCCAGAGATTCACCACTCTCTGTGTGTGAAAAAAGTTCTTCTCATCTCGGTTTTAAAGGATTCCCCCCTTATCCTTAAGCTGTGACCCCTTGTCCTGGACTTCCCTAACATCGGGAACAATCTTCCTGCATCTAGCCTGTCCAACCCCTTAAGAATTTTGTAAGTTTCTATAAGATCCCCTCTCAATCTCCTAAATTCTAGAGAGTATAAACCAAGTCTATCCAGTCTTTCTTCATAAGACAGTCCTGACATCCCAGGAATCAGTCTGGTGAACCGTCTCTGCACTCCCTCTATGGCAATAATGTCCTTCCTCAGATTTGGAGACCAAAACTGTACGCAATACTCCAGGTGTGGTCTCACCAAGACCCTGTACAACTGCAGTAGAACCTCCCTGCTCCTATACGCAAATCCTTTTGCAATGAAAGCTAACATACCATTCGCTTTCTTTACTGCCTGCTGCACCTGCATGCCTACCTTCAATGACTGGTGTACCATGACACCCAGGTCTCACTGCATCTCCCCCTTTCCCAATCGGCCACCATTTAGATAATAGTCTGCTTTCCCGTTTTTGCCACCAAAATGGATAACCTCACATTTATCCACATTATACTGCATCTGCCAAACATTTTCCCACTCACCCAGCCTATCCAAGTCACCTTGCAGTCTCCTAGCATCCTCCTCACAGCTAACACTGCCCCCCAGCTTAGTGTCATACGCAAACTTGGAGATATTGCCTAACATGAGCCCAACATGAGCTGCAACAACAGCCGCATCAACCAGACTGTAGAATAGCTGGTGATGAAGGGCTTACTGGTGCTGACCAGTGAATCAGTCTGAAGAAAAGTCCCCACCTGAAACGTCACCTTTCCATTTTTGCCAGATATGCTGTCTGAGCCGCTGAGTTACTCTAGCATTTTGGGCCGATCTTTGACAATTAAAACTCTCTTGACTCATATATTGGTCTGTTAAAGTCCTCGGATTTCTTTGGTGATATAACTTGAGATCTGGGATTTATCCATAACTTTTGACTATCCTCGACCTTGGATGAAGGCAGAACTTAGTTGGCCCTGAAACTTTGCACTGTTTCCTGCCTCTTTGGATTTGGACGTGTTTAAGGAAGATGTTGAATGGGAGTACAGTGATAGGAGAGAACCGGGAAGTAAAGTTTCCTCAACAATACTTTGGCTGGAGCCCAGCCCCAGCTGCAGTTTCTGAATTAAAGTCTCCTTGATGCCTTTTGCAGACAAAAAGAGTTATGATTTGGGAAATAACGGACTTCCCCCTTTGGATTCAATTGTTCCAGTTATTTATGGAAACATTAACCATTGTGTTCGCACCCAGTTACATGTTAGGCTCACAACAGATCAGAAAGAGTTTCTGAATGCAGCACAGCTGTTTTAGGCACCCTGGTTCGATCCTTCACTCTAGTGCTGTCCATGTGGAGTTTGTATGTTCATCCTGTGAAGTGTGGGTATCCACCGGGTGCTCTGATTTCCTCCCACAGCCTAAAGACATGCCAATTCATAGGGGATTGGTCACTATAAGGTCCCCATCGTTATGTGGGAGACAGGAGTCATAGAGTCATACAGAGTGGAAACGGGCCCTTCAGGCTAACTTGCCAACGCCGACCAACATGCCTCACCTACACTAGTCCCACCTGCCTGCGTTTGGTCCCATATCCCTCTAAACCTATCTTATTCATGTACCTGTCTAAATGTTTCTTAAATGTAGCAATAGTACTTGCCTCAACTACCTCCTCCGGCAGCTTGTTCCATACACCTACTGAACTGAACAGATCCATTTGCGTGGGAGCATTGGAGGAGTCAAAGGACCTGTGAGAGAGAAAACGTTACAGGAAAATAAATGGGGGAATGGGATTGCCCTGAGAGCCAGCAGTATAATGTGGATAAATGTGAGGTTATCCATTTTGGTGGCAAAAACAGGAAAGCAGACTATTATCTAAATGGTGGCCGACTAGGAAAAGGGGAGATGCAGCGAGACCTGGGTGTCATGGTACACCAGTCATTGAAAGTAGGTATGCAGGTACAGCAGGCAGTGAAGAAAGCGAATGGTATGTTAGCTTTCATAGCAAAAGGATTTGAGTATAGGAGCAGGGAGGTTCTACTGCAGTTGTACAGGGTCTTGGTGAGACCACACCTGGAGTATTGCGTGCAGTGTTGGTCTCCAAATCTGAGGAAGGACATTATTGCAATAGAGGGAGTGCAGAGAAGGTTTACCAGACTGATTCCTGGGATGTCAGGGCTGTCTTATGAAGAAAGACTGGATAGACTTGGTTTATACTCTCTAGAATTTAGGAGATTGAGAGGAGGTCTTATAGAAACTTACAAAATTCTTAAGGGGTTGGACAGGCTAGATGCAGGAAGATTGTTCCCGATGTGGGGGAAGTCCAGGACAAGGGGTCACAGCTTAAGGATAAGGGGGAAATCCTTTAAAACCGAGATGAGGAGAACTTTTTTCACACACAGTGAATCTCTGGAACTCTCTGCCACAGAGGGTAGTTGAGGCCAGTTCATTGGCTATATTTAAGAGGGAGTTAGATGTGGCCCTTGTGGCTAAGGGGATCAGAGGGTATGGAGAGAAGGCAGGTACGGGATACTGAGTTGGATGATTAGCCATGATCATATTGATTGGCGGTGCAAGCTCGAAGGGCCGAATGGCCTACTCCTGCACCTAATTTCTATGTTTCTATGTTTCTATAAACTGAATGGGTCAAATGGCCTCATTTTTTTAGTCATAGAGCTGTGCAACACACAAACAAGCTCTTCAGCCCACCTTGCCCCACGCTGACCAAGTCCCATTTGCCTACATTTGGCCCGTAGCCCACTAAACCCCTTCCTATCCAGATACCAGTCCAGATATCTCTTATTGGAAGGAAACATCCATGATGCCCTTAAAGATGCCATAAAGTGCAACAGTGCTGCACTCTGGCGGGATCTGAAACATCATGGCACCTCTCATAAAACGTGCAAACATTGGCAGAGGAACAAAGTTGCAGATTACAGGGGAATATCAGTTGGATGGAGAGAAAGGAACAAGTAGAATCTTTGTCTGGTGAACTGAAGAAGATAGGGAGAGAGGGGAGGAGAGGGAATGCAGGAGTTATTTGAAATTAGATTAAAAAAAAACATTCATACCACTGGGTTGTAAGCTGCCCAGGAGAAATATGAGGTGCTGTTCCTCTCATTTGCATTTGGCCTCACGCTGACAATGGAGGAGGCCCAGGACAGAAAGATCAGTATGGGATTGAGAAGGGGAGTTAAAATGTTTGGCACCCGGGAGATCCTTTAGGCCAATGCGGATTAAGCGTATGTGTTCAGCGAAACGATCGCCAAGTCTACGCTAGGTCTTGCAGATATATAGGAGCCCAAACCGGTAACACTTTGTGTACCGTGGCCGGCTTGATTGTATTCATGTATAGTCTTGTCTGACTGGATAGCACATAAAGAAAAGCTTTTTTCTGTACATTGGTACGTGTGACAATAGTAAACTGAACTGAACTAAACTAAATGATGCCACTGGGGTACAATAGGGTACAACCAATGTTCCTCAGGGAAATGTCCAAGACCCAACTATCGTCAGCTGTCTGGTTAATGGCATTCCTTCATCTTAAATTCAGAAATTGGGATGTTCACAGATAATCACCATCAATACCATGGGATCACTTGACCAGAAGGTCAACTGGAACTGGGACAGAAATACTGTGGCTACAGGATCAGGTCATAGACTGGGAATCCTACAATAAGTGATCCACTGCCTGACAATGCAAGTTCTCTCCGCCATGTACATGACATGAGTCTTGGCACCTGGGCGCCATGGTGGCAGCAGTAGAGTTGCTGCCTTACAGTGCCAGAGACCCGGGTTCCATCCTGACTATGGGTGAAGTTGTACAGGGTCTTGGTGAGAACACACCTGGAGTATTGCGTACAGTTTTGGTCTCCTAATCTGAGGAAAGACATTCTTGCCATAGAGGGAGTACAGAGAAGGTTCACCAGACTGATTCCTGGGATGTCAGGACTTTCATATGAAGAAAGACTGGATAGACTCGGTTTGTACTCACTAGAATTTAGAAGATTAAGGGGGGATCTTATAGAAACTTACAAAATTCTTAAGGGGTTGGACAGGCTAGATGCAGGAAGATTGTTCCCGATGTTGGGGAAGTCCAGAATAAGGGGTCATAGTTTAAGGATAAGGGGGAAATCTTTTAGGAACGAGATGAGGAAAACTTTTTTCACACAGAGAGTGGTGAATCTCTGGAATTCTCTGCCGCAGAAGGTAGTTGAAGCCAGTTCATTGGCTACATTTAAGAGGGAGTTAGATGTGGCCCTTGTGGCTAAAGGAATCAGGGGGTATGGAGAGAAGGCAGGAACAGGATACTGAGTTGGATGATCAGCCATGATCATATTGAATGGTGGTGCAGGCTCGAAGGGCCGAATGGCCTACTCCTGCACCTATGTTTCTATGTTTCTATGGGTGCTGTCTGTACGGAGTTTGTACATCTTCCCTGTAACGCATGTTTATGTCTCCAGGTGCTCCGGTTTCCTCCCACACTTTACAGACATACAGGTTTGTAGGTTAGTTAGCTTTAGTAAAATTGTAAATTGTCCCTTGTGTGTAGAATAGTGCTAGTGTACGGAGTGATCGCTGGTCAATAGACAATAGACAATAGGTGCATGAGTAGGCCATTCGGCCCTTTGAGCTAGCACCACCATTTAATGTGATCATGGCTAATCATCCACAATCAGTGCCCCCGTTCCTGCCTTCTCCCCATATCCCCTGACTCCACTATCTTTAAGAACTTCAAGCTCTCTCTCTTGAAAGTATCCAGAGAACCGGCTTCCATTGCCCTCTGAGGCAGAGAATTCCACACTCACAACTCTGTGTGAAAAAGTGTTTCCTCATCTCCATTCTAAATGCCTTACCCTTATTCTTAAACTGTGGCCCCTGGTTCTGGACGCCCCCAACATCTGGAAACATGTTTCCTGCCTCTAGCGTGTGCAAACCCTTAATAATCTTATATGTTTGAATAAGATCCCCTCTCATCCTAAATTCCAGAGTATACAAGCCCAGCCGCTCCATTCTCTCAGCAAATGACAATCCCGCCATCCTGGGAATTAACCTTGTAAACCTACGCTGCACTCCCTCAATAGCAAGAATGTCCTTCCTCAATCTTTGCTAACCCGTTGGCCCTCGAGCTTCCAGGAAAACAGCTCTGTTTGCAATAAATTTTCCAGAATGGACATGTGGTCTGATTGTCATACACATCAACCACCAAATTCAGGAACCAAAAGTACCAGAAGGAAGGTCTGTTGTACAGAGGTTTGATGTTTACTGGAAACCGTTACAATCCGATGCAGGTATACTATACTGAAGTCAAGTTATGAAGTAGCAAACTGAGACACCATAGAAATACTGCAGATGCTGGTTTACAAAAAAAAGACACAAAGTGCTGCAGTAATTCAGCGGGTCAGGCAGCATCTCTGGAGAACATGGATAGGCATGGGTGTTTCTAGTCAGGGCCCTTCTCCAGTCTGATTTTGTCGCGGGGAAGGAAGAAAGCTCGAACAAAGGTGGGGTGGGGGTGCGGGCAGGACAAAGCCTGGTGATTGATGGATGGATACCAGTGAAGAGAAGTTTTGATAGCCAGATGGTTGGACAAAGGCCAGAGATGAAAAGACAAAAGGTGTGAGGTTAGAATAGAAGAGGTGAGAATTGTGAAGACAGAAGAAGGAATATAGGTGGAAGGGGCAAGGGGAGGGGGGAAAGGAGAAATGGGCGCAAATCCATGGAGCACAGCGAGGAGAGGGAGGAAAAAGGTGGTTGTTTGTAGGTTAGTTATTTGATATTTCAATTTTCAATAAGGATTGAAGAGGTACGAAGGAATTGAAGTGAAGGGGATGGGGGAGGGGAACGGGAGAAATGGGTGCGAATCCAGATGGGGCACAGGGAGACAATAGACAATAGGTGCAGGAGTAGGCCATTCGGCCCTTTGAGCCAGCACCATCATTCAATGTGATCATGGCTGACCATCCACAATCAGTATCCCGTTCCTGCCTTCTCCCCATATCCCCTGACTCCGCTATCTTTAAGAGCCCTATCTAGCTCTCTCTTGAAAGCATCCAGAGAACTGGCCTCCACCGCCCTCCGAGGCAGAGAATTCCACAGACTCACAACTTTCTGTGTGAAAAAGTGTTTCCTCATCTCCGTTCTAAATGGCTAACCCCTTATTCTTAAACTGTAGCCCCTGGTTCTGGACTCCCCCAGCATCGGGAACATGTTTCCTGCCTCTAGCATATCCAAACCCTTAATAATCTTATATGTTTCAATAAGACACCCTCTCATCCTTCTAAATTCCAGAGTATACAAGCCCAGCCACTAAATTGTCTCAGCATTTGATAGTCCTGCCATTCCGGGAATTAACCTGGTGATCCCACGCTGCACTCCCTCAATAGCAAGAATTTGGAGACCAAAACTGCATACAATACTCCAGGTGTGGTCTCACTAGGGCCCTGTACAACTGTAGAAGGGCCTCTTTGTTCCTATATTCAACTCCTCTTGTTATGAAGGCCAACATGCCATTCGCTTTTTTCAGCGCGGATTTGGCACATATTTGGCGGGCCGAAGGACCTGTTTCCGCTCTTTATCTCTGAAGTCTAAAGTCAAGAGTCAAGAGTACGATGATTCTTCCTCCATATGTTCCATTGGTGTTCAAGTGATTAGGGCAAATCATATTTAAAAATCATATTCTAAAGAATTATTTATTATGAGAAACAGACTGTTGGTTGAACAGACGTGGGAGGAAGTTGACTGTTAGTTTGATTCGTTGGTGCAAGTACTGTTCGGTTACTTATTACATGAAATGACCACAAATTCCCTCCCAGATTCAGAGGCGTTCAGCGATTCGTCACCGACAGTGGTTCTTGTGGTGGTTGAAGCAGAAGCCCCACCCTTATCTCCAAGTCTCATCTGATCACGTACACCACGCCTGTCTGGGTGAGTCCACATCAGCGACACTCAGGAAGCTTGACAACATCGAGGTTATCGCAGTCTGCTGGATCGGCACCCATTCACTGCAATCAAGAGTCAAGAGTGCCTATTTAGATTTTTGATCTGACTTTTCTTTATTCTATGTGGCACAGTGGCTACGGGCTCAAAGCCTACACTCAACAAAGCCTCAGCCAAAGCCTCAACACTTACACTCAGCAAAGCCTCTTGAACCAAATGGCGGCACAGGTTTCGCAGCTCCACAGCCTCGGGCTCGGGAACTGTCCATGTGGAGTTTGCACATTTTCTCCGTGACTGCATGCGGTCCTCCAGCTCCCTCCCATATCTCAAAGATGCGCGGGTTGAAAGGCTGATGGGTTAATTGGCCTCTGTAAAATTGCCCCTGGAGTGGAGGGGGTGGATGAGAAAATAGGATAATATAGAACTAGTGTGAACCGATGGTCAATGGTCAATGTAGACTCGATGGGCCGAAGGGAGTGTTCACTAAACTGAACTAAACTCGTTGTCACATATACCATCAATGGAACAATGACATTCTTACTTGCGGCACAATAAACACAATACACATAGATCATAAATATTAGACAAAAAAAAAATCACAAAATTAATAATCCCCCAAAAACTGGAAATCATTAGTGCAGCCAAAGACTGCCCATAATTTATAGTTAAGGTTAGTGTTGTGGATTGTTCAATACCCTGATGATTGTTGAGAAGAAGCTATTCTTGCACCTTGATGGCAGGAGTAAAATGAGTGCATGGCCATAGTGGTGTGGATCTTTGATGATGCTGACTACCTTTTTGAGGCAGCGCTTCCTATAGATCTCTGATGGTGGGGAGGACAGTCCAATGGTCTGGACAATGTCCACCACTCTTTTTAATCTCCCTCGTTCCTAGGATTTCACGTTGCTGACACCAGGCCTTGATGCCACCAGTCGATATGCTCTCCATTATGCAAGAGAGATTTCCTCGACATACTGAAACTTCTCAATTTTTTAAGGAAGTAGAAGCATTGATGAAATGTCTTTATGATTGCATCAATGTGCTGGCCCCAGGACAGATTTTCAGAGATACGTACACACAGGAACTTGAAGTGTTGACTCCTATTCATTCTGTCTATTGCTGGTGCAATGTGGTTATAGGGTGTATCCTTGACTAGATGCACTTGAATTACTTGCCAAAGTGTCTGCCAAAGCAGCTCTCAAATCCACAATCCTCCATATCACAGCCCAAAGGAGTATCTGGAGGAAGGTCTCAGGAAATTCCAGATGATGGCTCACCACCGCCTCTCAAGAGCAAATGGAGAAGGAGCACAATCCACGGCCCTTCGACCACTGGACATTGAAGGGCCGACTCCAATGGCGACCCCCCCTCAAACAAGGGAAGAAATATCACCTAGGGGCCACAAGGGTGTTTTGTTTAAGGACAGGTGTGAACACTACTGAGTATTACACTGTTGAATGTATCGACACCAAGAATGTGGGTGCTTTTTGTTTAGTATACAATTTATATTCTGAATAAAGTTTATTTTTTAAATGGCATCTGTGGAAAAGGAAACAGAGTTAATGGTTCAGATTGTTAACCTTTCATCAGAACTGGAAAAGTTGAAGATAAAATGGTTTAGTTCAGTTTAGTTTACTTCATGTGTACCGAGTTGCAATGAAAAGCTTTTGTTACATGCTAATCAGTTACCTGAAAGACTATACATGATTACAATCGAGCCACCAACAGTGTACAATTACATGACAAAGGGTTAGTGCAAAGTAAACCCCAGTAACGTCCGATTAAAGATAATCCGAGGGTCTCTGATGAGGTAGACAGTAACTCAGGACTACCCTCTAGTTGTTGATAGGATGGTTCAGTTGCCTGATAACTGCTGGGAAGAAACTGTCCCTGAGGTAGACAAAAATGCTGGAGAAACTCAGCGGGTGAGGCAGCATCTATGGAGCGAAGGAAATAGGCAACGTTTCGGGTCGAGACCTTTCTTCAGAATGATGTGAGGGCTTGGGGGGGGGAGGGGGGGTCAGGGAGAAGAAATAGAAGAGGCGGAGACAGTGGGCTGAGGGAGAGCTGAGAATGGGACGAGCTGCAGTTCTAGGGTGACTGGACATCCATGGTGAAGATGAGGGAATAAGGGCCTGGAAAACAGAAGTCATGAAGTAGACGAAGAGCGTGTGAGGTATCTTGAACATAGGTAGGGAGGGATTTAACCAGGGGGGATAGGATGGAGTCGAGGTATGTGGAAATAAGTTCGCTGGGACACGGACAGGCAGAAACAATGGGTCTGCCAGGACAGTCAGGTTAATGGATTTTGGGGAGGAGGTAAAATCAGGACGTGCGGGGCTGGGGAAAGATGAGGTTGGAGGCTTGGGAGGGCAGGGAGCCGGAAGCCGGAAGTGATGAAGTCAGTGATAGTGCTAGAGATAGTAGCCTGGTACTCGTCTGTGGGGTCATGGTCCAAGGATAAGTAGGAGGAGGTGCCTGAGAGTTGGTGCTGGGCCTCAGCCTTGTAGAGATCAGCACGCCAGACTACCACGGCACCTCCCTTGTCGGCAGGTTTGATCACCCAGTCTCGGTTATTGCAGAGTGAGTGGAGGGTCTGTACGTTCAGGGGGTAAAGGATCGAGTGAGAAAGGGGAGTGGAGAAGTTAAGGCGGTCGATGTCCCGCCGGCAGCTAAAAATAAAAAGGTCTAAAGCCGGTAGGTGGCCATGGGGGGGCAGTGCAAGAGGAGGGGGTCCGTTGGAGACGGGAGAAGGGGTCAACACTGGGGGGGCAAGGACTCCTTCCCATGGACGAACACTTTGATGCGGAGGTGACAGAAGAAGAGCTCCACATCGTAGCGGATGCGGAACTCATTGAAGTGGGGGCGGAGAGGAACAAAGGTGAGGCCTTAGCTGAGGACAGACCGTTCAGTATCTGAGAGAGGGAGGTCAGGTGAACACACGGCAGGATGGGGAGTTGAATTTGGAGGTGTGTATTTTTATATTTCTGTACCTCGTGCCTGCTGGGACAGGGGAGAAGAGTGGTGTAACTTGCCCTTGATTATAACGGTGGCCTTGCCGGGCAGCACAAATTGTAAATGGAGTTAATGGAAGGGAGTTTGGTTTGTATGATGGCCTGGGATTTGTCCGCAATTGTCTGAAATTTCCTGTAGTGTTGGATGGAGCTGTTCACAAACCACGCTGTGATGCATCTCGATACAAAGGTTTTAAGATGCTGAGAGGTAAATTGGAGATCTGTGACAGGATGGAGGGCAGGATAAATTCAATGACAAATGAATGATGTCGTGCTCTAGAAATGAGTAGTAATGGGACTTAGAGAATGAGAGAGGGAGAGAGATGCCTTGAATAAGCGACATAAATTCTCTAATTGCTTTAATGAGGCTTAAAGCCACAAAAGGTGGATCTAAGGGCAATTTAATTGGCCCAATTGGTTCATTATTTAAAAGTGCTGAACTCTGATGATCTCGAAGTTGGGCAGATAATCCAAAAAAAAGCCACAAAGTGCTGAAGTAACTCAGTGGATCAGGCAGCAACTCTGGAGAACATAAATAGGTAACATTTCAGGTCTGACCCCTTCTGACTGTGGTTAATCCAAGTACTATTCCCATCTTGGAGTTTCATTGGAACAGTGCAGGCGGCTGAGGGAAGACTACATACACAACTACATACACAAAACTAAATGTAAAGAAGTGCAAGTAATTCAGAAATTGTGCTTTAGCCCTGGCTAGTGGGAATGGAGGAGGTACAAGGATAGTTGTTGTAATGACAAACAATCTGCTGGAGTAATTCAGTGAAACCACTGGGTGGTGTCGAGATGGTAGCCTCGCCAGCAACCTGTGTGTTGTTTCGATTTTTTTGGTTATTTTTAGTGCATCTAAAATGTATGTTTTAATGTTTCTCGGTATGGTTTTATGTAGGAGGTGGGGTTGGAGGGGGTGGGAGGGGGGGGGGGGGGGGAGGAGGAGGTGGAGGGGGAGGAATATGGGGAAACCGTTTTCAGTCACTTACCTCGACGGCAATGTGATCTCTCTCCGTCCCCCTCTTAGCGGCCTAACAACTGGATTAGTGCGGTCTTTCCTGGAGACCGGCCCGTTGCTTTAAGTCGCAAGCGCGGCGCAGACTTACCATCGCGGAGCGGGCGATCCTTTGCTGAGGATCGCTGTGGAAGTGCTCTGGCCGAAGGACCTGTGGACTTTAACATCGTGAAGCCGCAGCCTCCGGTAAGAAAAGGCTCGGGAGCTCCATGCCGCGGAGTGTTCCGATCCGTCCCGACCCCAGTGTTTCCATCATCCCGACGAGAGGGCTTGAACAGTGGACAACGGCCCCGCCCACGGGTGAACAAAGGAGGAAGGTGACTGAACTTTATTGCCTTCCATGGGCGACAGATGGCGCAATGGGCTAAGTGTTCGGCTGGCGACCGGAAGGTAGCCGGTTTGAATCCCGCTTGGAGTGCATACTGTCGTTGTGTCCTTGGGCAAGACGCTTCACCCACCTTTGGCTGCGTGTGAATGTGTGTAAATGTGTGTGAGTGATTGGTGGTGGTCGGAGGGGCCGTAGGCGCAGATTAGCAGCCACGCTTCCGTCAGTCTGCCCCAGGGCAGCTGTGGCTACAGAAGTAGCTCACCACCACCGAGTGTGACTGTGGAGTGAATGAATAATGTGATGTAAAGTGCCTTGAGTATCTAGAAAGGTGCTATATAAATCCCATCTATTATGATTATTATTATCACAGTGAGGAACGTTGATTCCACTGTGGTGGATGTTTATGTTAAATTTATTGTGTATTGCGTTATTTAATATATTCAAATATTTATTCAAATGTCACTGTACCTTAAATATCACTGTACTTTAATTGGTGCATGTGAAAATAAATGTGAACTTGAACTTGAACTAACATGTATCGACCAGCATCTTGGAGGGAAATGGACACTTAATTCTGTGTTTTCTCTGAAACTGTGTCACTATATTCTGCACTCTTGTTTATTTTTTTTCTGCATTTCCTGTTGTACTCGCGTACGGCTTGATTGCATTCATTTATTTATGGTATGATTTACCTCAATAGTACGTAAAACAAAATTCTTCACTGTATTTCAGTAAACGTGACATAAACAAAACCAATATCAACACCAATACCTCTTGGAGGGAACGGCCTCGGAGACCCACCCTCTGAAACCCTCCTCAAAATCGAAGGCCAGAGAACTGCTGACAGGAAGCACTGCTGATGCACTTGGCGTTCACTAGACAGGTGTGGTGTAGAGGACTGAAAGAGGTAGTCTCTGTCTCCCCATAACTCCTGGCATCTCTTTCCACAGATGCATCCATACCTGGTGAGTGTTTCCACTGTTTTCTGGTTTTATTTAATGTGGGGCTGTATTTAAGGTTAATAAAGATGTGGATCTCAGTGAGTTAACCCCCTGAAATAGCACAATTTCAGGAAGGGCAGGGCTATAAATGCTGATTATTCTGTAATTAATTAATAACATGATGCCGCTTTATAGGACTTTGGTAAGGCTGCATTTGGAGCATTGTGTGCAGTTCTGGTCGCCCCATTACAGGAAGGGCGTGGACGCTTTGGAAAGGGCATAGAGCAGGTTTACCAGAATGATGCCTGGATTAGAGGGTATCAACAACAAGGAGATGTTGGACAGACCTGAATTGTTTTCTCTGGGATGCTGGAGGTTGAGGGAAGACCTAATGGAATTATATAAGATTATGAGATAGAAAATTATGTGTAGATAAGGTATACGGTATGGTCAGAACCCTTTTCCCAGGGTGGAAATGTCAAATGCTAGAGGGTATAGATTTAATGTGAGAGGGGCAAAGTTTAAAGATGATGCATAGGCCTTTTTTTTAAATATATAGAGGGAGTAAGTGCCCAGAACGCGCTATCAGGGGTGATGGTGAAGGCAGACACGATAATGGTGTTTAAGAGTCTTTTGGATAGGCACATGAATATTCAGGTAATGGAGGAATATGGATTATGTGCAGACAGATAACAGTTGGCATCATGTTTAGCATAGACGTTGTGGTCTGAAAGGCCTATTCCTGTACTGTCTTCAGACAACGAGGCAAATATTTGACTGTAGCTGAGTGTTGTGTGTTCCGTCACCATTAATGCTATTCAGTAGAAAGTTTTAACTCTTGAAGGAAACTTCTTGGGAGAACACAAAACCGACAAAAAAGTTATTTCATGAATTTCCTGCCAAGACACACAGTTTTGTGTTATTTATTGAACTTGTTTTTTGTTCATGTACAATGTATCTATTGAGTACTGCGTTTGCAAACCTGTTGTTCTGCCTCAAGTAAGAATTTCATTGGTCTATTTCAGTACATTTGTCAATTAAACACTTTTGATGACTCTTGAAATGTTTACAAACTTTTAACTCCAATTTTAATGTTAAGGGCCTGTCCACACCTTCCCGAGTTACTCACGGATTCTCCCGAGTTTTCCCCTTGATTCAAAGTCGGTGAATGTTTGTAACGAGTCTGTAGGAGTCCGTGGATATATCGTAGCGGCTCGTTATGCCAGCCGTAGGTACTCGGGGCTATTTTTTTACTCGTGGACATTTTTCATCAGGCCGAAAAAACGTCCTGACTTACCTGATGCCCCGAGTACCTACTGCTGGCATAACGAGCCGCTACGATATATCTACGGACTCGTTACGGACATTCTCCGCGTTTGAATCAAGGGGAAAACTCGGGAGAATTTGTGAGTAACTCGGGAAAGTGGGACAGGCCCTTTAAAATGTCCTTTCTCATCGGAGTTGTGCAAATGAAATTCTACCTCGTACTCTCCACCTGTCTCTTGTGGAAGCAAGGAAAACGGATAACACCACTGGAGTGAATTGATAAGATTCAAGAGTGTTTAATTCGGATGCATCAGGAATGGAACGATGAGATTCCAGAGACTGGGCTGGAGGAAGAACAGATGAGGCTGCAGCCACTGAGAGAGAAACGGCTTCACAAAAAGAATTGCAGGGAGTCCCAAGGGTCATGTGTACTTGCTGGGGTTAGTGGTGAGAGGATTTTGTGCATCAGCTCAACAACCCACAGCAAACTTTACCTCCCCCTGACCTTCAAATACTCGACTCTTTCCCAATGAATAAACACAAGTGCAGTCGTTTTTCCAACAGGCCAGTGGGAAGGCGGGGCCCTTGCAAAGTCAGATCTGCACCCGGAAGTGTCTGATTTTTAGGGTCATGATGCTACTCGGGAATAGTCCACTCTTTCCCCAACTGTGGCCGAGTTTATGCACCCCACAGAACCAGAGTGGAAACAGGTCACCCTTGACCTTGAAGACAAATGTCCCGGAGAACCTTTCAACTCTTATTGACTATTTACCCAGATAATAGCATGATAAGATCATAAGTTATAGTAGTAGAATTAGGCCGTTCGGCCCATCACGTTTACTCTACGATTCAATCATGGCAGATCTACCTTTCCCTCTCAACCCCATTATCCTGCCTTCTCTCCATAACCCTTGACATCCTTACTCTCACTATTTTTTTTTTTTTGTTATTTTAATTTTAACCCGCGACCCCCCCCCCCCTTGACACCCTTACTAATCAAGAATCTCCGCCTTAAAAATATCCATTGACTTGACCTCCACAGATGACTGTGGCTACAAATTCCATAAATTTACCACACTCTGACTCAAGAAAAATGTCACTATCATCTTTCTAAAGGTACATCATTTTATTGTGAGGCTGTGTCCTCTGGTTCTAGACTCCCACTAGTGGAGACATTATAAAGTTGTGCTGTTTCCAGGATATTAGACAAGAAATTAAACCCTATCAGGAAAGGTTACACAATTTATGCAATATTTTGTGGTGTTTGGAAGACCGAAGGGTGATCTTATTTAGTTCAATTCAGCTTGGTTTAGAGATACACTGTGGAAACAGGTCCTTCGGCCCACCGAGTACGCCATTCACACTATTTTCTATACATCTATGTTCGAGACACCAGGGGTAATTTACAGAAATCAATTAGCCTACAATCCTGCAAATCTTTGATATGTGGAAGGAAATCGAAGCATCTGGAGGAAACTCACAGGGTGAACATACAAACGTTCAACATACAAAGGAGCTTGATGAGGAGATGTTACAATAGTTTCACTGGGAGGACAGTCATGAACAGCTACAAAATAATGGGCCAGTGATTTATAACCGAGGAACACAGAAATGTATTCTCTCAGCAGGAAGTGAGTCTCTGGTATTCTTTGCTCATGAGGGTGGAAGAAGTCTGAACATTAGCGATAATTAGAGTGGACCATTGGAAGGTCAAGGAATTGAGGGCTTATGGAGAACTGGCACAGGTGAAGAGTTGGGGACAACAGGGATGAAACTCTGTTTCATAAGTTCATGTGATGGGAGCAGAATTGAGCTATGATCACGTTGAATGGTGGGTCTGCCCTGAGAGGCCCCAGAACCTCTTTAGTCAGCGGGTGGTTTAGTTTAGCTTAGTTTAAAGGTACAGCGTGGAAACAGACCTTTTGGCCCACCAAGTGCGCACCGGTCAGCGATCCCCGTACACTAACACTATCCTACACACACACTAGGGATAATTTACACTTACACCAAGCCAATTAACCTACAAACCTGTACATCTTTGGAGTGTGGGTGGAAACCGAAGATCTTGGAGAAAACCCACCCGGTTACAGGGAGAACGTACAAACTCCATCCAGCATCCGTAGTCAAGATCGAACCCAGGTCCCCGGCTCCACCGCACCGCACCGCCCATATTATATGGTTGTACTCCCATGTTAATCACAGCAATTAAGAGTGAAAAATACCACAATTTCGAGGAATTCAATCTTCAAAAAATGACAAATGAGTAGCTTCAGCTTTTGAATCATCAACCTGAACAATATGTTACCAGGGAAAACTGTCCATGAATCTGTGAAATTCATTGCCACAACGTCTGTGGAGGCCGTCATTGGATATTTTTAAGGCACAGATTGACAGATTCTTGATTGGTTTATGGTGTATGGGTTTACAGGGAGAAGGGGGGAGAATAGGGTTAAGAGGTTAAAGATAGATCAGCCATGATTTAATGGTGGAGTATACTTGATGGGCCGAATCGCCGAATTCTGCTGCTATAACTTATGAACGTGTTCCTGGTCCTATTTTCTTCTGAAGTAAAAGCAAAATGGTTAAAGTCCTCAGCTAATCAGGCAATGTCAGTGGAGAGAAGAACTGGAGTGGAGAGAGTTCAGGTTCACGACCCTTCATTAGAACTGAAATAACTATCTTGAGGCCATGGACCCACTTACTGCCACTCTGGACACGGAGCTTTACTACAGGGAAGGGCACAGAATGATGGAGTAACTGCGGGTCAGACAGCATCTCTAGAGAACATGGATCGTTGATGTTTCGGCTTGGAACGCTTCGGTACTACAGGGACATGTGTGAGGATGGAGGCAGTGGGCTGAGTCACTGCATGGCTGCGCCATCTATTGGAGGAACATTTACACTGCAACATTATCACCATTTCCTTCTCCTAAAACTAGGAAAGTCAAAGACTAGAGGGCATAGCTTGAAGGTGAGAGGGGCAAAGATTAAAGGAGATGTGTGGGGCAAGTTTCTTTACACTGAGTGTGGTGCGTGCCTGGAACGTGCTGCCTGGGGTGGTGGTGGAGGCATACAACAGTGGTGTATGAGAGGCTTTTAGAGAGGCACATGGATATACAGGGAATGAAGGGAGATGAATTACATGCAGGCAGAGATTAGTTTAATTTGGCATCATGTTTGGCACACACATTATGGGTTAAGGGTTTGTTCCTGTGCTGTCCTGCTCTATGTTCTACATTTTAATGACACGGTTAAGAAAGGAGATGAGGTAAAAGCAGCAGGGTTGTCATCGTGGGTGACTTTAACTCCCCCAATATTGATTGGAGTTGTCTTAGTGCTTGAGGCTTAGATTGAGAAGAATTTGTTAGGTGAATTCAAAAGGATATCTTGAAACAATATGTGGACAATCTAACTAGAAGAGGAACAATGCTGGACCTAGAGACAAAGCACAAGAATAGGTCATTCAGCACTACTGATCCATGTTGACCACATTACCCGATATAGGTCGTCCCAGATCCAAAATGCTCACATTTGACACATATCCCTCCAATCCTTTCCTATCCATACTGGAACTTGTATTGGGAAACAGGCCTGTCTAGAACAATGTTGTGGTGGTTTTGTGAACAGTGATTATAATTCCTTAAGGTAGTTATGAATAAGGATAAGTCTGGACCTTGAGGAAGATACTAAATTGGAGGCGGGCTAATTACAACGTTACTAGGCCGGAGATAAAAGGTGAGTAAATGGGGAGCAGCAGTTATTTGGTAAGTCTATTTCTGATATGTGGAAGTCAATTAACGACATGCTGATCTGAGCTTAGCACTGGTGTGTTCCAGCAAGGTGGAGAGACAAGGATGATGAGAAGTGATAGGATAGGTTTAGGATAGACAATAGATATAGACTAAGTGCAGGCAGATGGGACTAGTGTAGATAGGGTCTGCAACTGCAAGAAATGCAACACCTGTCCCTTCACCTCCCCCCTCGACTCCATTCAAGGTCCCAAGCAGTCGTTCCAGGTGCGACAAAGGTTCACCTGTATCTCCTCCAACCTCATCTACTGCATCCGCTGCTCTAGATGTCAGCTGATTTACATCGGGGAGACTAAGCGGCGGTTGGGCGATCGTTTCGCCGAACACCTCCGCTCAGTCCGCAATAACCTACCTGAACTCCCGGTGGCTCAGCACTTCAACTCCCCCTCCCATTCCCAATCCAACCTCTCTGTCCTGGGTCTCCTCCATTGCCAGAGTGAGCAACACCGGAAATTGGAGGAACAGCACCTCATATTCCGCCTGGCAGCTTGCATCCTGATGGCATGAATGTTGAATTCTCCCAATTTTGCTAGCCCTTGCTGTCTCCTCCCCATCCTTAACCCTCGAGCTGTCTCCTCCCATCCCCCCTGCCCTCGGGCTCCTCCTCCTCCCCTTTTTCCTTCCTTCTCCCCTCCCACCCCCCATCAGTCTGAAGAAGGGTTTCGGCCCGAAACGTCGCCAATTTTCTTCGCTCCATAGATGCTGCTGCACCCGCTGAGTTTCTCCAGCAATTTTGTGTACCGTAGATAGGGTATGTTGGTTGGTGTGGAAAAGTCGGGCCATAGGTTCTATTTCAACACTGTATGACTGTGACGGTGAGATAGGTTATAAATTTTGATCAAAAGGAAAAATATATAATACATAATACTGGGTACAGAATTGGATGAATGGTAAGAAACAGGGTGAGGTGGTAAAAGGTTATTTTTTGGCCTGGAGGCCTGTGATTAGAGGTGAGCCTTAAAGATCGATACTGGGCCCATAGCTGTTTATCATCTATATTAACATTTTGGATAGGAATGTACGAGGACTGATTAGTAAGTTTGCAGATTACACTAAACTAGGTGGTATTGCAGAGAGTAAAGATAGTTATCAAGACTTACAAAGGTACTTGATCAGTGAGCAAATGGGCCAAGGAATGACCAATGGAGTTTAATCAAGATACACGTGAGGTGTTGCATTTTGGGATGTCAAATCCGAATAGGACATTGACTGTGAACCGTAGGGCCCTGGGGAGTATTGTAGGACAGAGTGATCCACAGTCCATAGATCCCTGAATAACCATATAACAATTACAGCACGGAAACAGGCCATCTCGGCCCTACAAGTCCGTGCCGAACAATTATTTTCCCTTAGTCCCAACCTGCTTGCACTCATACCATAACCCTCCATTCCCTTCTCATCCATATGCCTATCCAATTTATTTTTAAATGATACCAATGAACCTGCCTCCACCACTTCCACTGGAAGCTCATTCCACACCACTACCACTCTCTGAGTAAAGAAGTTCCCCCTCATGTTACCCCTAAACTTCTGTCCCTTAATTCTGAAGTCATGTCCTCTTGTTTGAATCTTCCCTATTCTCAAAGGGAAAAGCTTGTCCACATCAACTCTGTCTATCCCTCTCATCATTTTAAAGCCCTCTATCAAGTCCCCCCTTAACCTTCTGAACTCCAGAGAATAAAGACCTAACTTATTCAACCTTTCTCTGTAACTTAGTTGTTGAAACCCAGGCAACATTCTAGTAAATCTTCTCTGTATTCTCTCTATTTTGTTGACATCCTTCCTATAATTGGGCGACCAAAATTGTACACCATACTCCAGATTTGGTCTCACCAATGCCTTGTACAATTTTAACATTACATCCCAGCTTCTATAACTATCTGGAATAGTTGCAGCACAGGTAGATAGGGTGGTGAAAATTGCTTTTGGCACTCTTACCTTTACTCATGGAATTGAGTATAGATGTTAGGATATTATGCATTTGCACAAAACATTAATGAGGCCACAGAGTATTATTTAAATAAAAACTGTAGATGCTGGAAAAATTGAAGGTAGACAAAAATGCTAGAGAAACTCAGCGGGTGAGGCTGCATCTATGGAGAGAAGGAATAGGCGATGTTTTGGGTCGAGACCCTTCTCATTCTGCTGAACGAAAGATGTCATTAGGCTGGAAAGAGTGCAGAGAAAATTTGAGAATGTTTCCTGGACTTGAGGGGCTGAACTGTAGGGAGAGGTTTGACAGGCTATGACTTAATTCCTCGGAGCACAGGAAGCTGATGGGTGATCTTATGGAGGTGTATAAAATCATGAAGCGAAAGTATGGAGTATTTATTTCTAGGGTAGGGGAAACGAGAACTAAAGGGCATAAGTTAAGGTAAGAGGGGAAAGATTTAATAACTGATCTTCTCTGTCTGCACATGGTCCATATCCCTCCATTCCCTGTGTATTCATGTGGCAATCTAAAAGCCTTTTCAATGCCACTATCATACCTGCCCTCCCCCCCCCCCACCACCCGTGGCAGTGTGTTCGAGGCACCCACCACCCTCTGTGTACAATAAAAACCTTGTGCTGCACCTCTATATAATTAAAAGTGTCATCTTGACCATTTCCTGTCTGTGCTGTATATTAATTTTATTTTTTTTAAACGCTACCATATATCGCTATGATTTTTGGCCATCTTATTCACAGTCCTCCTCCGCTTAGCAGGCCCCCGAGGATTTTTCCCATCGATGAAAAATAAAGTTATGAGTGTTTAAAAAAACCTTGAGCTCCGCTCACCTGTCAATCACCGCGATGAAGGTAACGCCCCTTCCGGTGGGGGGGGGGCAGGACTATAAAATCCCAGATGCCTGGACGTGACTCAGTCACTCTGCAAGATCACATTGGAGAGGCCACGACTCTCATTCTAAGCTGTAAATCAACTACTGAACTGTGAGTCTGCAATGTAATTGAAATAAATGATTTGTTAGCCCTTAATGACAATGCCATGAGTTGTTTGGCCTGCTGCCCTGCCTGTGCTTGAAACTGCAATACTTTATTACCTGGTCCTACTGTTTGGAGGGCCACATCTAATGAATGGCCTCAACTACCCTTTATTAGGTCCAGTGTGCTGTGTTTGGTTCAAATGTCCCCCGCTCCTTTTGCTGACTTCCGCTTAATGGACAGGTCAACCGCTGATGCGTAATTCTCAGTAAGTGCAGAGGTCATCCGCTAAGATTACGGAAGTGAACCCGCTGACTGCGGAAGCCCCAAAGTGGAGAGGCCGCGCTCACCCCAATGTGAACCTCCCTGCTCCTATAGTATTCAAGAAAGTTTACTGCCTGCTGCATATATGGTGGTGTATGACACCCAGTCTCAGTGCAGTGTGTCTGTGTGAGTGTGTCTTTCCCGTGTGAGTGTGTGTCTATGTGCCAAACATTTGTGTGTGTTTGCAGTCTCCTAGCATCCTCCTCACACCTAACTGTGCTTGTGTGTGCAAATGGGATTCCCTCATGTATGTGATTGTAAATAGCTGGGGTCCCAATGGCCTTGCGGAGTCACTGCCTGCCATTGTGAAAAGGACCCGTTTAACTCTTTGCTTCCTGTTTGGAGGGATGACCACATCAAACTGAACCCCCAATGCCATGTAGCTGTGAGTATACTAATCTCTTATGTGGGACCTTGTCGAAAGCCTTCTGGAAGTCCAGATACAGCCCACCAGGTTCTCCCCTATCCATACTAGTCACTGAAAAATTCTAAGCAGACAGCCCGTAAATCCCACTTTGTCCAATGAATCACACTTTCCAAATGTGCGAGCAGTTTTCCCCCCGAAGGCTAATCCATTCCCCGTCCACCCTCGTTTGCTACCCGCCAATCCTTTACTCCAGAATCACAGAGTTTTCTGTCTAACCTGTCTGTCTTTGCGCAGAATTGGCCTCAGCTGCCAGCCACCCCTAGCTGTGACTGAGCTGCCCACCAGCCATAAGTAAGTGAAATGCCAGCCCACCAGCCGTAAGTCACTGAACTGCCAGCCCACCAGCCATGAATCACTGAACTGCGAGCCCAAGAATCCATTCAGTCCACCCTCTTCCCCTTATCTCTCACAGAGTCTGTCACCTGTTTTGCGCAGAATTCCTCAGCTGCCAGCCCGGGTGACTGAGCTGCCAGGCCTGAGTGACTGAGCTGCCTGGCCTCAGTGACTGAGGTGTCAGCCCAAGAATCCATTCTGCCCACAATGTCCATACCTCTGAAAACCAGCCCTTATGGCCCACAACACCCATGCTAGCGCTCCAGAAAGACCCACCACCCCTACTGGCCAGCAATATTGGAATTGGTGGAGAGGTGGAATATTGCGTTGGGGGACCAGCCCTCCTGTGTGAATCTGGGACCCAACGGGTCCCACATAGTCTAGTCTCCTTTAAACTTTGCCCCTCTTACCTTAAGCCCTATGTCTTCTAGTCTTTGGTGACATTTTCACCCTGGGAGAAAGATAATCTGAATGTCGAACCTATCTATGCCTTTTATAATTTTATAAACTTCTACTAGGTCTCCCCTCAACCTTTGGCTTGCTCGAAAAAAACAATCCAAGTTTTATAGAGTTGTACAGCACGAAACGGGCTCTTTGGCCCACTAAATTAAATCAGAAATGCTGGAAATACTCAGCAGGTCAGGCTACATCTATGTGAAAAGAAGTAAGTTAACATTTCAGGTTGGAAATGTATGTCAAAGATTGCCATGTCTACTGATCATCAAGTACCTATCTGTACTGGAGACACCAGAAACTGCAGATGCTTGAGCAAAAAACTCATCCTCTGGGTGAAATAATTTCTTCCTCAGACACCTTCTCAACCTCTCACTCCGTTGCTCAGTAAATGTTATAGAAACATAGAACATAGAAAATAAGTGCAGGAGTAGGCCATTCGGCCCTTCGAGCCGGCACCGCCATTCAATATGATCATGGCTGATCATCCAAAATCAGTACCCCATTCCGGCTTTTTTAAACACTTTTTTTTTAGTTTAGAGATACAGCACGGAAACAGGCCTTTCGGCCCAATGGGTCTGCTCTGACCAGCGATCCCCGCACATCTTACACCCACTGGGGACACTATCCTACACCCACTAGGGACAATTTTTACATTTACCAAGCCAATTAACCTGTTCCTCTTTGGAATGTGGGAGAAACCGATCTCGGAGAAAACCCACGCAGGTCATGGGGCGAACGTACAACTCCGTACAGACAGCACCCATAATCAGGGTCGATCCCGGGTCTCCGGCACTGCATTCGCTGTAATGCAGTAATTTTACCGCTGCGCCACCCTTGGTGTCAGACGTGCCTGCTTTCGTAAACAATATACAAGTGTTGCCTGTGTGCTCTCTATATGTTCTCCTTGTAACCTCTTGAATGCCCTCTGGATGCCTCAGTTTCCTCCACATTCCAAAGAGGTTAAAGTCAGTATGTTAATTGATCATTAACGTGCCTTGAGAGGTAGTGGTGGACCCTGTGGGGAGAATGGGTGGGAGAATAAAATGGGATTAGTGTAGAATTAATGTAAGTGGGTTCTTGATTGTTGACAGGACCTGATGGGCTAAAGTAGATTTTTGTGCTCCATCACTCTATGATTCTATGATTTTATAAAGTACTGGTTAGGCCAGTATTCTGTCCAATCTATTAAAGCTATGAAGGTCTTGAGGAGAGTGCAGAAGAGATTTACTAAAATGGCTCATGGATGAAGGACATGTTCTTCACAAATAGGCGAGCGTCTAGGGTTGTTCACCATGGAACAGAGGATACGGAGAAACTGGTAGTTACGAAGGATCTAAATAGGGTTGACAGAGTGAAATTGTTCTGCCTGGGACAAGATGGTTGTCGAAAAAATCTGTATGTGTTGTAATGAGCACTGCTGGGAAATTAATGTGAGGCCAATTCAGTCATAACATTCATAAGGAAACAGACACGAGGTTGCAAATGCTGGAATCACGAGCAAAAAAACAAAGTGCTGAAGGGACATAGTAGGGCATGGAGAGAATGGACAGACACGTTTTGGGTCTGAAGGGTCCTGATCTAAAACGTTGTCTGTTCTTTCCTTCCACAGATGTTGTCTGACCCGCTATTTTCTTCCAGAAACAGAAGCTAGATACGTTCTTGAAAGGAATATATGGACAGGGTGGGAGCAATGGTGGGGGGGAGGGGGGGGGTGGGGGTGTAGGGGAGAGGAGGGGATGGATGGAGGGGGTTCTGGGAGCAGCTGGACTGCACTGGCATAGTGCCATTAGTTTCCTTATGTGCTGTGACCGTTCTGTGATGCAGATAATTGACAATTTTCTAATCTGCAGAGACAAATCTTGAAATGAAAAAGCTCTGGATCTATCTTTGGTTTCCAAACAAACTTCCTAAAACCCTCGATAGTAAAATCTTGTTAGACCCTTAAAATATTTGTGTGGATTTTTTTGGTGTGTGTGATCGGATGCCTTGGTTACATTGACTTTAGTGAGTTCCTGACCTTGACTCATTGCCAGTAGAAAACTGTACAACATATTGTGACATACTTTGTGATGTTGTAATGACAATTGCTGACTGATTCTGAATGCTTATTTCTGTCAGCATGAAATAAAACTTTTTTTTAAATTGTAGGTATGCAAAATGAGAAACATGTTTGGATACTAATTTACGAGTTATTGCAACAACCTAATAAATTGAGTAAGTAGAAAATTCAGTCTCAAATGCAAATCTATCACGATGACTCTAAATAGCAACCATAGGGTCCTAGAGCACAAAAACAGGCCTTTCGCCAGTGTCTCCGTTGACCATTTGCTAATCCCGTTTGCTAGCATTTAGTCTGTAGACTACTCAATCCTTCCTTAAATGCCAGCTGTCGAACGCTGAATAATATTTATGCCTCTAAGCCACAATATTGTTTAATGCCCCACATCAAGGGCCTGTCCCACGAGCATGCGACTGAATGCGGCGAGCGCAACCAAACCGGAAGCGGGGGACGCGCGGAGGTCGAGTGATCCCGTATGAGTTGACGTGAAGTTCGAGCGAAGTCCGCGGGAAGTTTGCGCTAGGCGTGCGCCGTCAAGACGCTGCGTACGGCGTCGAGACGGTGCGTACGGCGTCAAGACTGTGCGCACGCCCATCAAGGTGGTGCGTATGGTTTTAATGTGGCTGCGGGCCGGTAGGCGGAATTTTTGAACAGTGTCAGTTTTTCGGAGCCCCGCGCGATGTCGGGACCAGCACTGCACAACTCCATACGGCTCTGGCGATCGAAGTGGGACCGGCCCCGCGAGGCCGTACGGCTCAAGCAACACGTTAGGCCGCATGCTCGTAGGACAGGCCCTTTAACTTTAGGTCCACACTCCACTGAGGGACATCTATTCCTATTCTCCAGAGATGCAGCCTGACTTGCTGAGTTACTCCAGTATTTTGTGTCTATCTTTAGATAGGCACATAGCAGGCACGCGCCGTCAGGGTAGGCAAGGTAGGCACTGCCTGCTCTGACTAAAATTATGAAATGGTAATTACTAAATATAAATAGTAAAGGCATGGGAGAATTATGCCTATTTAAGAGATCGATCTCTTAGGTAGGCATAATTCTCCGTGCCTTTCAACCGCAGCACTTGTAACACATGAAGGTCTGTGCAGCCCATGTGCCGTCAGCGCTGCCTGAAGCCGTCAATTTCAAATGGGAGCTGAAGGCAGCACTTTACTGTACTACACACACGCAGCAGCCTACTGCACATGCGCAGCAGTAGTTTCTTGGCGGGTTTTTCAAATATGGATTGCCATTATCTGAAGAGTATCTTAGGACACAAAGAGAAAAGAATGTAGTTCGTATACCAATAATGTGGTAAGTACATTTGTTAGTGCTATATGTTTTTAAATACCGTATTTCCCGGGGGTGGGGGAAGTTCCTTTCACAGCGTTTGGGGAGTCAGGCCCGGGGTAAAGTTGCGGGGAGGGCAGGAGTGCTATGAAGGCGGGGGTCGAGATCATGCCACTTGCGACGCTCCTTGCACAGAGGCGTGCGATGCCACCGCATTGAGGCCGGGGGAGAGAAGTAGCTCGGGTGGCTGTAAGCGGCCGTCGGGCCTGACAGCGGAATTAGCCGCCACATCAGCTCCTTCTGCTGGCCCCCGCTCACCTCTGGCAGCTCTCAATCTAAAAATATCTCTCCTGCCGCTCGCTGGCTTCACTCATGTAAGCCGCTTCCCGCAGATCCTTAAATTCCGACAGAGCGATTGAGGTTACTCGGCTGTGGGAATTTAAGGATTTGCGGGAAGCCGGCGAGTGACAGGTGAGAGGTGTTCAGACGGAGAGCACTGCCAGAGGTGAGCGGGCCGACAGAAGGCGCTGAAGTGGCGGCCAGTTCTGCTGTCGGGTCCTGGCGGCCGTTCGCAGTTACCCGAGCTGCTTCTATCCCTGGCTACATGCACGCGCCCGGAGCACCGCAGCATCGATGAGTGAGTGAGTTACTGGCATTATCCCCGACCCTCTCCCTCTCAACACTCCTGCCCTCCCGCAACTTTACCCCTGGCACATACTCTCCACACGCTGTGAAAGGAACTCTCCCCCCAATTGGTCCCTTGAACAAGTGTTGTCATTCAATAAGATGACAACTGATTAAACTTTTCCCTGTGCTCCCGTTTTTCCCACCATCTCTCCACCTGCCATCACCCTTCACCCCCCACCCATTCAGTAATTCAGAATAAAGGAGACTTGGAAACCTTGGGCAAATTGATTTGTTACTGTCTTTATTTTTAGATTTTATTTTTACGGAGAGAACAATCTGCACATGTGCGGGTTAAGTTTAAAAAAAAAAGCCGACTGATTGCCTACCCTGAGTAATTACTCACGGCACGTGCCTGGCACATAGATATGCAGGGAATAGAGGGATATGGATCATGTACTGGCAGAGGGTTTAGTTTAGTTTCGCATCATGTGCAGTATAGACCTTGTGATCAAAAAGGCCTGAGCTATGATCACAATGGAGAACATAAGGTGCTAGCTAGTATTGTGGAACAAAGGGACCTTGGTGTACAAGACCAAAGATCCCTGAAGGTGGCAGTACTGGTGAAGAAAGCATTTGGGAAGCTGGCCTTCCTTCGCTGGGGCACTGTTGTCTAAGGGTTATATATAATCTGTGCATAACTAAAACTCTGATCTTGTTATCTTCCGGTTTGCGCAGTCTTTCTATTTGCGCAAAATTGGTATGCGATAGCGCTACGATTTTTCGCCAGCTCACTCACCGTTCTCCAGTGCTGCGAGTGCACTAAGTTTTGTTCCAATCGGTTGAATGCTGTCAAAGTTAGCAAGGTTTAAAAATCTAAAATGTGTGTGCGCAGATCAATCTCCTCTCCTGCCAGTCAGCGCGCAGATTAGTCTCTTCTCCTGTCACTCCCCGGGATGGTCTGCCTCTTCCTGCACCATTGCGTCTTTACTGGAGCTGAGGGACGCTCTGGATGGCCGGTGGAGGTCTCCAACCGGACACAATTTTTGGAGGGACCAGAGGCGGCCCTGCCCGACCCAGGCCAGCCCGGAGTCAGAGATGTCGCCAAACGGAAAGCGGAGACTCTGAGCCTGGTGGAGGAGAACGACCAGTGCCCGCTGCGAGTCCCCATCACACCACCAGCCACCAGCCCCTTCCCCTCTGGTCCCCCTCGCTGGCTCCTGCCCCCTTCCCCCGTGATATCCCCTTCTCACCCATGGCTCTCCCCCCGTAGTTTCTCCGAGCTTTCCCGCCGCCCGCACCCCCCCTCCCCCACAGCTCCCCCACCCGCCCACCCCCCCTTGCCCTCACACCTCTCCATCACCACTAGGGGCGCCGCATGATGTCAGCCTCTGCCTACAGTCTATTTATCCATCTTTTTTTTATTTTTAGTCTGTTTTAAAAGTATGTTGTGGAGGTTTCTTTAGTATTTCTATGTAGGCCCCTACGATGGGTGAACATCAATCCAACATCAAAGAGGAGGATGACTGAACTTTGGGCCTTCACTCACAGTGGGAAACTTTGATTCCGCTGTGTGGGGGATGTTTATGGCACCCAAACCCTTGCCTTTAACCCCTCTGGTTACGGGCCGCCTCTGGACTGAACCATTCCCGTGCCGAGGGGTTTGATAATTGGGATGGCCCGACCCATGGGAGCCGCCACAGGACCCCCCCCCCCCCCCCCCACAGAACCGGAGGCACGAAACGCACTGGCGGGCACACAACTCGGTCGGACCGCTCAGCTCTGCCCCAGTATTGACGAGGAAGCGGGTTCCGGAGCGCCGATCCCAGGCGAAGAAGCGGTGAATCTGGCCGGCCACCACGGGGACTATTGGCAGCCGGCCCAGGCGTTTCCCAGGAACGTGCACAGCTGGCGGTATTGCCGTGCTGCAGCACCCCAGCGCTGGTAGTAATAGCACCAGCACCTCCTGCTGGTGGCACTTGGAGCTTGCTGGCGCTGGACTGCAGGTGCAGTACCCGACACGGCCGCGGTGAGCGATCTTTCCTGCGCCGTGATGCCCACCGGACGACACTCCAGAAGCCGTACGAGGGCCTGTTCCGGGTGTTGGAACATGGGCAGACGTCCTTTGAGTTGGACATGGGGGGGCCGGCCGGAGGCTGTGAGTCGATTGACCGGTTGCCCAACCTCGTGGCTTCCTCCGCCTGTCACTCCACCTGTCCTCCCGCCGGTCCCTCGACCTCGATTGGGATGGCCCGACCCATGGGAGCTTCCACAATATATAGATATGAGGAAGACTGTCTACGCCCAAATCTTTGCGGCAATTTGGAAGTTGACGTAAAGACTCCACATTTCAGAGGCATTTGGACGGGCAATTGAATTGCCGTGGCGTAGTCGACTGCGGACTAAGTGCTTGTAAATGGAACTTTACAGTTGCCATGGAGTGCCGAAAGGCCTATTTCTGTGTTGTACAAGTATTACTGGTTTAATCTCCTGTTACCAGTTATATTTTGCAGCTGATAAACCATACCAGACAATGATTTTGCCCAATATTTGTACTTTATTAATCTCAATGATTTTAAGGTTCACTGCATAGTTTCAAACAAGACTCTTTAGTTACAGAACATCTAGAGCTTACTACTTGTATCTAGATAATACTCACACAAATGAGTTCAATGTGGCAAATTCTCCTCAAAGTCAGGGACTTGGGGTCTTTTGTGATCTTTTGTTGATCTGCAGTTATTGCGTTTGGCCATTTCATGAGTCAGCTTTGCACATTGCTTTGTATACCTTCAAGTCATTCCTCAAATTTTTACAGCCAATTGGCCATAAAACCAATACTTTTCTTACATACTTTTTTCCCTATTAATTCTTTCAAATTGCTGGTACCCACCTAGCCACCCGGTCTGTAATGATCAGTGTTTAGACTTGTACACTTGCCTGTTTGCGTGCGTGGTTAGGGTTAGTGGGGATGTCCTCGAGCACTGTAACAGTCATGTCAGCTGAGAAGCTGCCTCAGCTATGCTCCCACACTGACACAAACCAGAGGTCCAAGTGTCAGGGTAACCCCATGTCGCGCAGATCCTCTTCACACTGACCAGGTCTCTTTGTTTCCAAATCTTCTACTGACTGCTTTTTTTCTCTCTCGTCTGTCCTTTTCTGATTCCTGATCAACACGATTAAAGGATCTCCACTTATCCAGGTAGACAAATCTAAACATAAGCAACGAGTAATGGTATTGTGGAATCATTAACCGACATACCTTCAGTGAAAGATTTAGGAATGGGTCTAAGTAACAAAGGTTACACGTAACTTTTCTTTTTCTTTTCCCAAGTACAAATAGTAGTTAGAATTAACCAAATAAGGTATTGTGCAATAATAAGAATTTCAGCATGTGATAATAAGACGTATTTGAATATTGGTTCTCCAATTCCATAAATTATCCCACCATGTTGAAATAAATATTTTAGTAATAGCAGTTTATACATCCTGGAAAGTCTGATGAGCATGATGTGACGTAGAAAGTGGTCTTCCAGTAGTTGGTACTTTAGTTTTATTGTCACATGTACTGAGATACAGTGAAAAGCTTTTTTGATTCATGCTATCCAGTCGGTGGAAAGACTATACATTATTACAATCAGACCGTCCACAAGTGTATAAATACAGGATAAAGGGAATAACGTTTTGTGCATGAGCGTTATTCTAATACATTCAAAATGTATAAGGAGCAAAGCAATATGAGCAAAACACAAAGCGTTGGAGGAACTCAGCAGGTCAGACAGCATCTGTGGAGGGAATGGAGAATTGATGTTTTGATTCAAGACCCTTGAGGCTGAACAAAGATTTCCGCATTTGCAGGTTCTTGTATCTCCATTATGATGCGGGTATTTTCGCTATGTATTCAAGACCCATAAATACTGCAAAGAGCATGGTCCAGACTATATCGAGCATCAATAGGTAATTGCCTCTGGCCTTGGTTAATCATATGTGCATGATCTGCTAAGTCAATATCAATATCGGCATCGATATTGGTGTTATTCATGTGGCTGTTATATTCCAAAAATGAAAGGATATAGACAATAGACAATGGACTCAGAAATAATGGAAATACTGACTGTATTTTAAATGTTGTCATTGTACCTGCCTCAGCCACTTCTCTAGCAGCTCTTTCCAACTAAGCAGCACCCTTCGGCAGCTCACTGTTGGTCACAAGCTTCCAGTCTGAAAAAAAATCCTTCCAACATCACCTTCTGCTTCCAATCATCCAGCCAATTATTCACTCTTATTGTTGCAGCAATCTGCAATCTCCCTGTATATCTGTTCCTCTAATTCCTGTTGACGATTGGGTGGCCTATAATATAGTCCACCTGTACCGCGATGCCTGTAACATTTGTACCCTGGAACATTGAGTTGCTAGTCCTACTCTGCCCTAAGCCAAGTTTCTGTTATTTCCCGACATCAGTCTGAAGACCGTCCCCCCCCTGATATCAGTCTGAAGAAGGGTCTCGACCCGAAACGACACCCATTCCTTCTCTCCATAGATGCTGCCTCACCTGCTGAGTTTTGTGTCTACCATGGCCTGTTGCCTGAGCAAATCAACGTCCCGAGTTTGTCCATCCTACCTGTTGAGGCTCTTATATTGAAGTAAATGCTGTTTAAGTTATTGGTCTTTCAGTCTGAGGAATGCTCGCAACCCAAAACATCATCTCTCTGAACTGAAGGTATGCACTTTCACACTTCTGCACTCAGTCTGAAGAAAGGTTTCAGCCCGAAACGTCACCTATTTCCTTTGCTCCATAGATGCTGCTGCACCCGCTGAGTTTCTCCAGCATTTTTGTGTACCATCATCTATCCATGTTCTTCAGAGATGCTGCCTAACCCACTGATTTACTCCAGCACTTTGTATCTTTTTAAAATTGCCTTTCCCTCTTTGCTGTGCTCTTGGCTGTCTTTTTTTTTCTCTTTCACTATGGTTTTGCACCCAATTTCTCATTTGTCTCTTTTCTACTCTTCGCTTTCCCTCCCTCAAATCTAGTTTGAACCCTCCTGAGTAGAACCAACAAATCTCTTCACCCTACTTAAATTGGTATCATCCATTGAGGGTTATTTGGCAACTGTAAATTAGTCATTAGTATAGGCAAAGATAACAAAATCGAATGGGAAATTATGGAATTTAAGAGAGCATAGCCTGTAGAGAAATAGGGATGAGGAATGGATCTAAGGTCATTGCACTGCTGGAGCTAGCATGGATGCAATAGTCCAAATTCACATGTTTAATCAATAATGTTTTATTATTAATGTTTAATGCTTTATGTGTCATTCCTAACTGTCACTGTATGTCGTTGTCACTTGCGGGCGGAGCACCAAGGCAAATTCCTTCCATGTGAATACTTGGCCAATAAACTTATTCATTCAAATAGTCTCTATAGTACCAAGGGGACATAAAGACCTCCAATTTCTGATTCTCTAGATATCCTCGATGTTGAGTTCTCTGTGAATGTTTTTCTTTGATTTGATTAGTATGGGTGTGAAAGGTTCCTGGGAGAAGGTAGGCGGATCGAATGTTGGAGTGGATTCAATGGGCTGAATGGCCTAATTCTGCTCCTATGTTGTTTAGTTTAGTTTATTGTTATGTGTACCGAGGTACAGTGGAAAACTTATTGTTTTGTGTTATCCAGTCAGTGGAAAGACAGTGGAATGATTACATTCTAGCAGTGTACAGATACAGAATGAAGGGAATTGCATTTAGTGCAAGATAAAGTCTAATAAAGTCTGATTAAATATAGTCCTTTGGGAGGGCAGGACCACTCTCTGGTTGTTGATAGAATGATTCATTGCCTGATCATAGCTGTGAAAAAACTGTCTCTGAACTGAAGGTATGCACTTTCACACTTCTGCACTTCCTGCCTGATGGGAGTGGAACGAAGAGGGAGTGACCGGGGTGAGATTATATTGATTATGCCTTGCCGAGGCAGCGTTAAGTGTAGATGGAGACAATGGAAGGGAGGTTAGTTTGTGTGATTATCTGGGCTAGTGCAAGATAAAGTCCAGTAAAGTCTGATTAAAGATGGTAAGTTAAGGCCACTCCAAAGTTGTTGATAGAATGGTTCAGTTGCCTGATAACAGCTGGAAAGAAACTGCCGATGGTCTTGTGCTTTATTACAGCATTTACAATACAATACAAATTTATTGTCATTTGAACCTCAAAAGAAGTTCAAACGAAATTTTGTTTCTGCAGTCATACAACAAGAAAAGAACCAAGACACACAAACAACACAGTTTACACACACATCTATCACAGTGAATCATTAAAAGAGGGACAACATTTGATTTCTGACATTAGGTCTTTAGATCAGTAATGGATAGTGAACTAAGGTGTGGCTGCTACGAATAAGGCGGATATATAGTTACTCTGGGGAAAAAAACCCTTCCAGGCACCTTGTTGAGTAACAAGAGTTGCGCATGTTCCTGCTATAGAGTTTCTGTTTCCCAATAGCAGAATTTCCCCTCGAAATTGCATCAATCTAATGACTCACAACCAGTCTCGACAGGGAAACGCCCCTCTATGACGCCAGCACGCCCTCCACCCGATGATTTGATTGGAGTACCCGCACATCAATCAGGCTGCCTTTCCATGACGTATGGTGCTCGGCCTGAAGAATGGGAGGGCGGTTCCGACCCGCGTTACCATAGTAACCAGGCTCTATTCCTTCCCGGTTTCTAATCTAACATATTTTGCTAGGGCATACGTGCATTAGATCAACAGTGGGTACTAATTCGATAAGTATGATTAGCTCAGGGAGCAGTTATACCGTATTTCGGGCCGAGTGTCTCCGCAGATCGTTTGGTTCCGAGCAAAGATCTTTGGTTCCGAGTTGCCGTGGGTGGGGATGCGCGTCATTTCCGCCCGCGGCGGTGACGTCGGATCTTATGGGGACCGGATGCCAGTTGCCGGCGTGAAGAGCTCGGAGCAGGACGTGTGTCGTAGCGGTCGTTACTGTCAGGTAAAGTCCCCTCTCCCCAACTGGGAATCAGATCGGATCAGATCGATACCTGTTGCCGATGTAATCACCTCGGCTCTTTCCTACCGAACTCATGTGCTGGGCAACGACCCGCTGGGTCTGAAGAAGGGTCTCGACCCGAAACGTCACCCTCCTTCTCTCCAGAGATGCTGCCTGTCCCGCTGAGTTACTCCAGCAATTTGTGTCTACCGCTGAGCTATACTATGTTAATATTTCCCTTATACCACTGTCTATATCTCCCTTTATACCACTGTCTATATCTCCCTGTCACCGTATGTATCTCCCTTTATACCACTGTCTGTATCTCCCTTTATACCACCGTCTATATCTCCCCTTACATCACTGGCTATATCTCGGTTCTCTCTCCCCTGTCTCGGTCTGAAGAAGGGTTCTGATCCATTCCTTCTCTCCAGAGATGCAGCTTGTCCTGCTGAGTTACTCCAATTTTAGGTCTATCTTTAGGGTTGCTGTGACCCTGACCGTGGGTGCTCACTGTCTGGAGTTTGTATGCACTGTCTGTGTAGAGTACCTGGTTTTCTCCCACATCACAAATTTATGTCGGTTAATTAGGCTGATGTCTGCCCTGATAGCCTTGGTTGACCTTGGCTATGATCATTTTCACCCACTGTAGATGGGTGATAAAATCTGATGGGAGTTAATGGGAATGTTTGAAAATAAAATAGTAATGTAACTACCGGTAGTTTAGGGTTAGTAATGAACAGTGGGCTGAAGGTCCTGCTTTTGTGGTCAATCTGAAATCTTCTGTAGACTGAAGTAGGGCCCTGATGTCAAATGTTGCCTTCCCAAATGGGTGAATCCGTTTTTAATTGAAAACTTACTCCAATCTGATGTCATTTTCCATTTCTTGGATATAAAAGACAACTAGGACAGCAGGGATGGTACTGCTTTGCAATTTCAGTTTAAGTGTTTCCTGCTCGGACACTGGATAGTGTAAACCAATTAAAAAAAACAGCTACTGGGAATCTGAAATAAAACCGGAAATGCTATTAACAGTAAGCAAGAGACAGTATCTGTGGAAGAAAATAATTCCTGTTTCAGGTTGAAGATTCCATCGGAACCAGCAAATTGGAAAAAATAGTTTGAGTTTGAGTTGTAGGTAGAGTGGAATAGTGATGTGTAGGACTAAGTGGATATATTGGCCATGCCCATCCTCTCGTCCAGCCTCATTCTCTTCTTTCCTCCCCCCCCCCCCAACCGCCCTCAGCAATCAATTAGACGAAACATCCTGACCCGAAACGTCACATCTCTGTTTTCCAGAGATGCTGCCTGACCCGCTGAGAAACTCTAGCATTTTGTGGCTTTCTTTGGATATCAATAGTGCAGGTTTGCTTAGCTGATCACACAGTTTATGGGGCTCTGTGGTTGACATAATAAAGAAGGTTAGAGGTTAGAGGGGGGAGACAACATTTAGAGGACATGCTAAAGTTGTGAAATACAGGTATGGAACTATTGTTGAAACCTAAAATTAAAAGAGAATGTTGTAAATGCCCAACAGATCTGGTAATGTTTGTGAAGAGAGGGGAAACAAGTTTAATTACGGGTAAACAACTGTGCAGGAGGGACAGCCAGTTCTGATATGAGTAAAAGCTAGTTAACTGATGATATTGAATGTGATGTTTAAGAAAGAACTGCAGATGCTGGAAAAAGGTAGATAAAAATGCTGGGGAAACTCAGTGGGTGAGACGGCATCTATGGTGAAGGAATAGGCGACGTTTCGGGGCAATGTTCATACCGTTGGGGTGTAAACTACCCAAGCGAAATATGAGGTGCTGCTCCTCCAATTTGGGACTCATTCCGGCCCTGGAGGAGGCCCAGGACAGAAAGGTTTAGATTTGGAATGGGAGGGGGAATTGAAGTGCTGTGCCACCGGGAGATCAGGTTGGTTATTGCAAACTGAGTGGAGGTGTTGGGCGAAGCGATCGGCAAGCCTGCGCTTGGTCTCACCAATGTAGAGCAGTTGACACCTGGAACAGCGGACGCAATAGATGAGGTTGGAGGAGGTGCAGGTGAATCTCTGCCTCGCCTGGAGAGACTGATTGGGTCCTTGGATGGAATCTAGGAGGGAAGTAAAGCGACAAGTGTGGCATTTCCTGGGGTTGCAAAGGAAAGTGCCAGGAGAGGGGGCGGTTTGGATGGGAAGGGATGAATTGACCAGGGAGTTACGGAGGGAACGGTCTCCGTGGAAAGCTGAAAGGGGAGGAGATGGGAAGATGTGGCCAGTGGTGGGATCCCGTTGGAGGTGGCGAAAATGTCGGAGGATTATCTGTTGTATGTGACAGCTGGTAGGGTCGAATGTGAGGACAATCGGGACTCTGTCCTTGTTACGAGTGGGAGGGATAGGGAGTGAGAGCGGAGCTGCGGGATATAGAGGAGACCCTAGTGAGAGCCTCATCTATAATTGAAGAGGGGTACCCCGTTCACTAAAGAATGAGGAATCTCCGATGCCCTGGTTTGGAACACATATGATAGTAAGTCCCCGCGAAGTGCCTTGACTGAAAATGAGGTGCTGTTGCTCAAAGTCACACAGGGCTTTGTAGGAACACTGTCAGAGAACCCAGAATTGTCTGGTTCCGATCACCAGACAGACCAATGAAATTGTTTAAATTACCCTAATTAATGTCCCCTGGAATTTCACTTACAAAAATGAGTTGTATTTCCGAGTTGCAATTTCTTTTAGCCCTCTTTACAATCCTGAAATTGATTGTCAACAAGAAAATTCATTGCAATTTTATATTTGTTTCCCTTTGTATTTGCTTCAGTTATCTTGAAGTCTTTTTTACTTCAGGTTGCAGGTGTACTAGTAGGGAGTTTCCTGTATTAACTGGGTTGTAAGTCCAATCCCTGTTAAGAATTTGCATGTAAACAGGGAGTAGATCTTGAAAGCAATGAGCAATACTTGCATGACTTTGCCATTCTTTAGGATTTCAGTGTACTGTCAATTGATTTTGGGGTAATTAAGCCTAACCTGGGATTCTGTTTGTACATTTGCTCAAGTAGAGGCTTGATTATTGAGTCGCATATCAGAGATTTAAACATAACATTTGGGGAAAACTTCTTGCCTTAGTGGAAAAGTGGATTTAAAATGTTTTATGACACAATCTTCAAGGTGCCCAGAAGATTTTGTACCAGACCTCCTGGCTGACATTTGTCTCGGCTAACTTTATTGTAGATTTCATTGTGAGATGCTGTTGATTATGAAAACAATTGGTTTATTTTTTTATTTATACTGATGTTTCTATGGTAGTCCATTAAATGTAAAGTGCTTGGAGATGGTTTAGACTTGTACAGTGCCTGACATATCCTGTCTATATTGTGGTCATGAGATTGGGTACCAAGGATCTGTATTCTTAAACTTATAAAGTCTAACCTCACCCAATCCTGTCACGCCATATAACTCTTTTTGTTACTGGCATCATCTTTGAATCTTTGCCGCATCCTTGAGCTTAATCATGTCCTTGCTATCATAAGGTGACTCGAACTGCACCCTATACTTTGGTGCGGACCTGCCAGCACCTTGTTTACCTGTAACATAATGTCCCTACTCCTGTACTAAATGCCCTGACCAATGAAGCTAAGTGTACATTCCCCATTGCCCTTACAACCTGTGTCACCAGTTTTGGGGAACTGTGCTTTGCCCCTAGGTCTCTCTGTTGCAAAACATTTTACAGGGCCTTGCCATTGTGTAACTTCCTTGTTAACCTGCCTGGTTTAACTTTCTAAAATGCATTGTTTTGCGCTTATCTCAGTTAAATGCCATCTGCCATTCATTTGTCCACTTTCCTAGTTGATCAAGATCCTGCTGTAATCTTGAGCAACCTTCACAATTTTTGTGGCAAGCCCCATACTTACTAATTATACTACCTACCTTCTCATCCAAATTATTTACATAGATAACAAGCAGCAGGGGGACCAAGCACAAATCCCCGATGCATGACACTGGTCACCGGGGTCAAAACTTCTCTCTGACTCCTACCAACATGTTATTTCTTCGAAGATTTGTGAATGCGAAGAGCAGATCTTTGAAGCAAGAGAATCAAAGGATGGAGAGAAGTAAATGATCAACTATGATATTCACTGAGCTAGCAGCTGTGCGATTCTGTATCTGTATCCCTTGTGTGGCAGTCAGCTTCCATTTTATTATCTACATTTGGTTGGAAGAAAGCAGCCGTCCAGAAAAATATTTGAGATGACATTAAATGGAGACCTCCAGTTGTAATTAAACCATCAATTCATCAATTGCCAATTAGCAAATATGCTGAAAACCCCAGTTTTATAATTCACTCTTCTCTAATGAACCATCAAGCAATTTTGCAATGTCATTGTGAGTTGCCAGAAAGTGATTCATGACTCTTTCATGTAAATGACGAGAGTTTCCTGTAAACCAAGCAGATGGCCTCAAGCCACAAAGTCTTAAGGCAAAACATGTTTATGAGGAAGTATGTGGAAATACTTTAAGCCTGGTTTAGTATAGTATATCTTTATTGTAATTTTCCTGAGTACTCGCATACCCAGAGGAAACAAAAAAACGTTGCTCAACCAGTGTCCATTCAGTGTGCAGTAAAAAATAAATAGGAATAAAAATACATATATCATGAACAAATTAAACACTCTACTCTCTGCTAAACATCAACAGGCGTTCCGATCGGCAGCGGCACCACAGTGGCTCTGCTGCAGTGTGTCCAGGTTGGTGGTTGGTGCGTGATACTTTGGCAGGGGGCAAAGTCCGTTTATCAGTCTTATAGCCTGTGGGAAGAAGCTGAGGAGCATCCTGCTGGTTTTGCAGCTAATGCTCCTGTACCTCTTCCCAGATGGCAGGATGGAGAATATGTGATGCGATGGGTGGTAGGGGTCTTTGATTATGGAGATGGCTCTGCTGATACATCTCTTCCTGTATATGTCCAGCAGTAAAGGGAGTGGAGCACCAATAATCCTGCTGGTGGTCTTTACAATCCTGTCTAGTTGGTGCCGTTCGTACGCCTTGCTGCTCCCGAACCAGGAAGTGATGCCGTAGGTTAATGTGCTCTCGATTGTTCCCCTATAAAAAGTTTGTAGGTGTGTAGTGGGGAGACCTGCTTTCCGTAGTCTTCGGAGAGGGTGTAGTCGCTGCTGGGCTCTCTTGACCAGTGCTGAGGTGTTGGTCGTGGACGTCAGTTCATCTGACAGGTGGAGTCCTAGGAACTTCACGCTGCTGACCCTTTCCACATCAGTTCCATCGATGTGCAGAGGTGTATGGTGTTGTTTTCCCGCCCTCCTGAAGTCAACCACCATCTCCTTAGTTTTTCCCACGTTGAGAATGAGGTTGTGGGATTTGCACCATCCTGTGAGCAGCTCCACCTCCATCCTGTACGCCGATTCATCATTGTCACTGATGAGACCCACCACTGTTGTGTCATCAGCGAACTTGTTGATGAAGTTGTTGTTGAGTCTAGCAGTACAGTCGTGTGTAAACAGACTAAACAGCAGGGGGCTTAGGACACAGCCTTGGGGCGAGCCAGTGCTCACGGCTATGGTTTTTGATGTCCTACTGCCCACCCTGACTGTCTGCTGCCGTTGTGATAGAAAGTTCAGGACCCAGTTACATGTGCCAGCATCAACCCCCAATTGCTCCAACTTCTCCACCAGCTGCTGCGGAATGATTGAGTTAAAAGCAGAGCTGAAGTCTATGAAGAGGATCCTGGCATAAGTATTTTTCTGATCAAGGTGTGACAGTACGAGGTTCAGTGTTGTTGAGACTGCATCCTCTGTGGATCGGTTGGCTCTGTAGGCGAACTGCAGTGGGTCTAGGTCGGCAGGTAGACATGGTTTATTCAACTATGTAAATCACTTCAGCCTATGAAACTAAAATTGAGTTTATTTTCGTTCAGGAAGTTGCGGTACTAATCATGGCCATGTTGCTATAAAGGAGAGGCAGTTATATTCTGTTTTGACTTGGACCTGGCTATTGCTGGCAGGGCCAGCATTCTTTGCCCATCCCTGAAGGTGTTCATGAGCAACAACAGTAAACCACCAGAAACAGGTGCCCTGGCCCACTCATCTGTGCCAACTATGGCACTTACCTGAATCCGATCCATTTGCCTATGTTTGGCCCATACTCTTTGAAACCTTTCCTATCTGTTTAAATGTCTTTTAAATCTTGTAATTGTACCCTTCTCTACCAGTGTATTAGTCTTAAATCATATTTTACTTTATTGTGGTGTTCTGTAATGGGTGGATCAGTTTTTTATTGACCTCTGGGATGAATGCAATTGGGAAAACTTACTCCAATCTGATGTAATTTTCCATTTCCTGGATATAAAAGACAACCTGAAACAGGACAGCAGGTGGGATAGGGATGTGTAGGACCAAGTGGATACTTTGGCCCTACCCATCCTCTCTTCCAACATTATTCTCTTCTTTTCTTCCCTCCCACCCTCGGTAATCAGTCTGAGGATGCCTCATCCCATCCCAGTGATGGTAATTTGATTAGATTATAGGGGTAGGATGTCCAATATCATGTTGAGGATTGCTGTTGCTGTGAATGTAGCCCCAATGTTACTTGCCATCATTCAGCCTTTGTCTAGTTCCCGCTGCAAGTGGGGAATGACCTCCCATTTGATGAGGAGTTGCATAGCATTGAACATCATGTAATCATCAGTAACCACACTTTCCACTTCTGATAATGTGATAAAAGTGTAGACATTAAAACTGTTGAAGGCGTTTGGGCTGAAGATGCTGCTCTGAAGAACTTCTGCTGTGATCTAATATATATTTTCTCACTTTGTTCATAGAAATATGACTTTTACCTTGGGGGCAACTGTCTCGTGTTTATGGCTAGCATCTTGTAGCAATTCTCACTTAACACTTAACTGGTGTTATTAACTTTAATATCTTTATTCCTGCAGCCATCATGTCTTCAAGTAATGTAAGCTTGCTTCCTACACTTGGCCAAGAAGGTGATCACACTTCTAAACTTCTTCGAAAATCCAAGGAGTCCCCATTTGTTCCTATCGGTAAGTTGGTTACCAGATCGGCAAGCCATAATTCTAACGTTTCTAATGTTGCAGACACTATTATATTCCAAATTATTCATCAAAATAAAAAGTATTTATGGTTGGGATTAGAGTAAAGGAACAGGTTTATTGTACAGTGAACCAATTTATGAAATTTGAGCTGTGGTCAGCTTCAATCCTTTATTCTGGGCCTGAGTTTGCAATGTGGCTCATTGACTGCATTTTGCTGAATTTGCAGTTGAGTGAATCTTTGTACTGTTCATTCAATAATTGGGAATGTGTTATATGATCCATATAAGTCCACATTTAAATAATATTACAGCTAGAAACCCAGAGCACAGTGGTTGGGTATTTGTGGATGCAGCATCTCAATGTCTAGACCATTCAATAACAATTAAAGCATGAGTGACCAGAAAGTTGATACGGAGGGTGGGCACTTATCTTTGTACATTGAGTACATTAAATGTCACGAGTAGAGAAATCGGAGGCCTCGCAAAGGAAAATATTGGAGATGCTGATTGTAATATTGTAATACAAGCAGAAAATGCTGGTAATAGTAAGTCAGGGGGAGAAATAGTTAATGTCTGGGGTTTTGTTTTCCATCCGAGACATTTCCTTACGATTCTGGAATTTAGGAACAGTTTAGATAGAATTGCTTTCCTTTAGAAAGTAAGTACACATTTTTTTGCTTAGTCATGCTGACACATCAGATGGCGAACAATGGAATGACATTTTATCTGACTCTACTGTGTGAGCAGTACTATAATTCCTGATTAAAAGTATGGCATGGTTTGGACAATATTCTGAATAGTTTCCAGCTTTCAGAAAAAATATATTGTTTATCTTTGTTTCAGGTATTGCTGGGTTTGCATCAGTGGTAGCCTATGGACTCTACAAAATGAAGACCAGAGGGAACAAAAAAATGTCAGTGCATTTTATCCACATGCGTGTGGCAGCCCAAGGATGTGTTGTGGGAGCAATGACTATAGGTAATTGTCTTGTTGAAAACAATTGTTCAGTTGGAAAATTTCGGAACCTCTGAGGTTGGTGCTAAATAAACAGACCCTATCAATTGCACCTCTTAGGAGTCATCTTTGGCGGTTCACAATCTTGCTGGCACTTCTGGTTTCTGTTTGCCAGTTTGTGTTTCCTGCAGAAATAGCAATTTTTCAATGTTATTGGCAATTCGTGAATGCGACATGTTAATCACAGACTATTTTAAAACCTTGATGTTTGAATGCTGATGACTTTGTGGATGTGGGCAAATGCTACAACTTATCCAACACTTTGCTCTCAAGAGGGTGCAGATCATTGGTCGGGGTTTGATTCTGGAGCAGCTAACAATTGTACATTGACCTCAGTGGAGTTATTTGAGTGGGGAAAGGAAAGCCCAATATGTTGGATTGCACATTCCTCTGCAGCTCAACTTGTACTCAGGCCAGGTCACGTTTGTGCACAGCACTGCATTCCTTTTGAAGTTTCTTTGGTTTATTAACTATATATGAGCATGTCTAATGGGAGAGTCTAGGACCAGAGGCCACAGCCTCAGAATAAAACTACATTTCTTTAGGAAGGAGTTGAGAAGGAATTTCTTTAATCAGAAGGTGGTGAGGGAGAATTTCTTTAGTCAGACTTCTGTGGAGGCCAAGTCAATGGATATTTTTATGGCAGAGATTGATAGATTCTTGATTAGTAAGGGTGTCGGAGGTGAAGGCAGGCATATGGGGTTGGGAGGGAAAGATAGATTGGCCATGATGGAATGACGGAGTAGACCTGATGGGCCAAGTGGCCTAATTCTGCTCCTAGAATTTATGAAGTAATTAGTCTTGGTCAGTTATACAGCTTGGAAATGGGCCCTTTTTTCACAACTTTTCCATGCTGACCAAGGTGTCTCTGAGCCGGTCACCTGTAGTAAAGAAGCAAACTGTTTGATAGCTGGCAAAAACTGCCTGTTTCTTTGCACCGGATCCCAGCATTTTTTGCCTGCAATTTGGCCCATTTCTCTTCAAACCTTCCCTATCCATGATCTTTATCAAATGTTCCTACCACGTAATCTGGCAGTTTATCCCATATATATATATACCGCATTCTGTATGGGGGAAAAAAACCTGCACCTCGAGTCCCCTTTATATCTTTGCCCTCTCACCTTGGACATATGCCCTTTAGTTTTAGACTACCCTACCCTGGGGGAAAAAAATAATCATCCATCTTATTCATTCCGCTCATGATTTTATGATCCTCTAAGGTCACCTCTCGGCCTCCTTTGCTTCACGGAAAACATTCCCAGTCTTTCCTTGTAACTCAAGTGCTCCAGTTCTGACAGCATACTGGTGAATCTTTTCAGCACTCTTGCTAGTTAATCACATCCTATAGTATGGCGATCAGAACTGCGCACAATATTCAAGGTATGGTCTCGCCACCATCCTATATCATTGTAAACTGATGTCCCAATTCTGGTACTCGATGCCCTGCCTGAAGGAAAGTCTGTCTGGCACAATCTTTGCAACCATGTCTACTTGTTTGGCCACTTTCAGGGAACCATATACTTGTGCCCATAGATATCTGCTCTACACTCCCCAGGGATCTGTCATTCGTTGTATATCTGCTGCTTTAACTTACAAAACTGCATCACTTCACACTTGTCGTATAAATTGTCTAATAATTATTCATACAATGTTTTTCTTTTGCAGGAGTTCTGTACTCTATGTACAAAGAATATGTTGTGAAGCCCAGAGAAGAGAAAAATGCTCTCCTTCATAAATGAATTGAAATTTCTACAGTATCTCCAATAACTTAATTTTAGGTTCTTAAGTGTACCGCACACTGAGGGGATTAGAATTTTTCTTGTTTTAAATATTTGTAGAATATGTGCTAGATTTTTAGATTTGATTTTTCTCGAAGTATACTGATCTTACATCTACACAGGGTAGGTGATTTTCCATGAGATGATTGCTGTTGTTTGCTGCAAAGTGTCATAATTTTATCAAATGTCTTTTTAAGACAACCAAGTGCTATTGATGTGTTCCTTGCAATGATTATACTTGATACCTATGTAAAAAAGAACTGATTCATTTGTTAGCAAAATATGATTGGACCTTAAGTTTTAAAGTTTCAAGCCCGTGTTTCATATTGGCTTGGAGTTTAGGGGGACTGATTTGTAGGTGTGCTAAAAAAAAATTGTGAGGGGAATGGAGAGGGTGAATGTGCACATTTGATTTCTTGTGGTTGGAGAAATCAAGAACCAGAGGCCATATGTTTAAGGTGAGAGGGAAAATGTAATAGAAACCTGAGGGAGCAACTATTTCATGCAAGGGGTGGATTATATATGGAACAAGTAGCCGGAGGAAGTGGTTGAGGCAGGTGCAGTAATAACATTCAATGGATACGTACTTTGATCCAAAAGATTTAGAGTGGTATGGATCAAACATGGGCAAACAGTACTAGTATAGATGGGCATCCTGGTTAGTATGGATGAGTTGGGTCAAAGGATATAGTTCTTTGCTGTACAACACCAACTCTCTGGAGTTGCTCTCTGGGTAACTATCCCCATTATTTAACTTGTTATGATGATCTGCACTATTTTGGATCACTTTTACGATTTTTTTTGTTTTCCAACATGGGTACTCTTAAATGCTTGTTGTGGTATGAGATTTTTGAATATGTACAGAGCTAAGAAAATGCACCCAGAGCTTCCTTTGAATCATAGTATTGTATAATTTTGAATATTTCCCTTGTAACATTATTAGTATAAATAACGTCCAGCAGCAATGTCCTGGTATTACAAGGTTACTGGGATCTGAATTGATAAGTTGCTTTTTTTCCACCATAACTTGACAGTGCCCTTTTCCAATTTTTAAAAAAAAAAATTTTTTTTAACTTCAAAACATTCTAGTTATGCTGCTGGTTAGGCTCCAGTTCTCCAATACACAACAGTTACAGTGTGCACTTGTGTACTGGTTAGAGGGTTAAGGGTCTGTCCCACGTGTCGCAGGTGAATTCCAGTAAAACTCGTCCCTGGCAGTTGCCGAAGTGGGACAGGCCCTTTCGCGTAGTTTAAGTACAAACGTTGCCTTTTATCTATTCAACGATTCTTGTTATATTTGGTGTGATTAGGTTCATAGAATCTGCACCATAAATATTTATGTAATCTTGGAAGTTTCAGGTCATATCACGGTACTTGCAAATTTGCTACAAATACCCAGTTATTTGCATTACTATCTGTAAAGCTCTGGTGGGTTAACACTTTGGGAGTAGTTGAAACAAAGAACTAAAGATGCTGCTTAATGCACAAATGTTCATGCTGGAATGACTCAGCAGATCAGGCAGCATCTCCAGAGAACATGGATGTGATGTTTCAGATCGAGACCCTTCTCCAATTGGAAGGGTCTCGGCTGAAACATCACCTGTCAATGTTCTGTAGAGATGCTGCCTAACTTGCTGAGTTACTCCAGCACTTTGGGAGTATTCTTGCATTTCTTTAGAAATAGAATAGGTAGCAAAATTTAATTTACATTAACTTTTACATATTTGCACATTTCTAGCTATGTAAAAAGACTCCAGTTGATCGAGTGATTTTCATGCTTTGTTTTTTATTTTGGAAAATTCTAATCTCCAGTACATTATATTTTCAGTATCTCTACTGATTTTCCAAGAAGGCTGAATACGGTTTTAAAGCACATGAGTTGAATGGGAAACAGTATCAGAACTGGGCTTTCATTTTGACATTGAAGCAGTGGTTTGATGTGACCAGACCTTGCACCTAGATTTTTAATCTCTATGGTAAATTTAACACGCTTAGATTAAATTTGAGTACAAAATACTTGAATATTGTTAATGTATGAGATAGAAAACTATAGATAGGTTTTTGAAAAGTGGTCTTGTTTTTCAGTGTAATTAGTATTAAAGCAGTGGTTATCACACAAGATCGAAAATGTCAGCACATGCAGTGGCATTTTACTCCCTTAGCAAGTTATAGTGTGACTTGACTACCTCTTTTAAGTATGCAAATTAAAGAATAAACATAAAGATGAATTATAGATTTATTGTAGCAGAAATCTTATTTTTAAAATGCCTGATTTAAGGTTGTATTTTATTTATTTATGTATTATACAATCTCCCCAGTTGAAACAATGTCTCATACTGTTGTGTTATTTTTATATATAATAAAGAGAATAAATTGAAAATATCTTCAGTGGTCTTATGCATCAAAATCCCTTGATGTTGCTTTTGTTATATCCTCTGTTTTATGCTAATGGAAAGAACCCCATTTATAGAAAAAACACATCATAAGACAGTAATTTGTGTTTGACAAGGAAGTGCAAGTTAGCAAATTTAAGAATTTACAAAAGTTCACACAACTGCGATAAGGCATGAATTATGAGAAGCAGACTTGGCCTAGGCCAATTTTGAAGTATGTGATGTTATTCAAGCAAACATTTATGAACATGACTAGACATAATGGGTATAACAATACAGTGATGCCTCATGATGGCTGTCCCAAAATAAGAACATTTCCATTCAAAATTGGCATCAGAAATCCCCCCCCCCCCCCCCCCCCAACTGCAGAAGATGCAACACCTGTCGCCATACCTCCTCCGTCGACTGTCCAAGGGCCCCGACAGTCCTTTCAGGTTAGGCAGAGGTTCACTTGCACCTTCTTCAACCTCATCTACTGCATCCGTTGTTCAAGATGTGGACTCTTATACATTGGCAAGACCAAACGCAGACTGGGCGATCGTTTCGTGGAACACCTTCACTCAGCCAGTGTGAACCAACCTGATCTCCCGGTTGCTTTTAATTCTCCTTCCCATTCCTACACAGACCATTCTGTCCTCGGTCTGCTCCATAGTCAGAGTGAAGCTAAATGCAAATTGGAGGAACAGCATCTCATATTTCGCTGGAGCAGCTTACAGCCCAGTGGTATGAATATGGATTTCTCTCACTTCAGGTAGCCCCGGCATTCCCTCTCCTTCCCACCCTGCTTCCTGTAAGGACCCCATCCCTTACTCCCAATTCCTCCGTCTACACCGCATCTGTTCCCAGGATGAGATGTTCCACACCAGGGCATCAGAAATATCCTCATTCTTCAGGGAACGGGGGTTCTCTCCCCTACTATAGATGAGGCTCACACCAGGGTCTCTTCCATACCCCGTAACACTGCTCTCTCTCCCCATCCACCCCCACTCGCAACAAAGGCAGAGTCCCCCTAGTCCTCACCTTTCCTCTAGCCGTCACATACAATGAATAGTCCTCTGTCAGTTTCGCCACCTCCAACGTGACCCCACCACTCGCAAAAACTTCCCATCTCCCCTCCTGTCTGCCTTCCGCAAAGACCGCTCCCTCCGTAACTCCCTTGTCAATTCTTCCCTTCCCTCCCGCATCACCCCCTACCCGGGCACTTTCCCTTGCAACCGCAAGAAATGCTACACTTGTCGCTTTACCTCCACCCTCGACTCCATTCAAGGACCCAGGCAGTCATTCCAGGTGCGACAGAGGTTCACCTGCATCTCCTCCAACCTCATCTACTGCATCCGCTGCTTCTACATCGGTGAGACCAAGTGTAGGCTTGGCGATCGTTTCGCCGAACACCTCTGCTTGGTCCGGATTAACCAACCTGACCTCCTGGTGGCTCAAAACTTCAACTCCCCCTCCCATTACGTATCCGACCTTTCTGTCCTGGGTCTCCTCCATGGCCAGAGTGAGCATGAAACTGGAAATTGGAGGAACAGCACCTCATTCTGCTTGGGGAGTCTGCATCCTGGTGCCATGAACATTGAATTCTCACAATTCTGTTAGCCCTTGCTGTCAAGTCAAGTTTATTTGTCACGTACACATACGAGATGTGCAGTGAAATGAAAGTGGCAATGCTCGTGGACTTTTGTGCAAAAGACAAACAACCAAACAAACTATAAACACAATCATAACACACATATTCTTTTACATAATAAATAATGGAAGGAAAAACGTTCAGTAGAGTTAGTCCCTGTTGAGATAGGCGTTTACAGTCTGAATGGCCTCTGGGAAGAAACTCCTTCTCAACCTCTCCATTCTCACCGTATGGCAACGGAGGCGTTTGCCTGACCGTAGCAGCTGGAACAGTCCATTGCAGGGGTGGAAGGGGTCTCTCATGATATTGTTGGCTCTGGAGTTGCACCTCCTGATGTATAGTTCCTGCAGGGGGGCAAGTGAAGTTCCCATAGTACGTTCGGCCGAACGCACTACTCTCCGCAGAACCTTCTTGTCCTTGGCAGAGCAATTCCCAAACCAGATGGTAATGTTCCCGGACAAGATGCTTTCCACCGCTGCTGCGTAGAAGCACTGGAGGATCCTCGGAGACACTCTGAATTTCCTCAATTGCCTGAGGTGGTAAAGGCGCTGCCTTGCCTTACTCACGAGTGCTGAGGCGTGTGATGCCCATGTCATATCCTCGGAGATGTGGACTCCCAGATATTTAAAACAGTTTACCCTATCCACAGGATCCCCATTTATCCTCAATGGAGTGTACGTCCTCGGATGATGTGCCCTCCTAAAGTCCATGATCAGCTCCTTCGTTTTTTTGATGTTCAAGAGGAGTCTGTTATCCTGGCACCAGAGTGCTAGACCAGCCACCTCCTCCCGGTAGGCCTTCTCGTCGTTGTCTGAGATCAGGCCCACCACCAGTGTCATCAGCAAACTTAATTATTGAGTTGGAGCTGAACCTAGCCACACAGTCATGTGTGTACAGGGAGTACAATAGGGGGCTGAGGTCGCAACCCTGGGGCGATCCTGTGCTCAGGGTAAGGGAGTTCGATGTATTCCCTCCCATCTTGACTACCTGGGGCCTGGTGGTGAGAAAGTCCAGGACCCAGGCACACAGGGAGGTGTTGAGCCCTAATTCCATTAGCATCCCGGCCAGTCTGGTGGGGACTATCGTGTTGAAGGCTGAACTGTAGTCTATGAACAGCATCCTCACGTAGCCCCCCTTCTGACTTTCCAGATGGGAGAGAGCGATGTGCAAGACCTAGGAGACCGCATCGTCCGTGGATCTGTTCGAACGGTATGCGAACTGCAACGGGTCCATGTTCTGTGGGAGGAAGGCGCAGATGTGTTTCTTCACCAGCCTCTCAAAGCATTTCATGACTACCGAGGTAAGGGCCACCGGACGGTAGTCATTCTGACAGGCTGGGGAGGCATTTTTTGGTACCGGTACAATGATGGATTTTTTGAAGCAGGCAGGGACCACGGACTTGTCCAGGGAGAGGTTGAATAATGTAGTGAGTACTGGAGCTAGCTGCGTAGCACAGGACTTGAGTACTCGCCCCGAGATGCCATCGGGGCCTGCAGCTTTCCTCGTGTTCACCCGTGTCAGAGCCCTCCTCACGTCGTGCTCGGACAGCGAGAATGTGTGCACATTCCTCCCTTCAGCTTCGGTAGCCAGCCCGCTGGCAGTATTGTTGATAGTCGGCAGACCTGGAGTGGTGTTGCCCCTCTCGAAATGAGCGTAAAAGGAGTTCAGGTCATCAGCTAGGGAGGTGCCGGCACTTGCGGATGAGGGAGGGGTGCTCCGGTAGTTGGTTACAGTCCGTAGCCCTTGCCACAGGCTTCTGGTGTCCTGCTGCTCCATCTGTAACTCCATCTTGTCTCTGTACCTTCTCTTTGCGTCCTTCACCGCCCTTTGCAGTCGGTACGACTGCCTTGTAGACGTCCATGTTTCCTGATGCCAGGCCCGAGTTGTAGGCAGCGGTGCAAGCATTCCCCTGTCTCCTCCCCTTCCCAGCTCTCCCTCAGCCCTCGGGCTCCTCCTCCTCCTTTTTCCTTTCTTCTCCCCCCATCAGTCTGTAGAAGGGTTTTGGCCTGAAATGTTGCCTGTTTCTACGCTACATAGATGCTGCTGCACCCGCTGAGTTTCTCCAGCATTTTTGTGTACATTCCCTCTCTCTCTATCCCTACCCCATCCAAGTCGCACTAGCTTCTCATTTTCACCCTACAAATAGCTTACAATCGCATGTTTCCTTTATCATCGTCACTTTTTTGCATATATATCATTAATTGTTCTTTATCTCTCCACATCACCGTCTCTCGTTTCCCTTATCCCAACCAGTCGGAAGGGTTTCGACCCGAAACGTCACCCATTCCTTCTCTCCAGAGATGCTGCCTGCCCGCTGAGTTACTCCAGCTTCGGTTCTAGTGTAATAAGTAGCATCAAATTGCAGGTCTGGTTTAATGAGTCTAGGCTCAATCAGCACCGCTCTAGTAAGTAGTTTATTATAAAAAGGTATTATTGTCTCAACATAACCAATTTCCGAAGCAGTCATTGCTGTCATTATCGTGGTATTACATATATCATCAATTTCCAAACTCTTAGAAATAGATACTGGGAATTCAATCTGAATTTTTGCACAACTAATCTTCTATGTTGCATGTTTAAGGAATAAAATATTTAAACATATTGTTTTTAAGGCATTTTCCAGTATTCGGTATCTACTACAAACAAATATATGCTAGAGAGTAATTTTACAAATGATCGGAGACAGGAGGTAAAACTGATGAGAACGAGAAGTGGGTGTGTTGGAGACAGACGTGTATGAATAAAGTCTCTACTGTTGCCGATGCATAAACTAGGCGAAACTCTGAGCATTGTGTCAAATCTCCGCTGAAAATAAAAATTCCTAGAGTTGCTATTGGGAAAGAGAAAATGAGAATGTAGAGGCATTTGCACCAATAGCATGTTCAAGCACCAAGTTTGCTTGTTATATGCATTTTCCCAGTAGATGGCATTTGACAGCCACTACAAACTTATCTTGGGTAATTAGGGGAATGCAGCGAAAAAGTTAAAATCTCACTTATGTGGCAAAGTGATATTCCAGCTATTTCACTGCACACGTACCCGAGTAGCAAAGGGAATGCACTCAAAAAGTTGAAATCTCACTCTGGTAAATCAAAAAATGTTTTTTTTTAAGCTGCAAGAGTGAGATCATTGGGTTGCAAAAACATTGTTTTAAATAATAATTTTATTGTGGGAATGCTGGATTGTACCTGAGAGAGAATCCCAGAACAGCCCGGGCTTGTGGTCACCGCCGGCCCGGGCCCGGGCGCTGCGTCTCCCCGGCTACCGTTGCTATGATACGGCGGCCTGCGGCCCAGGGAACAAGCCTCACGCCAGGCCCGTCCCCCGGGGTTAGTGTGAGGATGGAGGGAGACGTGGACGCGGACGAAGAGGTGACCCGGGGCCTGAGGCAGCAGTTCCAAGCCCTGCAGGAGCAGCAGCAGAGGAGGCTGGAGAAGATGCTGGCCGCCAAGAAGGAGCAGGCTGCCAGCCAAGCTGCACCTGACCGCCAGGATCACGATGACTTGAAGCTGCATCTGGTGGCGCCCCAGCCGGCCAGCATCCACGTTGCTACCAGGTAGTTACACTCATGGTGGATGCAGCTTGCTTCTTGTGAGATTCAAAAAATCACAAATGCTCTTGAGACAAATTCAGACAAAGAAGTGTTTTTATTAATTTCATATTCTGCAGAATAGGTGCCTCTAGGGGACCTCAGAGGTCCCCTAGAGGCACCTATTCTGCAGAATATGAAATTAATAAAAACACTTCTTTGTCTGAATTTGTCTCAAGAGCATTTGTGATTTTTGAATCTCACACTTCTCCTCTTCTCCTCCCCTCTTCCCCAACTCCTCCTTCCGTCCCCACCAATTCCCTTCCCACTCTGCCCTAACCCCATTCCTCCATCCCAATGCCCCTCCCTGACTTACATTATCCCGCTCCCTCCATTGCCCCCAATCCCATCACACAGTTTCCTCCCCCTGCACCTCCTTATGTCCCCCTCATCATACACCTGATTCCTCTCTTCCTGTTCTCCCAATTCCCATCTCGCCATCCTCTCAGTTCCACCCCAACATCCTCCTGATATCCCCCGCCCCCCCCCCCACATACATTTCCACATTTCCTCTCTTTCCATGCTCCTGATTCCTCCTCTCTCTATCCTCCCGTTCTGCCCTCTCCCATTTTCCCCATCATCTCGATGGCCCTATCTCCCACTGTAGCTTGGAGCACACGGAGGAACCCCCGCGGTCACAGGGAGAAGGTGCAAACTCTACACAGACAGTACCCGAGGTCAGGATCGAACCCGGGTCTCTGGTGCTATGAAGTAGAAGTCTTGAGTCTAATTGCCAGATAAGAACATAAAACGCAGTTTGATACCTCCTTTGTAATGTTGCTCTTTCATGAAGTTTTTATTATTTGTGACTTTCAGCAATCTCCCTTGCCTGTCAGTTGGATGGGGAAGTTCCCTTGGTGCCTTTTCAATGAAGCATAAAGGCATTTGTGCTGTTCTCTTGGCTGATACTTGACTTATATTAACAGCTTTCGGTTATACATAGGAACTTCACGAGGAAATGTCAAACAAAAATTGGCACATTTGTAATGACAATATAGTTTACAAATGGTGTGATCAAACAGGCATACTTTAAGTTGCCACTAAAAGAAGGAAAGAATCGCTCGGATAAACCACAAAATATTCCCTGATTATTGTCTTATTCTGTTTTCTGGCATATTATCACTGATATTTTAATAAAACTAAAACCGCCATTGCCTGTGAAGGACTTTGGGGTGTCGAAGTGTGGAAGATGTATATGTATTTGTTATAATCATTTGTGGTATTTCTATTAGATAGGCAGTGGTTTAAAATTAAAATTCCACCTGTCTCCAATTATTCACATAAACTAAAAAAATAGTGAGTAAATGGGTGATTTCAAACTTTGAGTATTAAGCTTTGCTGGTGGGGATCACAAAATTAATGAAGTGAAAATTGATCAGGTAGTCTTTTATTGCACACCAGGACAACTTCGATATACAAGCAACTGCAGATGCTCGTGTACAAAAAAAACGACACAATGAACTGGAATAACTCTGCGGGACAGGCAGCATCTCTGGGGAAAGTGGATATGTGATGTTTGAAGAAGGGTCCCGAACCCAAAGCATTACCAATCTATGTTCTCTGGAGATGCTGTCTGACACGCTGGGTTGCTCCAGCAATCTATCTTTTTTGATGTCAACATTGACAGATTCTATGTAATGAAACTGCATTTCGCTATTTTCTTTAGACGGTCCTGTATAACGTACATGGAGCGCTACCTGGTGGACATATAGAGACATTACAATTCCTAAAAATATTTTTTTTTAGAGATGCATTGAATTGAATTGAATTGAATTTCCTTTATTGTCATTCAGACCTTACGGTCTGAACGAAATTTCGTGCCTGACTATCATACATACATGATCTAAACAACACTAGCTCTATGTTATCCACCCATTCCTCAATCACCTCCTCACACGTGGTGGAGGCAAAAATTTAGCAGCAAAACAGGCCTTTGGCCCAACAAGTCCAAGGACTATTATCATCTATTCCAGCTCTAAACCCCATTTCTCATCAACTCTTACACATGTGGAGCAATTGTTTTTACAAAGGCCAATTAACCCACAAACCGGCACGTCTTAGGATGTGGGAGGAAACCGAAGCACCTGAGTGAAACCCACGTGGTCACAGGGAGAACGTGCAAACTCCACACGGACAGCACTTGAGATCAGGATCAAACTCGGGTTTCGAGAGCTGTGATGCAGAGGCTCTACCAGCTGCAGCACTGTGCCGTCCATGTTGAAATATTTATAAAAGCAAAATATATTCAAGGGATTCGAGTAGTTCAGGCCCTAAGAATGAACCCTTCTTTAATCATAACCATTTCCAGTTGTGATAGAGACCAGATTTGGAAGAATTAGTTTTGTTGCGCTTTCCATTGAAGATGTTTCACCTGTTCCAAGTTTACAGCATTCCTGAATTTAAACTTTCAGATTACTACCATTAGCTGTACTTTGCTGTACGAAGGTCTGAAGACGGGTCTTGACCCAAAACATCACCCATTCCTTCTCTCCAGAGATGCTGCCTGTTCCGCTGAGTTACTCCAGCATTTTGTGTCTATCTTCGGTTTAAACCAGCATCTGCATTTCCTAACTCCCAAACTTCTCACTTTAGCTTATTCACATTTTCTTAAGTGTTCCCATCGATTTGCTTGAAAGCTCCATGAATCCCTTCCTACCAACCTTCCTGAATCATTGTGTGCTGTATGTCGTCTCCCATTCTCATATTTCGAAAATTGCTTAACACTCACAGTCTTAAATTGTTTGTACAATGCAAGGAAGGCGATGGCTTGAGGCCCGCTGCAGACTGGGATCGAGAACCGCTCATAAGAACTAGAGCGCGGACAGGACTTTGAAAATGGCACCAAAACATGGCGCCTCTTGCATGCGGGGTCAATAGACTATTTCTGTAACTTTGTTGATTCTGTTCCATTCTGTTTGTAGTTTGTTTGGTTGTTTGTTGGTTGGTCTTTTTGCACAAAGTCCGCGAGCATTGCCACTTTTCATTTCACTGCACATCTCGTATGTGTATGTGACTAATAAACTTGACTTGACTTGACTTGTTAATGGAGTATGGCAATACTCTACTGGACCATATGTAAGAAACAAATTTCACTGTGGGTTTGCACCATTGAACATTGAACTGTGCTTTGAAATCCATATAACCATTACATGAATGCCTTGCCTTCTCCCTCATACTCTTTGTAGCCTTGATATTTTACATTTACTATGTTTTTTGAAGCTTTATTCCTTCCCCTTTGCATTTTTTATAATTTATTTCTATAGTGAAAATCATTATAGATTCTGTTTCTATTAAGGCTTTTGGATCTTAGTTATCCAATGTTTTAATTTTAAAATGTTCTTCGTTGTTTTCATCTCTTGGTGGTCTCACCCTTCCCTATCTATGTAATCACCTCCCATCTTAAAAATCTCCAGAAAATTCTGTACTTTTCCAGTCTGACTTATGTCAATGAATACAATGGAACTCACATCTTAAGCTGCCAAATCATCACAATCTTGAGTTCCAGACGTCACCCATCTTGCCTTTGATCTTTATCTTTGCCTTACATTCCATCTCTTTAACCTTGTTTCAGTTAAAGGATGACTCAAATATGTCCTTTGAGGCTTGCCACTTTTTAAAAAATATTCATTAACACTTCTCTGAACCACCTTGGGATGTTTCTGTTTTGCTTGATAAGTAGCTCAATTACTACATAGTCAGTTTGATGGCCTCGTTAGATTTGGGATACTTCTTCAGTCCAAAGAAAGTGTTTAGTATTATTTGAAGTTCTTTTTTAGATTAGAGGAGGATTCTGACCCAAAATGTCATCTGTCCAGTTTCCTCCGCAGTTGCCTGACCTGCTGGTTCCTCCAACAATTTGTTTTTTGCTCACTATCAAATAAAATAGTTTTGATGTTTTACTAGAGAGTGATTATAAAGAAGAAGAACATGAAAGATCAATGGCACTATTCTGAAGATGAGTAGAGAAGCTCTGTGTCTGGTCCAAAAAAAATCTTGGAAGAAGAAATAGTTATTATCAATACAGTGTTAGGTAGATTGTGCAGACATAATTTGGCAATGTAGTCAGAATATTCCACATATTGGAAAAGTAGCTTAGGTATGGTCTCAAATCTTTCCCCAGGTGGGTTTCATTTCAATTTTTAATCCTTCCTTATTTAGCTCTCATACCAGAAATGTATTAATATTCAAGACAAATTCAATTGACCTGTGCAATAATTTCTATAGCAATAAAAAATAAGATGATTGTGAGCAGTACAGCATGATTTGGAGCACAGTGGATGTTTAGTTTAGTTTAGAGATACAGCGCAGAAACGGGGCTTTCGGCCCACTGAGTCTGCGCCGACCAGCGATCCCCGTACACTAACACTAACCTATGCCCAAGGGACAATTTACTATTTTTACCAAAGCCAATTAACCTACATCCTACAAGTCTTTGGAATGGGGGAGGAAACCGGAGCACCTGGGAATAACACACGTGGTCACGGGGAGAATGTACAAACTCCAAATAGTCAGCACCCATAGGCAGATTGAACCCGGCTCTCTGGCGCTGTCAGGAAGGAACGCTGTCTGAAGAAGGGTCTCGACCCGAAACGTTACCCATTGCTTCTCTCCAGAGATGTTGCCTGTCCCACTGAGTTACTCCAGCATTTTGTGTCTACCTTCGATTTAAACCAACATCTGCAGTTCTTTCCTACACACTCTACTGCTGTGCCACCGTGCTGCCCCTGTTTGCAGAGAAGATGTGGGGAAAGGAAATCTCGTGATTCCTGTAATGATCAGAGCCTATGTGTGAGAAAAAAAACGTGGCTTTATATATAGCAGCTTTAAGACTGCAACGTCCAGGTTCAGAAATAGCTACTTCCCCACAGCCATCGGTCTATTAAACTCAACTGAAACAAATCTCTGAACATTAATAGACCATTATCTGTTTATTTGCACTTGATCTGCTTATTTATTGATGTGTGTATATATTTATATAATGGTATATGGACACACTGATATGTTCTGTATTCATGCCTACTATATTCTGTTGTGCTGAAGCAAAGCAATAATTTAATTGTCCTATCTGGGACACATGACAATATACTCTCTTGACTTGACTTGACTTGAGATGTCTCAAAGCACTTAACAGTTACCTTTGGTAGTGTGATGGAAGTTATACATTTCTATCTACACAGTTAAAATTTCCAAGTAAGTTGATTGACAAATGTGTGTACAATGAGGAACTCGCAACTGGGCCTGCTTTTACTCTTCCAGTTCTTTCTTGGGTGACCTCTGACCTTTCATTCTCCCTAATCTTGAGTTTATCCAAAACTCTGCTGCCACCATCCTTGCCCAATGTTCAAAACCGTCTCTTTGTACAAGGGTTTGTTATCTATCCTAATGCTTCCGCCAGTACACTATCATAGTCTGTCTGATTTTGCACCTGTGAAACATCTAGTATGTTTCACTACATTAAAGAATGTATAAATTGTACAATTTCTTGTTGCATTACATTTCACTTTGGTATATTGAACTCATATAACCATATAACAATTACAGCACGGAAACAGGCCATCTCAGCCCTACAAGTCCATTCCGAACACTTATTTTCCCCTAGTCCCATCTACCTGCACTCAGACCATAACCCTCCATTCCTTTCCCATCCATATACCTATCCAATTTATTTTTAAATGATAAAATCGAACCTGCCTCCACCACTTCCACTGGAAGCTCATTCCACACAGCTACCACTTTCTGAGTAAAGAAGTTCCCCCTCATGTTACCCCTAAACTTCTGTCTTTAAAGACCTCTATCAAGTCCCCCCTTAACCTTCTGCGCTCCAGAGAATAAAGACCTAACTTGTTCAACCTTTCTCTGTAACTTAGTTGCTGAAACCCAGGCAACATTCTAGTAAATCTCCTCTGTACTCTCTCTATTTTGTTGACATCCTTCCTATAATTGGGCAACCAAAATTGTACACCATACTCCAGAATTGGTCTCACCAATGCCTTGTACAATTTTAACATTGCATCCCATGAACTCATTCATTTACTCAAAATAAATCTGCATTGAACAGTGCATGTTAGTTTAAAAGGAGCAAGTTCAGCATTTGTACAAGAACAGTGGCATGCAGAAATACTAGCCCATAGATCTTGAAGAGACAAATAGGACAGGATCGTTGTCTCAGGAGAATATGAGAAGGCTACTGGGAGTGATAATCACAGATTAGGAAACATCATGTATCATAAAACTATGTAGAATACAAAGTGTTGGAGCAACGCAGTGGATCAGGAAGCATCTCTGGTGGATATGGATAGGTGATGTTTCAGACCAGGACTCTTTTTCAGACTGAAGAAGGATCCCCATGTGAAACATCATGTATCCACATCCTCCAGAGATATTGCCTGACCTGGTGAGTTGCTGCAGTACTTTATGTTCTATGTAATATTCCAGCATCTGCAGTTCTTTGTGTTTATATTTTACAGGCACATATATCAGTTTGTCCAATTAATAGGTACAGAGGAGAACTAAATAAGCTAAAACTCCACACTTATTAGAAGTGTAGGTTAATTTGGTGCAGCGATGCATAACACAGTGGTTCTGGCAGCATTTGTGGAAATAACTGGGTTGTTTGATTGTGGCAATAAAAAGGGTTTGAGTTGATACAGGATCTTTTCCTGTCTTGCCATTGTTTCTGTGTTTGTAGTGTGCAATGGTGTGAATCCCTGAATTTTCTAGCTTGTTGGAAAATGAGAACGAACAGCTGCAGGAACAGATCCTGGAACTGAGGAATGAGAACGGCCGGCTCTACAAACTCCTCAGTGAGAGGGATTACGAAGTCAAATACCTGAAGAAAAAAAGGGAAGAAGAACGACTTGCCCTGGCAGGTAAATAGAATGGCAGGCAGCTTTCTAGTATGTGAGTCACTCTGATTCCAGTAGGTACTGTTGGAGCCTCCCTCCAAAATAATGCCTGTATCGAACAGTGCAAGTTGGTGTAAAAGAACAAAGTTTGTCTGGAAGATTTTGGCACAAGAGTAGCGCCAAGCAGACATGATAGCCCATAGATTTTGGAGGGAATTGACTTGAGGAGACAAATAGGAGAGGGTCATTCCCCAATTTGCATTCCCACCCTGAGGGTTTGTATGATTGTGTGCATGCGTGGTGAGAAGGGGCGAGCTGATTGTGCATTTTATTAAACAATTAATAGCAGGGATAGATGCTCGAATCAGGCAGATGGTCAATGGTTCATCTTTGTCAAATTTAACATTTTGGCAAGACTCACAGCAGGCTTTGTCAGAGCATTAGTTAAAAGAGTTATGAAAATAATAATCTAAATTGGCATGTGTCGCAATCTGTGTGTTTTTTTAATGTATTTATTCTAATGTTAGAGGGACATTGTTTTTCCCTCTGACCTCTTATTCTATGTTCAAGGGCGGCACAGTGGGGCAGCAGGAGAGCTGCTGCCTTACAGTGCCAGAGACCCAAGTTCAATCCTGACTACGGGTGCTGTCTGTATGGAGCTTGTACATTCTCCCTGAGACCGCATGGGTTTTCTCCGGGTGCTCCGGTTGCCTCCCATATCCCAAGGATGTTCAGGTTTGTAAGTTAATTGGCTTCTGTAATATATAAATTGGTTCTAGTGTGCAGGATAGTGCTAGTGTATGGGTTGATCGCCGGTCGGCGTGGACTCGGTGGGCCGAAGGACCTGTTTCCATGCTGTATCTTGAAACTAAATTAAAGTAAACTAAATGAAGTGCAGCATAATATGTTCGTGAGAATTTCCAGGAAAAGGAAAAGTATACAATATTTCAGTTCTTCCTGGGTGGGGAGTACTGTACTGTCAGAATCGTTTAGAGGTGTTTAGACAGACGTCTGAAGGGAAGATGGTTGCGGAGATGGGATTAGTTAAATTGGCATCATGGTTGGCGGAGGCTTGATGGGCCAAAGGGTCTGTTCTTGTGCTGTACTGTTCTATCTTCTATATTCTTTGCTGCCGATGAAATAAATATCACCTACATAGGCTCTTTAAATCATCGCATTTACCAACCTGTGTTACATTGCAGAGACTGTTGGCATGACAAGCGATGTAGCTGCAAGCAAAATGGTCGAGTTGTCAAAGAGGAACCGTGAGCTGACTGTGGAGAACGAAAGCCATAAATCAAAGGTCAAGCAACTGAGCAACAAACTGCATGAGCTGGAAAAGGAGGTGCTGTTGCAATCCAGTTGTAGATATTTGGGGTGCAGTTGAGAGTTTACAAATGTCACAACAAATATGTTCCATCTTTCATCCTCTGGTATCAATAATTCAATGATATTTTATTGTCACATGCACCGAGGTACAGTGAAATTCTTTGTTTTGCATACAATCTGGTAAAATCATACCATATATAAGCACAGTCATAGATGAGTACAAAAGTGCAAGATTGTAATGTAAGAATAGTAGGCAATACACAAAGAGTCCATGTTGCCAGCGCCAATCTCTGCCCAATCCTTTGCAAGAAACATAATGTTATTATTTTCAGCAAAGGCACCTCTGAAATGAGTTAGCAAATAAGTTGTTTTTTTTAGTTGTCGAAAAAGAAATTACCTTCATAACCATAGTTAGAGTACTTCAAGATTAAATGCATTGTTTGAAAAAAAAAATCTGGATGTGTACATCTTCTCTAAATAATTTTGGCATGAAATTTCCCAGGGAGATTGTAAGATTAGACCAAGGTTGCAGCACTCCAGCATAGTGTAGAGGATTAACCTTGACCATAAGGGGATCCAGATGTTAGTGGGACTGTCCTGTGACAGTGGGCAGGAAACCATTGTTTTAATTCAGGAAATCTTGTAGGATATGGGGCGGCACAGCAGTGCAGCGGTAGAGTTGCTACCTTGTAGCGCCAGAACCCTGGGTTCATCCTGACTATGGGTGCTTCTGTAAATTGTCCTTAGTGTTCAGTGTAGAATTAGTGCACAAGATTGGTGGTCATCATGGAGTCGGTGGGCTGAAGGGCCTGTTCCCAGGCTTATCCTTAAACTAAACTAAACTAAACTAAACTGTGCTGTCTGACTCCATGACCCTGTGGATTTCTAGTTGCTTCAATTGGAGATTTCAATGTAGTTTGATAGATTTACATTCCTATAAAGTAAGCAGTCAACCAAAAGTGGAAAACTTGTGCTAATAACATTGTTTACACCTGGAGTGATTAAAGCATACTTTTAGAAGAACAATAAATATAACAACTTGGATCTGGCACTGCATCCAGCTAGTGAAAGATTTATGAGAATAAGTTTTCTAGCACCTCAAGAGTCAAGAGTGTTTTATTGTCATATGTCCCAGATAGAACAATGAAATTCTTACTTGCTGCAGCACAACAGAATATGTAAACATAATACACTGTAAACATTATAATAAACAAGAGGAAAAAAATGTTCAGTGTGTGTATATGTACATACTCACAAGTACACACACGCGCGCACAAATAAATATACGCACCCATGTGTACACACAAAAAACAAACAATAGTTGTGCAATAATAATAATAATAATAATAATAATAATAAGAAGAAGAAGAATTGTCTATTGCTGTTCAGAGCTTATTTGAGGTTGTAGTATTTAATAGCCTGGTGGCAGTAGGGAAGAAGCTGTTCCTGAACCTGGACATTACAGTTTTCAGGCTCCTGTTCCTTCTTCCCGATGGCAGGGGTGAAATGAGTGTGTGGCCAGGATGGTGTGGGTCTCTGATGATGCTGGCTGCATTTTTGAGGCAGCGACTCCGATAAATCCCATCAATGGTGGGGAGGTCAGATCCGGTGATGGACTGGGCAGTGTTCACAACTCGGTGAATGTAGGGTATACGACAATGTACTATAATCTCTTCAAGTCAAGCCAAATCAAGTTGAGTTTATTGTCATATGCACAGGTATGGTTAGGTACATGCATCACAGGCACATGGACTTAGACAATACACACAAACATAAATTATACATAAAATACACATAAATACCATGAGAAGGAATGGAGCATTGTGACCTACTGTGAACTTTAAGTTGATGGCTTCATCATTCTGATACCTCCATAATGTAATGTATGTTTTTGTAGCTTCAAACGTATCTAACGGGCAACCAAACACTCAGTGTCAATGAAGCATCTGGACAAACCAACAAGAAGTCATCTCCCAAGATACAGAATGAATCGTTGGTCAGTAGAAAGAATGAACTGTAACCCCCTTCCGTTTCTCTCAGTATTGTCTGTCTTTGTGTTATTTTTGTGCTTTCTGTTTACTTCTCTATTTCCTTCATGCATCTTTGTATCTTCAGTTATCTGACTCTCTCTTATTTTTTTATTTTTCCCATAATGCTCCTTTTCCTTTCCCTTTATTTCCAGAGGCCCTTTGCTCAGTTTGGAGTTACTTGTTAGCATCCTGTTCTAAATACTTTTCCCTTGTGTTTATCCTTTGAGGCATCTTTTTCTATTATATGACAGTTATCTCCAAAAAAAGGTTAGGCCTCCTTTTAGTTGTATCGATGCTACTCCACTTACTGTGTGAACTTGCTCAGCGGTAATTCAACCCAATTTATTTTCTGACAGAGTTTGGCAGCCACCATGTTCAAATTACAAAGAGTGGTGGAACAGATGCAGCCCAGGACAAAGTTGTCTTCTCTGTTCCTCTCCTTGATTTCCTCTTTTCCTTATGTCTCCTAAATCAATATTTCAAGCTATTTATTTTCACATGATTCTTAGCAATCTTTTCCATTAACAGGCAGCGCCTGTGGAAGTATGAGGTAGCCTTGTACTGATTTAATTCATGGTCACCATCAGGAAACATTACCTGTTATCTCTCTACAGATGCTACCTGACTGGCTGAGAATTTACAGCATTTTCTGCTTCATTTCAGATTTCTATTGTCTACAATATTTTGTTCTGTGTTAAGTATCTTTGTACCCTATTATGAAGTACACATTTAAAATTATCTTAATCAATTGTTTCTTTTGTTTTTTTCCCCGTAACTTATGTTTGCACTCTGATTATTGTTGTCCTAGTTTGACAGTATTGACGTGAAAACTCTTCAAGATAAACTTTCAGCAGTTAACCTTAAGCTGGTTGAATCCCGGAACCAAATGCTGAGTGTTAAACAAGAGCTGAAAGTGGCACACAAGGTACTCACTAACTAGTCTAAAGCTAGTAAAATTTAATGTAAATACAATAGCAACTGGCTGGACCACGCCACCCTCTTCCCACAAACAAACTATTAGTGGACTTAATGTTACACAAAATTGAACATAAAGGGGTCATAGATCAGAAGGCAAAGGAGCAGAATTAGGCAATTCAGCCCATCAAGTGTGGGTTGAGTAAATATTAATATAATGACTTGCCTCATGGAAGATGTGGACTACTGGTTTCACACCAGGTCTAATATTGTTATTCATTGTTTAAGTGGAAAATCAGGTGGGTTGCAAAACTTGATCCCTTCATTTCTCTGTCAGTGTGGTGGGGATGCAATCAATTATTTCTGTTTAAGCTAAGATTAGCTCCATTATATCAGGGGATAATTCTGTGCAAAGCTGATGAGGGTGCTACTTTGCCAGAGGTGGTAGATGTTGATGAGCCTTGCAGAGATATGTGCAGGAATGCAGCTTTCACAGAAGACAGCAACTAGGACTCAGATAATTTTGATGTTTTCTTTAAGAACTGAAGATTTTTAAAACTTTTTCCAGATTTTGAGTAATGAAGTGGGTGACGAAGTGAACATACAACATTTGCTGAATAACAAGGGCTCTTGGCGTGGCCGAGCCCAGCAGATCCTCACCTTGCAGAAGAAGGTATTGGTATTAGTTTATTATGTTCATGTGCACCGAGATACAGTGATTAGTTTAGTTTAAGATGCAGCATGGAAACGGCCCACCGAGTCCATGCCGTCCAATGATCACTTGTATTATCCTAGTTCTAACCTACACACCAGGGATAATTAACAAAAGCCGATCAATTGACAACCCAGCACATCTTTGGAATGTGAGAGGAAACCAGATCACCCGGAGAATACCTATGTGGTCACAGTAAGTAAGTAAGTAAGAAAGTAAGTATATTGGCTATGTATTCACATACAAGGAATTTGCCTTGGTGCTCCGCCCACAAGTAACAACATGACATACAGTGACAATTATGAATGACTCAGAAAACACTAAACATTAATAATAATAAAACAGTAATGATCACGGGGAGATCATACATACCTGCAGAAAGCACCTGTAGGATTGAACTGGTTACTCGTGATAATTCCGGTATTTATATCCCTTAGTCCGTTCAGTGAAAACACCGACTAGAATACTTTAAATCATCCATTATTTCACCATGGTGACCAGTGTAGCGGCAGATTTTTCAGATCTTTCAGGAAATTAACTCCCTAGCCACTAATTGGGTGAGAGGGGATAAGGGGAATATCTTCGGTACGCATGCAAGCTGCCTCAGAGACTTTCAGAGCTTCTACTTTCATAAAGCTTCAGCACACAGTCTTTTAATGAATATTTTCTTTATTGTAGATATAAAACAGTAAGATACATCCAAGGTTTTCCGACTTGTTCCAGCAATCTTCTTCGAACTCCAGCGCATTGCTTCAGATACTAGAAAACTCCTCGTGTCTCCTTCTTCACATGAGGCTTGACATGCTTGACATGCTTGACATGGTCGAAGGATAAACCTTCTCCCTCTCCTGTCCAAAACGAATCACCAACTAAACTACCACGCAAGCAGTTAAGCTGCATAAACACGCCCCAAGACACGTCATAAAATCCCACCCACATTATAACGGGCAGTCTAAAATTTAAAGGAACATGCCATCCACAATGACATGCAAAACAGGCCAAATGGCCACTACAACCAGGTTTCTCTGTACTGCCCTGGGAAGCTCTCCCATTGGGTCACGGAGAAACACATGTGCTCAAACAAAGGAATTAGCATATATTTATGGTTGATACAGTGGGAGGTAACTTACAAAGGGTGGTGATTCTAGAGCAATAACTACAGTACTACATGGTGGGGACAATCTTTCTATCCAATTACAATCATAAACAGCATAATACATCTTAGCCAATTACAATAGCATTAAACATCACATAAGCATCACATGTTTTCCAGGAAATATTATGACACAGCAAGGATAATGAAACTTTACTAAATGATGTAAAAATAAAGAAATTAAAACTTAACTCGGAATACTTAAACCTTAGTCCTAAAGTATCCCCAATTCTACATATACTCACACGGATTGAGCGGAGATGTTCAGTGAAACGACCGCCGAGCCTGAGCTTGGTCTCGCTGATGTAGAGAACTTGACACCTGGAACAGCGGATGCAGTAGATGATGTTGGAAGAAGTGCAAGTGAACCTCTGCCTCACCATACAAACAAGGGGGACTCTGTCCTTGTTACGAATAGGGGGGGAGGGGGGTGGAGTGGGAGCAGAGCTGTGGGATATAGAGGAGACCGTAGTGAGATCCTAATCTATAGTGGAACCCTTGTTCCGTAAAGAATCTATCTCTGATGCCCTAGTGTGGAACACCTCATCCTGGGCACAGATGCGGCGTAGACGGAGGAATTGGGAGTATGGGATAGAGTCTTTACAAGAGGATCTCACCGTTTCCATCGCAGGTTGCTACTGACCGACATCTACTACAAACCCATTGACACACATAGCTATCTGGACCACACTCCTTCCCACCCTGCTTCCTGTAAAGACTCTACCCCCTACTCCCAATTCCTCCATCTACGCCGTATCTGCGCCCAGGATGAGGTGTTCCACACTAGGGTATCAGAGATGTCCTCATTCTTTAGGGAATGGGGGTTCCCCTCTTCATTATAGATGAGGCTCTCACAAGGGTCTCCTCTATATCCCGCAACTCCGCTCTTACTCCCCCTCCCCCTATTCGTAACAAGGACAGAGTCCCCCTTGACCTCACCTTCCTCCCCATCATCCATTGTCAGAGTGAGGCCCAGCACAAATTGGAGGAACTGCGCCTCATATTTCGCTTGGGTAGTTTATACCCCAGCGGTATGAACAATGACATCTCTAATTTCAGATATTCCTTGCTTTCTCCCTCCTTCCCTTCCCCCTTCCCAGCTCTCCCTACAAGTCCTACTGTCTCCGCCCACTTTCTATCTTTTTCCCGCCCCCCCCCCGACATCAGTCTGAAGAAGGGTCTCGACCCGAAACGTCACCTATTCCTTCTCTCCATAGATGCTGCCTCAACTGCTGAGTTACTCCTGCTGTTTTTCTCTACTGATTCTTCTCATCTTCACATCCTCCATATGCTCAGTGTTCAGTCCTCAATGTGCTGTGTTGAATACCCTGCTCATCTCCACAACCTTTGAAGGAGCTCTATAAACCCATATCTATCAGCTGTTTGTTGAGTATATCTTTGTCAAATCTTGTAAACAGAAACCTGAGCACTCATGGGTCTATCTTTAGTGATTGTTTACCTGTCATCCCATTTGGATTTGAGCTGGGCTCTAATTATTAGCATAAACAGGAATCCATACATTGTAAACAGGCTACTTTAGGACTTGTGACTGAAGCTCTGGGCTACCAGTCTTCCAGTCACGTGGTCCAACTATAACAGCAGTCCTGATAATACTCAGGATACTGTCCACAGATAGTTAATCCAGGTCCAAAACACAAAAAGCTGGATTAATTCAGGGGGTCAGGCAGCGTCTCTGGAGGACATGGATAGGCGATGTTTCTGGCCGGGACCCTTCTGACTCGAAACGTCACCTATCCCAATCCTCCTTAGATGATGCCTGATGCGCTGAGTTACTCCAGCATTTTGTGTTTTGCTCAAGATTTCAGCATCTATAGTTCCTTGTTTCTCCAAATTACAAATCCTCTCAGTTTTAGGCCTCTAGCCTCTCTCAGCCCTTTCCTCAAATCTCGAACCATTCATAGTTTGTTGCAACTGTCTGGCTTGCTTCATCATTTCAGAGGGCATTGTTATAGAAATGCAACACATATAAGTCAGAATGAGTAGGAACAGCAAGTTTCCTTAGAGAACAGGATGCATTTTCCTGATAATGACGTGGTATTACATGGTTGTCATTACTGATTCTAGATTTGTTTTTTCATGATTAAATATTCCCTGGCTGTTGGGAATTTATATAATTTATATCTCTGAATCTTTGGGACAAACCTCTGGATTAATAGTTTAGTAACACGAGCACAATGCTTCATTCCTCTTTTTATCAATGCTGCATAGAAACTGGAAACACAAGGAACTGCAGATTTTGGTTAAAAAAAAAAGACATGAAATGCTTGAGTAACTCAGCGGGTCAGGCAGCATCTCTGGAGAACATGGATGGGAGATTTTCAGCCAACTATCCATGTTTTCTGCATAGAAACTAGTGTTTTTAAGAATTATGAAAAGTAGAGATGACATATTCTAATTATATCTAACTAATGATTTTCTGTTTAAGTAGATTAGAGATTTGGAAAGTCAAATCGGGTCAAATATGCATAAGGAGCAATCATCTGAACCTAGTGTTGAAGAGGAAATGCTGGGTTCTTCTGGTATCCGACGTCTCTCGAACCAGGAGAAAAATGTTGCGCACATTCGGGCAATGGAGAGAGAAAGAAAGGAAGCTTTTGAGGTAAGACCTTAAGGGGAAGGATTAGATGCAGATATAAAGAATAAAAACATTTTGGTAAAGGAAAATAAAGCTTCTTTGTGGCTGTTTGATGATCATTGCATTAACTTAAAAGTAACCCTTCTTATATGATTTCCCCCCTTTTTCCAGCCTCTCTTTCCCCTGTCCCACAGTGGTGTGCACCAAGCTCCCACTATCCTGCCCCCCTTTTCCCTCCCACCCCTCCATCCCCTTCCATCTATATCCCCTCCTCTGGATTTATAATTCACTCCTCTCTCCTAATCTGACACCTTCTATCTCCCTTTCATCTCTAGCTTTTGTCCGCACATCTGCAATCAAACCGCTCTCTCCACCTGTCATTTACCAGGCTTTGCCCCACTCCCAAGATAGACACAAAAAGCTGGAGTAATTCAGCGGAACAGGCAGCATCTCTGGAGATAAGGAATGGGTGGCGTTTCGGGTCGAGACCCTTCTTCAGACTTGATAGAGTTTGTCCCACTCCCATCTCTTTTCTAGCTTTCACCCCCCACTACAATCAGTCTGAAGAAGGGTCCCGAACCAAAACATTGACTATCCAGTTCCTCCAGAAATCCTGCCTGATCCTCTGAGTTACTCCAACACTTTGATTTTGTTTGTAAACCAACATTTGCAGTTCTTTGTATAAGTTCTAACTGGGCAATATATTGCTGTCATATGGTCTAAGTTCTGAAATTCATTTAACCCACTAGAGATGTCTTTCACCCGAGTGACTGTAGCAATTAAAGAAGGCTACTTACATTCACCTTCTCAAGAGTAGAAACAGGGAATGCAGTTGCTGTTTTTATCCCATACTTAACTTTGATCCTCACAATCCCTCTCATCCGTGTGGAGAGAGAAGGGCCACCAATGACCACCATTGTTAATTCATGCAGCAGGCAACCTATGTCCCAAAATAACAAATAAATAAGTACCAGTGTTCTGTTTTATCTGAGTTAGTCTAGGTTGAGTTGTAAATGAACAGATGCAATTCACAAAAGAAGACACAGTGTTAGAGTATCTCAGCGGGTCAGACCGCATCTCTGGCGAACATGGCTAGGTGGCATTGTAAATAAGCGCCTAAAGCTTACCCCTCTTAGTCTAGTTCAGTCAAACACGGAGTCAAGCACAGGACCACTAAACTTTATTTTTTGAACAAACAACGAATCCCCTATACAATACCTAAACCACCGTGGGTTCGATCCTTGTCTCTGCCTGTCCAAGCTCTTCAGCCTCGTGCATGCAGACACCTTCGAAAGGTCACGCAGTCCCAAGCGCCCTTCCAGAAGATCGACAACGAACCTCGTGGGGGCTACCTTTTATAGGTCATCGATCCCTGCGGGGCCAAACTACATGGGGGTAGCGCTCCTACAAGCCAGTCACACATATCGATTACATTAAAGTGTTATTGACAGTTCCCCAACCCAATTACAAAGAGTCCCATTACAATGTTTCTATAGAATCTTCTAGAAAGAAGTCAATTAAGCAAATAACGCAACATTCTCCCGAGTAACGTAGACAATTCAAACAAGGCTGCACACTTCAGCCAACAGCATCACAAACACTTTGCAACATTATTAACAGTATTTACAATCCCTTTGCAGCCAGCCAATCATGGCAGTGCATCTGCAACACCTTTGAGTTTCTCTGCAGAGTCCTCATACATTTTAACAACAGCAGAGGACATCTGGATCTTTCCCTATCTTGCATATCAATCTCGGGCTCAGACTAGCCTGGCGCCATTCACAGCCTGTGATTTTCCACAGACAGAGGCCAAGCAAGTCTTGCAGATGCAGGGATCCTCCATTTTATAGTGTCTTTAATTTGTTCAATATTAACAGCGTTTTGTATCGGGACCTTTCCCAAGGACAGTTAAGGATGGGGAATAAAGGCTGTATTTGTCTGAGACACCCATAATCAATAGCTGAATAAAAAAATTATAGTGGAGAAAGAGAAAAGGGGCATCAGGACAGGAGCACATCCTTGTAGGCAGACCATCGTTTCCGAAAGGTGGTGTCAGTACTATGTCCATGGACACCAACTGATTGACTCCCTAGCAGCAAAGCCAATGATGTCATCTATGAATATTTATACAAGCTGTGCTTTATTCATTTTCTTAGAGAATGACTGGTGACTATGAGAAGCTGAAAAAAGATCACGAGGATCTCAAGAGCAAATTCGATGGATCAAAAGCAAGAATCCAGGTTCTGTCCATGGAGCTGAAAACTCTAAAGAGTCAAGTGGTAACACTTCTCCAGAAAGGAAAGCATGATGATGAACTTGTTGATGCATTGCTGGTGAGAAATCATATTTACTTAAGATAAAAATGAAGGGTGTGAAGCACCATGTTTCAAAAAAGCTGGCTGGTTTGGTGCACAATATTAAGTAGATCAGACAGCGTATGTGTGGAGAGATTAATTGTTTTGGTGTTGCTAGTTTGAGTAGAATGAATAAAACTAACAATTTTCCTGCTAAAGATAGTCACAAGTTGCTGGATGCCCTCCACCGAAAACGGTGTCTGAGACGGGCCGGGAAGATCATCAAGGACCCCTCCCACCCTAACCATGGACTGTTTGCCCTCCTCCCATCAGGGAGGCGGTACAGGAGCCTCAGGTCTCGTACAAGTAGGATGAGGAATAGCTTCTTCAACAACACTATCACATTGCTGAACTCGGAGTCCCGCCGATAGATTTCTCCTGTCTCTCCGTCCACATTGTTTGCTTATTCTGTATTTTTATTTCTATATTGCACTATTACTACGGACAGACGCTAAACTGCATTTCGTTGTACCCATACTTGTATCTGTGCAATGACAATAAAGTTGAATTGAATTGAATTGAATTGAATTGAATTGGTGTAACTCAGTGGGACAGGCAGCATTTCTGGAGAAAAAGGATGGGTGCTTTTTCTCCAGAGATGCTGCCTGACCTGCTGAGTTACTCCATCAGTTTGTGTGTATCTTTGGTATAAACCAGCATATGCAGTTCCTTGTTTCTACAGTTATCCTGTTAGTCTGAGTGTCCTGGATGCCATTGCATCATGTCAGCCTCCCTGAAACTGGCCATTCAGTTCATTTTTTGCTTCCTCTAGAGCAAGGCTAAGCATTGTTGATGAGTGGATCGTAGGCTTATCCCATGGCATGTGAAAATTCTACCACTCAACCACTGCAACCTGTTCATTTACAACTCAACCTAGACTAACTCAGATAAAACAGAACACTGGTACTTATTTATTTGTTATTTTGGGACACAGGTTGCCTGCTGCATGAATTAACAATGGTGGTCATTGGTGGCCCTTCTCTCTCCACACGGATGAGAGGGATTGTGAGGATCAAAGTTAAGTATGGGGTAAAAACGTTGTTCATTTTCTAACCATGCCATTGATATGGACTTAGCCCAGTTCTTTTGGGCTGGAACACTGCTTCTTTATGGAGGGTGACATTCTCCTGACAGTTAAAATTATGAATTTTAAAGGACATTTGGTAGATATATGGTTAGGGAGGGTTTAGAGGGCTATGGGCCAATGCCTAAAAGGTAGGCCGAAGACCTGATTCTGAGCTGTACAGCTCTATAAATCATTGCTTCAATATAAAAATGGTAGGTGCCAGGACAAGGTTTGATATTCCCATCTCCTCTGCTGACCACACATGTATTGTTCTTACTGGGGAGAGAGGGTTTAAATCAACTCTTTAACCATCCATTGCAAAGAGCAAGAAGCACAATGTTATTGACAATAGACTTTCTCTCGTATATCGGATCTCTTACAGAAACAGCAGAAGCAAATGCAGGAACTTCTAGCTCATGCGAATGAACAGGGTTCGAAGGGCAAGGAAAATACGAGCCAGCATCTGAACGTTGAAGCTCAGAAGCAGGACTTCCTGATTGGAGAGCTGAAACAGTTGGTAACTGAGCGGGAAGCCAAGGTGAATGATCTTGAGAAAGAGATCAGACAGCTACTGCTAAAGGTATGCAAAAGGCTGTTGCTCATCCCAGGAAATTGGGTCGGGCAGCATCTCTGGAGAACATGGATAGGTGACGTTTCGGGTCACGACTCATCCCAGAACTTGATGTTGTCTTTGCACTGTTTACAATGCTTCAGTGAAATAAGACTTCAGCAGTCCAGCATTAGATATATTTTTAAACCACAGACAATATTTAGTGTCTGAAGCTACAGCCAGAGAGGTGAGGCCTTGTTCTCACTCTAATTCTGCTGGGACATTTAATTTGGGGAATTGTTCCCAATTAATGAACTGAGGCTCACTAAAACCCAACATATATATGAAATGAATCTTTTGCAAAAATATAGATATTGTTATTACTGTTTATTATTGTTATGTGTACCAAGATACAGCGTGCAATCCAGTCAAATCATACCATACATGAGTACAATCAAGCCAACACAAGTACAACAGAGAGTGCAGAGAGATAAATAAACAGAATGCAGCATTGTAGTTATAGCATTGTAGCACTACTGCTATAGTGAAAAGTGCCATTTTGTTAAAGAAGTGCAAAGGATGCAAGGGTAGGTCGACTGATCGAGACTACACACTTTGCTTATGAGAGGATTGTTCAGTAGTCTGATAACAGTGGGGAAGAAGCTGTTCCTGAATCTGGTCTTATGTGTGTTCAAGCATTTGTATCTTCGGGCTAAGCTGTGGAAAACTCATTGATTTTATCAGTTTCGTCATGAACTTCCACCCTGTGCTCAAATTCACTCTGACACTGCGCACACCATTTCTTGAACTATCTGACTCCATCGCAGGTGACAGACTATAAACTGATCTACCACAAAGCTATTGTCTCCCACTACTACTTTGACTATACCTTCTTGCAAGGATAACATCCCTCACTGTCAATTTCTCTGTCTCCATTGAATCTGCTCCCAAGATCCCTTTCTTCAGTGAGCACAATTCGCTCCTGCTGCTGTGATGAAGCCCTCACCTATGTCTCCACTATTTCCAGCAGTTCTGCTCTTTCTCACTCCACCCCTCACTCCCCTCCCCAGACAGAACGAGGATCACCACCATCACAGGGCACATCTTCTTGTTCAAGTTCAAGTTCAAGTTAGTTTATTATCATGTGTCCCTGTATGGAACAATTAAATTCTTGCTTTGCTTCAGCACACAGAACATAGTAGGCATTTACTACAAAACAGATAAGTGTGTCCATATACCATAATATAAATATATACACACATGAATAAATAAACTGATAAAGTGCAAATCAGAGTTTGTCCGAGCCAGGTTTAATAGACTGATGGCTGTGGGGAAGTAGCTATTCCTGAACCTGGTTGTTGCAGTCTTCAGGCTCCTGTACCTTCTACCTGAAGGTAGCAGGGAGATGAGTGTGTGGCCAGGATGGTGTGGGTCCTTGATGATACTGCCAGCCTTTTTGAGGCAGCGACTGCGATAAATCCCCTCGATGGAAGGAAGGTCAGAGCCGATGATGGACTGGGCAGTGTTTACTACTTTTTGTAGTCTTTTCCTCTCCAGGGCGCTCAAATTGCCGAACCAAGCCACGATGCAACCGGTCAGCATGCTCTCTACTGTGCACCTGTAGAAGTTAGAGAGAGTCTTCCTTGACAAACCGACTCTCCGTAATCTTCTCAGGAAGTAGAGGCGCTGATGAGCTTTCTTGATAATTGCATTAGTGTTCTCGGACCAGGAGACGTGCATTCCCAGGAATTTGAAGCTCTTGACCCTTTCAACCATCAACCAGTTGATATAAATGTGGCTGTGGGTCCCCCTCCTACTCCTTGCAAAGTCCACAATCAGTTCTTTGGTTTTGCTGGTGTTGAGGGCCAGGTTATTGCGCTGGCACCATATGGACAGTTGCTCGATCTCCCTTCTATATTCTGATTCATCCCCATCAGTGATACGCCCCACAATAGTGTTGTCGTCAGCGAACTTGATGATGGAGTTCGCACTGTGACTGGCTACGCAGTCATGAATATAGAGTGAGTACAGCAGGGGGTTGAGCACGCAGCCTTGAGGTGCTCCCTTGCTGATTGTTATCGAGGCTGACACATTTCCACCAATGCGAACAGACTGTGGTCTGTGAATGAGGAAGTCGAGGATCCAATTGCAGAGGGATGCGCAGAGACCCAGTTCTGCGAGTTTGGTAACCAGCTTGGAGGGGATGATTGTGTTAAATGCCGAGCTGTAATCGATGAATAACAGCCTGACATATGAGTTTTTGTTGTCCAAGTGGTCCAGAGCGGAGTGGAAGGCCAGCGAAATCGCATCCACCATTGATCTGTTGTGGCGGTAAGCGAACTGCAGTGGGTCCAGGTTTTTGTCGAGGTAGGAGTTGATTTGCTCCATGATCAACCTCTCAAAGCACTTCATCACCACCGGCGTTAGTGCCACTGGTCGATAGTCATTGAGGCACGTCACCTTACTCTTCTTGGGCACTGGTATAATTGATGCTCTTTTAAAGCAGGTGGGGACCTCAGACCTCAGAAGTGAGAGGTTGAAAATGTCCGTAAAAACTCCAGCCAGTTGGTCCGCACAGGTTTTTAGAACACGACCGGGTATACCATCAGGTCCAGGTGCTTTTCGGGGGTTCACCCCTCTGAAGGATTTCCTGACGTCGGCCTCTGTGACTGAGACTGAAATGCCATCACAGCAAATGGGGGATCGGGAAGGCACATCAGTATTCTCCCTGTCAAAGCGTGCGTAAAACGCATTGAGCTCGTCAGGGAGTGATGTTTCGCCAACATTCGAGCTGCCTCCTGTTTTCGCCTTGTAGGAGGTGATTGCATTCAGGCCCATCTGTCTCATGTCCTCCAGTTTGGATCAGAAGTCTCTTTTGTCCTTTTTGATGGCCTTACCAAGGTCGTATCTGGACTTCATGTCGGCCACTGTATCATCGGAAGTGAATGCCCTGTGTCTGGACTTCAGAAGAGTGCGGATCTCAAAGTTCATCCAAGGTTTCTGATTGGGAAACACTCGGAAGGTTTTTGTGGGGATGCAGTCCTCCACACATTTCTTTATGAAGTCTGTAACGACTGTGGCGTATTCGTTCAAGTCCGTTGCCGAGTCCTTGAACATTGCCCAGTCTACAGACTCCAAACAGTCCTGGAGTTGTTCCTCTGCCCCCCCCCCCCCCCCCCCACCCCCCCCCAACCAGCTTTGTACACTGTCCTCACCTCTGGGGGTGCGCTCTTCAACTGCTGCCTGTTGGCAAGAAGAAGTAGCACCGCAGTATGGTCGGATTTACCGAAGTGTGGGCGAGGGATAGAACGATAGGCATTCTTGATGGTGGTGTAGCAGTGGTCGAGGGTGTTTGGTCCTCTGGTGCAGCAGGAGACATGTTGGTGGAAGTTAGGGAGTGATTTCTTTATGTTTGCCTTATTGAAGTCCCCAGCTATGGTGGTAAATGCCTCGGGGTAAGACGTCTGGTGTTTGTTGACCACGGCGTGCAGCTCCTCCAGTGCCAGACAGACGTCTGCTTGTGGTGGAATGTAGACCATGGTCAGGATAATGGAGGTGAATTCCCTTGGGAGATAGAAGAGACGGCACTTCACCGCCAGATGTTCGAGGTGTGGAGAGCAGGAGATGGACAGGACTGCCACGTCTGAGCACCACGCAGAGTTGACCATGAGGCAGACGCCTCCTCCTCTCCCTTTCCCAGATGTCAGGGTACAGTCCATACGGTGGATGGAGAACCCTTCAGGGTTCCCACCCCTTTCTGCAGAGACCATTCTCTGCAACTCCTTAATTCCTCATCCCTCCCCTCCCAATCTTGCTTCCTTCCTCTGAAACCACAGGAATGATCACATCTGCCTCTCTACATCCTCTCTCACTTCCATCCATGTACCCCATCAAACTTTCGAGCTAAGACGTATGTTAACTTGCATTTCTTCCAACCTCGCCTATTGCATTCATTGCTCCGATGTGGTCTCCACATTGGTAAGACCAAGTGTATCTATAGACTAGGTTTTGCTGAAGGCTTGCGCTCTGCCTGCCAAGGACTGCTGGAGCTCCCAGTTGCTAACCATTTTAACTACTCTTTCCATTCCTATATTGACCTTTATGTTGTTGGGCTCCAGGTGTTCGGCAAAACAGTTGCCTTGTCTTTATCTAATTATAAGCTCCAGGGCATTTTTCTGCTTTTAGTCAGTATAGTCTTAGAATTGGACAGCACAGATACAGATCCTTTGGACCACCATGACCTTTCTGCATGTGGTACCTACCTTCATTAATCCCATTTACCAGTATTAGGTCTGTAGGCTTGGCGATTCAACTACAGTTTGCCTCACACTTTTTGTCGAAAGATAGAAACTCTTCCAGATGGTCATTTACACTGAGAAAGATTCTAAAATATTGCTTTACTGTTGTCACGTGTACCGAGATATAGAGAAAAAAATGTTATTTTGAATGCAATCCAGTCAAATCAAACATGAGTACAATCAAGCCATACACAAATACAACAGATAATACAAAGAGAAAAAAACTATAGTGGAGAATATAATGAATATATAACATTACAGCTACAGATAAAGTGCAAATAAAAAAAGAGTCAGTGCAGTTAGTGCAAGACCTGCAAAGAGGTAGGTTGGGAGATCGGGATTACACCCTAGTTTATGGGAGGATCGTTCAGAACTCTGCCAACAGCAGGGAAGAAACTGTTCCTGAATTTAATGGTACGTTGCTTTTGTAAGCTTTTGTATCTTCGGCACGATGGGAGAGAGGTGCAGAGGGAATGACATTTGGTCATTGATTATATTAATAGCCTTTAAATATAAAATATTTATGCAGCCAAGTAACCTCAAATGACTTGTATCCGACTAAGGGTGGATCAAGAAGGCCATACTGGCCATACTGGTAATTTCAACGTTGTGTGGCTGGTAGATGAACTAAACAGTTTGACACCTCCCCCCAGCAGGTAACTTGTCCATCTGGCCTCCATTTTAAGGCATTGATTTATGCATCATGTTTGTTCCCACATGATGGTCATAATGAGATTCATATACTTTGTTACACAGCAACAGCAGGAGAAGAAAGTGTTAGCTGATCAGCCAGTGGTAAATCCCACTCATTCCCACCCTTCCTCAGCTCAACTGGACACTGACAGTGGCTTGTCAGTACCGGATTCTCTGACGGCTGATGGTGAACTCTCAGGAAGACCAATATCTGCCTGGTAAGACAATTCAAAATATGAAGCATTGAAAAAACTCCATCAAGCTCAAATTGAACAAAATTTGGCATATTATACAAAATGTAACAACCTCAATATTTTATCCATATTGAGAACTCTTACCAGTTTAAGGACAGACCAAGATTATCTCTACCTACTTAGACCAAGAGCATCTTAGACCAAGACTATTATGAATGAGACGTATGAATTCCAAACTATCAAGAGAGGCAAGGGGATCTAGCTTTGGGTAATTGGACACATTTCTCTCTGACATAACTTCTCAAATGACCCCACCTTTCCTTCAGCCAGTTTCTTAACTGTTAATGGGATATAGAGTCAAGAGTGTTTAATTCCGATATCTACTGGGAACTGACAATGAAAGTTCTTGCTTGCAGCAGCTTTACAGGTCCATTAACATAATTACACAACAGCTACATATACAATAATCAATAATGCAATAAGTTATCAGTAATACTTTGTAACCAGACCATAATAGGGCCCTGTATTTTACCCTGAATTGCCATGATCAGAGTTGAAGTCATAAACTTTCACCTTGTTAAGACCATTTGAAGTACAAGACAGACCTCTTAGGACTCAATGCAATTCACTAGTGCCGTCACACCTCAAAGTTAAGGATGTGATTAGAACCAATGCCGTTAATAACGTTTGTGTTGTTTTAGATGCTGTGTATGTTTGCTCCTGATGCTCAAATTCACAAATTCAGTTAAACTAATAGATTTTTAGTTTAATTTGTCTTTCTAGCATGCTTTTCCAGCTTTCTTCTCACCCCCCGCCCCTACAATCAGTCTGAAGAAGGATCTCAACCCAAAACGTCACCTATACATGTTCTCCGGAGATGTTGCCTGACCTGCTGAATTATTCCAGCACTTTGTGTCCTTTTGTGTATTAATCAGCATCTGCATTCTTTGTTTCAACACTGCTTCTTTAAATACTAGCATCAGCTAATCTGTTACCAATCTTCTGAGGTCTTCCCATTGAATCACTTCTGCAAAACGACCTGAATATTTCATAGATTTCCTTCTTGGTTTTCTTGGTCCTCAAGTGAATAACTGTGGTTACACTGCTGGACTAAAAATCCTGAGGCATGGGCTAACAATTCAGTGACCCAGGTTCAAATCCTACCATGGCAACTGGCAACATCTCTGGAGAGAAGTGAGTCTAAAGGAGGGTCCTGACCTGAAACATCGTCTGTCCATTTCCATCCACAGATGTGGATGTGTCTTTGTGTCCCAGTATCAGACTCCTGAGTCATCTCAAGAACCCTAAATAAATATGCACAAAAATCATTCTTGAATAGAGTGACCAACAATGACAATAAATAAATCTATAAGAGTGCTCATGCCTTCCCAGTGGGTATATGGAGGAAGTGGCCATTCACATTCTGCTTGCTATTGTATACTTTGCATCTCTTAAGTTTTTCACATTTTCTCAAATTCTCTTCTTTTTGCTGTGATTTTTGCCAGCATCCCTTGAAATACCTTTCCCCTTTTCCTTGTGAGATTTGTAAATTTTCATTTTTTAACACCTGAAGTAGCTTTAAAATTGTTACTCCATTCTGGCTACTCCTATTGTTCATCTGAACTATTTACTTAAAGGAGTTCTCCACTATTGCAATTTACATTCTGTAGTTGTGTTTTTCGTGTAGGAGGGAAACAGGGGTTTATAATATTAGAGTGACTGATTCACACAAGGAAAGGAGGCAGTAAGATATTTGGTCGCATTTCTCTTATTATGTTACACAGTCTCTCGCGGCTGGAAACATGATGGGAGTGTGCAATTGAATGTGAATCCCACAACCTGATGGTGCAGCCCAGCTCAAAGAAGGGTCTTGACCCGAAACATCACCTATCCATGTTCTACAGAGATGCTGCCTGACCTGCTGAGTTCCTCCAGGTCAGGCAGCATCTGAGTTACTCCAGGTCAGGCAGCATGTTAAATGGTCAGCTCGACATAGATTACCAAACCTATACCAAATCCAAACCTATTAGGAGCAGACAAGGGCAATTTGAGATACCAGCTACCAAGACAGATGTGTACAGCAATTTATTCTTCCCCCGCACAATTACAGCATGGAATAGTCTTCACCCTACCATAGTTACTCAACCAGACGCAACTAAATTTAAGGTAGCTCTTCTTCTCCAAGAATCCTTTTTTGCTTGTCCACCCTCTGCCACCTCCAGTTTAAATTCCATTTGGAATATTTTGGAGGACCAAGAACAAGAGCACCATGTCCCCAGGCTTAAAGATAGATTAGAAGTGTTGACCTGTGTTTATTTTATGAAGATAATACTTACATTGTTATCAAACCCGTAAAGAGTAAACGTCAGTGCTTCCAGCTGAGAGCCCAGGTCAAGTAACTCAAATTACAGCCGCCCATCATCAGTTGTTTCCTGCTGAGTCTGTCCTTAAGTGCCCAGAATGAAGTGGATAATTGGACTTAACTAACTGAGGGTGAAATCGTAGCCTTGGGTGATCTTCGGATTAGACAAACACTTCTTTCTTGGTTCAGGTCATGTGCCTCACAGTAGAAGTAGAGAGTCAGTCAAAAGGAGGTTTTGACTTACTGTGTCTACATAAAATGAAGCCTATGACAAGGTGAAAAAGAGTAAAGTTGGGAGGGAGGCTCAACATCAATAAAATTAAAAATGTTTAAACTGCAGATGCAGGTTTACAAAGATAGACACAGTGCTGGATAATTTAACAGGTCAGCATCCATGGAGAACAAGGTTAGGTGACGTTTCAGGTTAGGATCCTTCAAGTTGAAAATCTAGTAATTGTTTCTGAGACTACATAGGATTTATGGCACAGGAACCTCCACAGTGTCTATGCTCTATTTCAACTCCTTTCAACTTTCCTCATTGAGATGTATCAGTGTACTCCTCTGTCCCTTCTGTCTCATGTCTATATCCAACCTTTGCGTAAAAGCATCTAAATTCTTTGCTTTGCTATGGTAATGAGCTCTACATTCTCAACACTGTCTTTGGTCAAGAGACGAGCCATTTATTCAGTCTCTGAGTTGGTATTTTAGCCATAGTACTTATGCCAGCTGGTCCAGTTGAATTTCTGGTCAATGGCTGCCCCTCAAGATATTGATGGTGGCGGACTCAGTATTAGTAATGCCGTTGAATATCAAAGGAAAGTGATTATATTCTCTCTTGAGAAAGGTATAATTGCCAGGCAGTTCTGTGTTCTCTGTCTTACCACTTCTGCACGATGGGAACTAACTCTGTTTCATCAGAATTCCCCCTGGGTTTCTTGGTGATTATCTTATATTGATGGCCTGTAGTTATACATTTCCATATTTGGAAACATTATCCCTGTATCCTTTCTTTGAAAACCTCTCATAAATTCAAAGACCACTTTTAGATCAGCCCCAATCTTCTCTTCACAAAGGGTGAGGGACCCAGTCTTGCTGATAGGGAGGCAGTCTCATTTCTCTTACCATCCTTTTAAAATTTTGCTATGCCCTTTCGGGTGCTTCCATTGTCTTTTGACAAATATCCAATTGAGATTGTCATGCCCCAACTGAATTTATTATTATTTTCTTAATCCAACCAGTTCGGTATCCAAAATGGGTCACATCCTGATCGAGTCTGCTGCTATGCGATCACGCTCAGGAACTCCTATAGGAAGAACTAACAGGTTTATTCACTTTCTTTAACAAAGAGTTTTGTGCTTTGATTATAAAGATCTGAAAGCTTGTTACTATATAAGTGCTAGGACCAACAGAGTGGTATGCTCATCAAGGCATGGGATGAAAATAACTTGTGCATTGACTGATTACAGTCAATTAATATTTTTTGAAAATTAGAACACAAGGAAAGGGGGCAATAAGATATTTGGTCGCTTGAGTCTTTTTCAGCACTCAGGAAAATCTTGGCTATTCTTACAACTGCTGCTTTTGTAGAACATAGAAACGTACAGCATAATAAGGGCCATTCAGCCCACAATGTATGTGTAATATGGCAAATGCAGCCTACAAGTAGCTGCTACAAATGATGGAATTGTGAAAAGATCCTTGAGGGACTCCAAAGATAATTGTGGGAGCTGAAAAAGAAGGCATTGCTGCTGATTCTGTGACTAGGCTGGATTGAGAAAGAGTTATAGTGTCATACAATGTAGAAACAGGCCCTTCAGCCCAACTTGCCTACAATCTCATGATCTTATACACCTCTATAAGATCATCCCTCATCGTCCTGTGCTCCAAGGAATAAAGTCCTAGCCTGTTCAACTTCTCCCTATAGCTTAGGCCCTCAAGTCCTGGCAAAGGTGAAAGAGCATCTTGGAGTACTACATTGAGATTTGTTCAACATGAGACTTCATAGAAGGAGATGGTTAGGTCAATATGCAGAGATGTTCAACTCTCCATTTAGTTTTACCATACTATTACTAGGTAGAAACATCAAATGAGCTATCCGAATTTAAATAGAATAGTATGAATTTAAAGCAAATGAAACTATGTTTTTTTTTAACGTGTTACTTTTCCTCCACAGTGTGAGTCAGATTGATGTGAAACCTCTGCAGTTACAGTGCACAGAGTACAAGGCTTTATATCACGCTGCAGAAGTGGAAAAGGATAAACTAACAGAGCTAGTAACTATCCTGCAGAAGAGGTAAGATCAAGACCACAAATATCCCAATCCAGCATGACCAGCTCCAGTAAGAGAGAATATAACTACTTGCCCTGTAAATTCAATAGCATTACTATTGCCAAATGTCTCACATCAACATCCTGGGGGGACACATTTGACCAGGAAACCAACTGGGACAGCACATCTATACCAGGGCTATAAAATAGGTTCAGATCAAAGGCTAAATAACCTACACTGGGTGACTCACCTGCTGACTCCTCAATCCACAATCTACAAATCAGGAATGTAAACTAAACTAAACTAATGGAATATTATCCATTTGCTTGGCTGTCCAGCACTCAAGAAATTCAATACGATCCAAGACAAAGTATCACCAATCCATCACCCTGACATGAATTTCCTGCACCACCATTGCAATGTTTTCAAAGTGCATACCACCTAAAAATGGCATTGCAGCTACTTGCCTAGGTGACTCCAACATCAATTCCCAATACCAAGAGGAAGGACAGCAGGTGCAAGGGAACACCACATTCTGCAGGTTTCCCTCCAAGTTGCATACTATCTTGAGTTGGTTGCATATTGTGGTTCTGTCACCGTCACTGTGTCTAAATCCTGCAACTCCCTGCCCAACAATGAAGGCTGCCTTCACAAGAAGGACTGCAATGATTCGGGGAGATGGCACACCACAACCTTCACAATGGCATTCAGAGATGGCCAATAAACGTGGCCTTGTCATCGGCAGCTGCATGGATGAGTGGAAATAGGTGTCTAATATTATTGGTGAACTTCTAATATTGATTATTGGAAATACTCTGAAAGTCAGGCAGGATCTATGGAGGTTGAATCAGACTTTGTGATTCAGATCAGTGACCTTTCACACAGTTTAGAAAAAAAATAGATTAAGAATGATTGTCATTCTGTGCAAATTGCTCTCACTTCTTTTACCAGCCTAGAATATATTTCATCTGTACCTAGCAATTTACAGTATCTAATTTCAAAGATGCTAATCCTATAATTCTCCATTTGTTATTGTATTTATCTCACCCAGTGTATCACAGTTCAGACTTCTGACTACAAATGCTGCCCTGCCCATAACCAAGCTTTTTGCCAGACAACACATTTATCTGCTGTAATGTGTATTGGTTTGTGGTCATGTTGGCGATGGTTATTGTGAAGTGCCTTTTACCACTTTACAGGCACTGGCGTTTATCGTTGTAGTTGTGTTATTCCAAGTTTAATTTGTGAATTCTGTGTAGCTTTAAAGGGACGATGCCAATATCACTGACTGTGTTTTAGGTTAAAAGATAGCAATGACAAGATTTTGGATGTTGAGCAGAAGTTTCAAGAACAGCGACGGTGGTCTGTGACTTTAGAGCAACAACTTGGAAAAGCCAAGCTCGATATGGGAAAGAGTCATGACGTTAACAAACTCACCAACAAGAACAAAACAAGTTAAGTGCATTGTTATTGTCTGAGTAGCTAGCTCATTTGGATAGAGTCACAGAGTCATACAGTGTGGAAACAGAGCCTTTGGTCCAACTTGCCTACACCGACCTACACTAGTCTCACCTGTCTGTGTTGGCCCCTATCCCTCTAAAGCTATTCTATCCATGTGCCTGTCCAAATGTTTTCTAAATGTTGTGATAGTAGCTGCCTCAACTACCTCATTTGGCAGCTCATTCCATATACCTACCATGCTATGTGTAAAAAAAAAAAGTCGCTCCTCAGGCTCCTATTAAATTTTTCCCCTCTCACCTTAAACCTGTATCCTCTGGTTCATAATTCCCCTACTCTGGGCAAGAGTCTCTGTGCGTTTACCCTATCTATTCCTCTCAAGATCTTATACAGTAAGGGGTGATAAGGGATGTCAGGGACAGTATAAAAATAAAAGAGAAGAGGTACAACGTAGCAAAGATGAGCGGGAAGCAAGAGGATTGGATAATGTTTAAAGAGCAACAGAAGATAACTAAAAGCAATACGGGGAGAAAAGATGAGGTACGAATTTAAGCTAGTCAAGAATATAAAGGAGGATAGTAAAAGCTTCTTTGGGTATGTGAAGAGGAAAAAATTAGTTAAGACCAAAGCTGGACTCTTGAAGACTGAAAAAGGTGAATTTATTATGGGGAACAAAGAAATGGCAGATGAGTTGAACAGGTAATTTGGATCCGTCTTCACTAAGGAGGACACAAACAATCTCGTGATATACCCGTGGCCTGAGCATCTGGGATGACGGATGAACTGAAAGAAATTCACATTAGGCAGGATATGGTGTTGGGTAAACTGAAGGCTGATAAATCCCCAGGGCCTGATGTTCTGCATCCCAGGGTACTTAAGGAAGTGGCTCTAGAAATAGTGGATGCATTGGTGATCATTTTCCAATGTTCAGTAGATTCAGGATCAGTTCCTGTGGATTGGAGGGTAGCTAATGTTATCCCACATTTTAAGAAAGGCGGGAGAGAGAAAACGGAATTATAGACCAGTTAGCCTGACATCGGTGGTGGGGAAGATGCAGGAGTCAATTATAAAAGATGAAATAGCGGCACATTTGGATTACAGTAACAGGATTGGTCCGAGTCAGCATGGATTTACGAAGGGGAAATCATGCTTGACTAATCTTGTGGAATTTTTTGAGGATGTAAATGGACAATGGAGAGCCAGTGGATGTAGTGACAAGGTTTACAAGTTTAATTCCCGGGATGGCGGGACTGTCATATGCTCAGAGAATGGAGCGGCTGGGCTTGTATACCCTGGAGTTTAGAAGGATGAGAGAGGATCTTATTGAAACATATAAGATTATTAAGGGTTTGGACACGCTAGAGTCAGGAAACATGTTCCTGATGTTGGGGGAATCCAGAACCAGGGGCCACAGTTTCAGAATAAGGGGTGAGCCATTTAGAACGGAGATGAGGAAACACTTTTTCTCACAGATAGTTGTGAGTGTGTGGAATTCTCTGCCTCGGAGGGCGGTGGAGGCCGGTTCTCTGCATACTTTCAAGAGAGAGCTAGATAGGGCTCTTAAAGATAGCGGAGTCAGGGGATATGAGGAGAAGGCAGGAACGGGGTACTGATTGGGGAAGATCAGTGATGATCACATTAAATGGCATGCTGGATCAAAGGGCCGAATGGCCTACTCCTACACCTATTGTCTATTGTCTATTAACTGTGTAAGATTATCCATCATCTTCCTGCACTCCAAGTCCTAGCCTGCTCAACCTCTCCCTATAGCTCAGGCCCTTAAGTGTTGGCATATCCCTACTCTTTCTGCCTACCTGTCTGCCAACCAATCTTCTCTACAGCTTTTCCAACAATCTCTGCCTGTCCAGATGCAGGTTGATCTAAAAAGATTTCAATAATTTCCCTACCGTCCATATTAGCTTGTAAATTCCTGCTTATTCCTTGCTGTTCCTTTGAATAAATTCAGTCACCTGGCACCTCTGCTGTGTTCAGAGAAGCTTGGGTTTGTCTCATCAAGTTGTACAAGTCATACATCATGGAGACGGGCCATTCGGCTAGCTACATCCATTGGTTAATTGGCTCCCATCTATATTAATCCCATCTTCCAGCAATTCCATAGCCTTCTACGTCTAATTGTTTCAAGCGCTCCTCTACAACTTTCTTATATGCTAACCCCCAAAAACTGTACGTCTTTGGGATGTGGGAGGAAACCGGAGCAGCAGGAGGAAACCCGGTCACAGTGAGAATGTGCAAACTCTGCACAGGCAGGACCTGAGCTGGGAGAGCTGCTGTCGCACAGCACCAGAGGATTGCACCACCCGGGTCTCTGGTGCTGTGAGGCAGAGGCTCTACCAGCTATGCCCGCCGATGATGAATAAAGTCTGATTAATGTTGTGTAAAATTGGACCATTAACTCCCTGCTCTTGTATTCAATGCTCCGACCAATCATGGTCAGGACCCCATAGTAGAATAATGGTTTTGCCTTGAGCATAGATGTAATTTATGTTGTTTTGTATTGATTTACTTTAAATCTGTGAGCAGGATTAACAGGTGATCTGTCAAATGTTGCCAATGATTCTAAAAACTAAAACTCATACAGCTCTCTGTTTCACTAAATGAAGGTTTGTCCATCAATACCAGCCTTCTATGTGGCAGTGGTGACCTGTCTCCAGGGAAATCTTCAGCCTTAAGTTTGGAGACACAACTGGAAGAACTGAATATAAGGTAAGAAGTTGTTTAACTTTTATGAGTCCAAATGACTTAATGGCAGCAGTCACTTCCACATTAAGCTTCTCAGTTGTGCAATGAGTTATTAATGATTGGGTGGTGGGCAAACCATGATTACCTGCCTGGCAGACGAGACTTGGAGGCGGCACAGTGGCGTAGCAGTAGAGCTGCTGCCTTACAGCGCCAGAGACCCCGGTTCGATCCTGACTACTGGTGCTGGCTGTCGGGAGTTTGTACATTCTTCCCGTGACCACATGGGTTTTCTCCCAGTTGTGGGAGGAAACCGGAGCAGCAGGAGGAAACACGGTCACAGAGAGAGCGTGCAAACTCTGCACAGACAGGACCCGAGCTGGTAGAGCTGCTGCCTCACAGCACCTGAGGATTTCCTCCCACACTCCAAAGATGTACAGGTTGGTAGGTTAATTTACCTATTTTAAAGTGTAAATTGTCCCTAGTGTGTAGGATAGTGTTAGTGTGTGGCGTGATTGTAAGTCAGCGTGGACTCGTTGGGCCAAAGGGCCTGATTCCGCGATGTATATCTAAAGTCTAAAGTTGTAAACAAGTTGGATACAAAAAAATGTACCTACAAGATATAAACAGAAAATGGAAAATGCTGGAAAACCTAAGCAGCATCTGTGGACAGAAAAAAATGGTTACATGTTGAAGTCTTCACTTAAGGTCTATGCATTGTTGAAATTACTACTTCACTAAGGCATTGTGCATTGTTAAAATGATTTAATTCATGCTGGAAATATCTTACAGTTTTAAGATTTTTTTGACACTTTTTTTTCAAAGATAGTATTAAAAGTTTAAGTGATGAGGCATATTTCCATATCTCCAATTCATAAATCAAGTGAGTTGCAATCAGGAGATGTGGATGGATAGTGAACCTTCTGTCCCATTGTCATGTTGGACAGCATTGGGAAAATCGATGTGAACCATGAGAGATCCATGGCGACCAGTGGCTGACTATAAGATGCTTCATTCTTGCTGATCTGCACTGTTCTCTTGGGGTGTTTAAATCCTTTTGCATGGTGGCTATGTCAGAACAATTAGATGTTTTTTACTTCTTTCGATGTTACACATGATTAGGTACATATCAAACGGAGTTGTTTTTAAATAGTACAGATACACCACTGATTTTCCAGTATTTGGTTCCAGAGTTTTGGCGGACTAACAGAGGTCACAGCCTCTGAGAGGAGTCCAAAGGTGCTGGAACGGTCCACCTAGGCTGGCGATGAGCTGAGATATACCAGCCCTCAAAGTTGGCCTCATAATTCGGCAATGGGAACGGATCAGCCGGCTCTGGCTGTGCTGAAGTTCTAGAGCCCCGGCTGCAGGGAGCAATTTCGACCTGTCGATCAGCCACTGAAGGTCGGCTATAGGAACTAATCTGCCGGCTCCAGCTGGGCCGGTTCCAGAGCCCTAGCTGCATGAGGAAAATACAACTGGGGAAAATTCCGATGAGGTTGAGATTAGCCGCGTCACCCGGCCTAGGCGCCACATTTTCGGGAGCGACATCTGGGGCAGGGGGTTTCAAATGCATTCTCATAATTTTGTCTGGATTAAAGGAGGCACCGGACCACCTGTTGGCTGCAAATCTGTGGTGGACCTGTATTCTATTTGATGATAATAACCCTCACCCTATGTGAAAAATCTATTTAACTTTAAAATATAAATATATATATGATAAAAAATAAAATTTGAAATATTTTTTTATTGCTGAATTAGTTTGGCAATGTGACAATGCAAGTAAATGTATTTAATGTTCACTGATTCCTTTGTTCAGAAGTTAATAAAGGAACCCTACTCAGCTCTGCAGCTGCCCTTCACTACATTTACCAACAACCCATTCTAAAGTGTTTTGCAATTTAGAATACAGCAATTAATATACAGAACTGTATTATATTTACTTTAAAACAAAATTGCTCAATATATAATTTGTTGTTTATATGTTTAAACAATGTACAAAACAATGAAAACAAGTATTTTACTCAAAAAATACCGATAGGAATAGCACAGGACCGCATCGTTTCATTTTATGCAGTATGGCACTCAGCAAGGGGCAAGTGTTCCATCACTGGATCAACAAAAGGGATATTGTGTTATTCGAAGATTTGTAATAGATGCTTTCAATTGCAGTGTCTGTTGCTTTGAACTGTTCTGGTGATGATAATGGGGTTTGGTTTAGGGCGGAAGTTTGGCCCTTCAAATCTTTGATCTGCTCGTACTGATAGAAACTCAAGGTAGAATGCGAGGTTTGATTGCCTGATACCTTGATGGAGCCAAGCAATAATGACATACAGGATGTAGAGGCTGCCTCGGAGGTTTGGCCAATACCCAGCAAATGGAATGATAGAATGAACAATTATCATATGCACAGAGTCCGGTGAAACTGAGATACAATGAAAGTCTTGCTTGTAACAGCATCCCAGGCATTTAGACTCAGACAGCACACCAAAACATAAATATACATAAATAATACATAAATTGCAAAAAAAAATTGCAAGTCAGTAAAAAAGAAAAAAGTCTGCAAAAAACAAGACAGTCGCGCAAAACTCAATTAGAAAAGAAAATAAGACCACGATAGTGCAAGGAGTGTTTCATGGTGTTCCATTGTCAAGATAGAATTAGGTGGTTGTCAGAAAGTAGCTGCTCCTGAACCTGGTAGTGTGGGACTTCAGGCTTCTGTGGCAGAGATTAGAGAGCATGGCCCGGATAGTGGGGATCCATGATGATAAATGCCACCTTCCTGACATATCACCTAATGTAGATGTTTTCGATGTTGGGGAGGGCTGTGTCCATGATGGGCCAAGCTGGGTCCGCCCTTATCTACAGGGAGGTTAGTTTGTGTGATGGTCTAGGCTGCATCTACAATTCTCCACAATATCCTGTGGTCTTGGATGGAGCTTCTCGCAAACCGTGCTGTGATGCATCCTGATAAAATTATTTCTACGCCGCACCTGTAGAAGTTGGTGTGTGTTGTTAAGGATACACCAAACTTCCTGAGCCGTCTAAGGAAGTAGAGGCATTGGTGTGTTTTCTTGGCCATTGCTTCAATATGCCTATTCCAGGAGAAGGTGATATTTATTCCCAGGAATCTGAAGCTTTCAACTAACTCTACTTCAGTGCCATCAATGTAGACGTGTACCGCTTCACTTCCTGATGTCAATTACTATCTGCTTTATCTTGCTGACATTCAGAGAAAAGTTGTTGTCTTCACACCAGGTTACGAGGTTCTATACTCCTTTCTGTACTCTATCTCGCCATTATTTGATATCTGGCCCACAATGGTGGTGTTGTCCACAAATTGGTAAATTGAGTTGGATTTGTAATTGGCTGCACAGTTGTGGGTGTATAAGGATTAAAGAAGGGGGCTGAGAACGCATCCTTGTGGAGCACCAGTGTGGAGCATCATCTATACAAAATAATGCTTTCAAGTGAATCCACCAACTTACAACTGTGGCATCTGTTTGATTTCAGACTCGCCATACAGATGGACGAGAACAAGGCCTTAAAGATGGGTTTGCAAAGCAGCTTACAAGCCAAAGAAGAAGATCTGAAATTGTACCACGACATGTTGAGCCAGGTGAAGCAGGTCTTCCTACAAGCTCTTCGACAGCACAAGGAAAATAATTAAATCCACTACTTCAGCCCGAACAATGTTCCTTGAGTTTGGTTTGGAGGTATCTAAAATATCTAGCATTTGGAGAACAAACAATCAAAAGAGGAAAGAACAAAGAAAGCCTGCTCAAGAACATGTCACTGAGAACCAAGACATGCAGATGCTGGAAATCTGAAATCAACCTGACCTCTGAGTATCTCTGTGTAGAAAGGAGCTGCAGATGCCGAAAATAGACACAAAGGGCTGGAGTAACTCAGCAGGTCAGGCAGCATCTCCAGAGAAAAAGGATGTGGTCAGAAGAAGGATCCTGACCCATAACGTTACCCATTTATTTTCTCCATAGATGCTGCCTGACCTACTGAATTACTCCAGCACTTTGTGTCTATTCTCTGAGCATCTCTGACAGTTTCTGTTTTTTATTTTCGTAGTACGTTATCTTGAACTGTTGCAAACTAGACTGGGTTAATTGGGTGACTATATGCAGCTATTTGCCTCGCTCCTGTCTTTTATATCTCAAATGACTTGAGCAGATCAATGCAGGATGACAAATGAGGCGTGCTACTCAAATCATAGACAATAGACAATAAGTACCATTCGGCCCATCTGTGGTCCCTCCCCCATCTCCACAATGACTTGCAATGTTTTTGTTTTATCCTCCAGCCAAAAGCTTTTTCCAAGTGTTCATTGATCATACCAGAGGCATAAGAAATGCATTGAACAATGAAAAGCACACACTGGCATTAGCAGAGGCTGGCACAATGGTTCTTAAGAACAGTAGCTTTTGAACTGGAATTATCGTTAAAGTTAACTCAAAGCCTCATTTATCAGCTTGCAATCTCATGTGTATATTGTACCACTTCACTTGGTCTGAGGAAAGTAGACTTTAAATATAGGATATATATCTTTTTATATTTCCTAAAGATGGAAGAGACCAGCAGATTTATGTTCTCAGAGCGATCTCAGATTTTAAAACCTAAAAATGATAGGAGTTATTTCCAACACAGTTTGCACATACAGAACTTCTTTTAAAAAAATGTTTTAGAGGAGCCATGACACCGATCTCTGCACTTACTTTCTAGGTTTCTAGGTTAATTAGCTTGGGTAAAAATTGTAAATTGTCCCTAGTGCGTGTGATAGTGCTAGTGTATGGGGTGATCACTGGTCGGTGCGGACTCAGTGGGCCGAAGGGCCTGTTTCCGCGCTGTATTTTTAAAGTCTGAAGTCTACAGAGAAGCTTACAGGGCAAACCTGGTAAGAGTAGGTTGGCACTAATCCAGTAGCCTCATTCCTTGTGGGGCAAGGTTGGACTGCATTATACATGGACACTCCTTCTTGAGTTGCCGGGGGATACGTTACCGCGGGAGCTCTGATTGATATGTGGTCCATTTTGTGCTGGTCCAAATGGCAGGAGAAAATCATTTTCCCAGCATCACTTCCCTTCATCTCAATGAAGACTTGTACATTCAGAAAGAATGCAGGTAACTTTCTGAAAGTAAATGTGCAAACACGCTAACCTCTTTTGGAAATAAATATGTCTTTGTACTCTGGAACTGGATGTTTTCATGCAACTTGCTTACTTTTTCAAGATGCAAAATGCCTGTAGATGAATAATAACTCAAAGGGAGGAAGTTACAAGACTAACTATGTCAGGAAAGTAGCAATGAAGAAAAGTTAGAAAAACGGAAAATAAATTTTACTTTCGGGAGATTAGTAACATTATGGTATATACTTTGACTGATCACAGAGACCCTTTATGACTTTGTAAAGTACGTCATGTTTCCAAAACCTAGCAATTTTTTTTAGGTTATTAGTAAATACTGAAGAGAATGCCCATGGTTATTGTTTATATGGGCTTCCAAACGACATCGATGGGAAGAGGAGTAAACTATTCAGCAAATTGTGTCATTAACTGAGATTGTGCCTGATCTGTGATCTATTTCTTTATACCAGGCCACCTTATATCCTTTAATTCCTTTGATAATCAAACTCATCAATATCACACTTGCATCCGTTACTCCTTCTGAAAATTCATTCAAAATGTCCTTGTTGAAAAATATTTCTCAGATGGCACAGAGGCGCAGCTGTTAGAGCTGTTAGAGCTGTTGCATCACAGCAGCAGAGACCCGGGTTTGATCTTGACCTTGGTTACTGTCTGATTGGAATTTGTGTGGAATCTCCCTGTGATCGCATGGGTTTTCTCCGGGTGTCCTTACATTACAAGGATATGCAGGTTTGTAGGTTGATTGGTCCCTGTATCCCTTTCAAGGCTAATATGTCATGGTATCCAAAACTTCTCACAGTCAAAACAGGCCTTTATTTTAGAATCATAACATCATAGAGTCCTCCTTTTATTGTGCTGAACTGACAGAGGAGGTAGAGAGATGGATATGGAGAGGATGTTTCCAGGAGTGGAGAGTCTCGGACCAGAGGGCACAGCCTCAGAATAAAAGGACGTACCTTTAGAATGGGCATGAGGAGGAATTACTTTAGTCAGGTAGTGGAGAATCTGTGGAATTCATTGCCACACACGACTGTAGAGGACAAGTCTTTGGGTTTTCTTTAAGTGGAAACTGACAAGTTCTTGATGAGTAAGGATGTCAGCGGTTATGGGGAGAAGGCAGGAGAATGGGGTTGAGAGGGAAAGATAGATCAGCCATGGCTGAACAGCGGATTAGATGCGATGGGCCGAATGGCCTAATTCGAACTTATGAGATAGATGTTTGGAAATCTAACCCTGACACCTCAGCGGGATGTGTACTCCCCATTGCTACAGAATATCAGACATGCCGTTACTGGAGAGGAGAAGGTTGGCGGTATTCATAGGGCCACCAGTGTCATTCCACTGCCATTGCCAGTCCAGAAGATGAAGGGGTGAGGAAAAATCCAGTTAGTAATGGGCACTGCCATCTGTATACCACTCTGTCCAACATGAGCCGACTCCTTAATGGCCAAAATGTTTGCAGCAGACTTAATTATGACATAGATTTGTGTGATTGAAAATTAATAAACATTCGCCTGCTGAAGCAACGCGTAAAAAAAGCAGCTGCTAAGTCCTGCATTCTAAATATGGAGTTATACTAGGAGATTTCTCGCGAGTCGGGTTTCTCCTCATCATCACCTCTGAAATGTTTAAGACAGATGTCTGGGCGCTGCCTTGAGAATGTAACAGCCTCATTTATAGAATCACAGCAGCTGGGAGGGGCACCAAGAGGGGTTTGAGGTAGTACATTTCCCATAGCGGAGCCCCGTTCCCTTCCACAGAATCCAATGGAGACTAGAATATGGTAAAGACAGGAAAAATCATCAGCTTTTTCTGATAATGTCCTCAGGTTCCTTCAGTCGATGAGCAAGATCCAGCAGTAGAGTTGCTATCTTACAGTGCCAGAGACCCAGGTTCGATTCTGACTGTGGAGTTTGTACATTCCCCCTGTGACCCCGTGGGTTTTCTCCGATTTTCTCCCACATTCCAAAGACGTACAGGTTGGTTGGTTAATTGGCTTTGGTGAAAATTGTAAATTATTCCTAGTGTGTAGGATGGTGCTTGTGTACGGGGTGATCGCTGGTCAGCACAGGCTTTGTGGGCCGAAGGGCCTGTATCTCTAATGTCTAAGAACACCTCTCCTTTTTTCTCCAGAGATGCTGTCTGACCCTCTGAGTTATTGCAGTACTTGATGATGATGATAATTTATTGTCATTTGTACCCAGCTAGGTGCAGTGAAATTCTTTGTTTTTACATACCGCTGCATGCCGGTGTGTCTCGGCCCACTGCTCATTGTGTCTATCTTTAATTAACTACAAAGCAGCCTGACAGTATGTTTAAAATTGCTTAAGGACAGATATTAAATGGGAACAGGATGGTAAATTCGATGAGCACAGCCAACCGCGGAATCTAGCCTCAAGTGCCTCTTTGAGAACAGAAGTAAGTTCTTTGATGGTGAAGGGATATTTACTGGAGCCAGGTGGATTAAATAGTTCTATAAAAGGGCCAGATTCATATTGTTTAAAAGTCAAAGTCAAAGTATCCTTTATTGTCATTCAGACCCTTCCACTCTGAACGAAATTTCGTGCCTTGCAGTCATACATATAATAAAAATGACAAAAACACACAATAAACACCAATTTAACATCCACCACAGTGAGTTCACCAGGCACCTCCTCACTGTGATGGAAGGCAAAAGTCTTAAAGTCTCGAAGGTAGACAAAAATGCTGGAGAAACTCAGCGGGTGAGGCAGCATCTACGGACAGAAGGAAAGAGGCAAAGTTTCGGGTCGAAACCCTTCTTCAGACAGATGCATATTGTTTAGTTTCAGTTTGGTTTAGTTTAGTTTATTGTCATGTGAACCAAAGTACAGTGAAAAGCTTTTGTTGCATGCTAACCAGCCAGTGGATAGACAATACATGATTACAATCCAGCCATTCACAGTGTACAGATACATGATAGGGAATAACATTTAATGCAAGATAAAGCCAGTAAAGTCCGATCAACGATAGTCCTAGGCTCCCCAATGAGGTAGATAGTAGTTCAGGACTGCTCTCTAGTTGTGGTAGGATGGTTCAGGCTGAGAAGAAACTGTCCCTGAATCCGGAGGTGTGCGTTTTCACACTTCTATACCTTTTGCCCGATGCTTCAGTGTGGCAATGTTTAACTAGACTGTATGTAAGAAAATAATTTCATGATGCCTCTGATTGTGCAGGTCATTGCCAATTCTGTTGTTGAGAAAGCAGCAGTGTGCAGGAAAGTCTGGGTGGTGTGTAGCAGGTGCATTGGGAACCTGATCAATGTCAAGGGAATCAGGATGAAAAAGAATGCTCCCTTGACTATTCTGTGGGGAAAGAAATACATTGTTATTGTGAATAATTGAACAATTTAAAAAAAACTAGAGCTTAATAATAAAAAAAAGCATAAAGATAGAAAATAGTAGATCATTTGGGCCTTTCACAATTTAATAGGATCTTCTTACACGAAGGGTGGTGCGTGTATGAATGAGCTGCCTGAGGTGGTAGTTGAGGCAGGTACTGTCAAAAAGTTTAAAAAACATTTGGACAGGTACATGGATAGGATAGTTTTCGAAGGATATCGGCCAAACGCAGGAGGTGGGACTAGTGTAGATGGGGCAAGGGCAAGTTGGACCAAACAAACTGCTTTCACACTGTTTGATTATGAATCTGTCTCTATCATATGTTCCTGACCTTTCCCATGCACTTTGACTTCTTTAGTTTTGAGAAATCCAAGTCAAGTCAAGCGTATTGTCATGTGAGGTATAGATACACTGCAAATCTTGCAACAGCATCACAGCATATAAACTCAGACAACACACAAACTGTAACTTATACTCCACTCTTGCTCCCCCCCCCCCCCCCCCTTTCATAACAAGCAGGGGCCGTGGAATGTTTTTGAAAGTGGGGGGCTGAGCGATCACTGATCACCGGTCTCGGGGGCGGAGGGAGCGTGGCACAATTATTCTTTTTTGTTGTTGCCCGCCCTCCCTCTCGGGCAGACTCTCTCTCCCTCTCTCTCTCTCTCTCCCCCTTGGGCCGACTCTCTCTCTCTCTCTCTCTCTCTCGGGGCCCACGAGCCTACCCTCCCCCCCCCAGACTTACGCTCGACGGCTTCACTAGGCTTCATTCACTGCCCCATATCGACTGTGAACCTCGCTGTGATTTAGCCGTTGAGGGGAGGAAGGGTTTTGGGGGGGACGTTCAGTTGCCGTCACGGCTGGTCGTGGTTTTGTTAAAGATCATAGAGCGGAGCTCCACTCTATGATCTTTGGTTTTGCCGCGCTCACTGTGCGCTTGTTCTGAGATTCTGAACAAGAGAAAAATACACCTACGGGCCGGATAATTGTGGGATATGAAACACGTTTCGCCAAAAAAGTGGAGGCCAACCTTCCCCCCCTCCCCATCCCCCGGTTCCATGGCCCATGACAAGGACAGAGTCCACCTTGTCCTCACCTTCTACCCCATCTGCGTCGCATACAGCACATAATCCTCCGACATTTTTGCCATCTCCAACAGGATCCCAATACTGGCCACATCTTCCCATCTCCACCCCTTTCTGCTTTTCGCAAAAACTGTTCCCTCCACCTCCCACAAGTACTTTCAGGATGCAATACCAGTCCCTTTACCTACCCCCTCGACTCCGTCCAAGGACCCCGACAGTCTTTTCAGGTGAGGCAGAGGTTCACTTGCACCTCCTCCAACTTCTACTGTATCTGCTGTTCCAGGTGTGGTCTCCTGTATATCGGCGAGACCAAGCGCAGGCTCGGCGATCGTTTCACTGAACACCTCTGCTCAGTCCGCCTAAACCTACCTGATCTCTCGGTTGCTCAACACTTTAATTCCCCCTCCCATTCCCACATTGACCTTTCTCACCCATTGTCTGCATGAGGCCCAGCACAAATTGGAGGAACAGCACCTCATTTTTCGCTTGGGTAGCTTACACCCCAGCGGCATGAACATTGGCTCCTCTAACTTCAAGTAGCCCTTGCTTTCCCTCTCTCTGCATCCCCTCCACCTTCCCAGTTCTCCTACCAGTCTTATTGTCTCCAACTACATTTTATTTCTGTATCGCCCACTCCCCTGACATCAGTCCGACGAAGGGTCTCGACCCGATATGTCACCCATTCCTTCTCTCCAGAGATGCTGCCTGTCCTGATGAGATACTCCAGCATTTTGTGTCTATCTTTGACCCAAACATCACCTGTTCCTTTTCTCCAGGGATGCTGCATGACTCGCTGAGTTACTCCAGCATTTTGGGTCTAAAGAGGCAATCAATGTGTAGAGCTGGAAGAGTTTGGTCCTAGACACTGCCACAACTGGAAACATCCTCCCCATATCCACTTGATTTGGGCCTTTCGTTATTCATTGGGTGATGGCAAACCTAATTGTGGGTTAAGTAGGGAAAGAAACAAAACAACCATTGGAATTGTGGCTTCAGAGAGAGCCCACCGAGCTGGGCTGGTCACCGAGGTCCATTGGGTTGTGCCTTCATGGGGAGTCAGTCCCCTGTGGCCGAACGGAAGTCCCAGCGTATTGCGGCATGCAGGAGAAAATCACCGTGCCTGTCCCCTCGTAGGATCCAACCGACCGCCAGCCTGGAGGGGGAAGCTGCCGTGCTGGCCCCTACTCGTCTGCCAAAGACCAGAGATTGGGAGAATGGAGCTAGTGGGCGGGGAGCGAGGCCAGTAGGAGAGAGGAGAGGAGAGGGAACTGGGGTCTGGCCAACCGCCCCCTCGAGGTTGGCTGTGGGTGGCACCCTTGGGTAACAAAGAGGACAGGGACATGGTGTCAAAGGAAGGAGATGGCTGGAGGACTGCAGCAGCCTGGGATTTGCCTGGAACAGGCACCGTTCATAAGAACTAGCACGTGGACTTAGAAAATTGGCGCAACAACACGACGCCTCTTGGAGGTTGGCTGAGTAGACTATTTCTGTACACTTGCTAATCAGGGATATGGCAATACTCTACTGGACTGTTTATAAGGAAATGTATTTCACTGTGTTGGCCCTTGGCACATGTGAGAATAAAAGCACCATTGACCATTGAACCATTGGAATTGGAGATGCAACACAATATTCTATTTCTCCTGGCGGGAGGTGGGGGTCAAAAGTGAGAAACAGAACATTCAAGCCTCCATTTCAGGAGAACTCCCTCCAACAGAACAAAGCATTGAGACCACAGTCTGGGTGTCAATGATTTAGATGTAGATGAGGGGCATTCTTCTTAATGCGTGACCAGCAGCTCAAATGAAGATTTGTTTGGAAGGTTTTGTTTAAAGCTTTTAACATTCATGGGGACGTAAGGTTTGTTGCTTACTCTCAGACACAAGTTTAAAAAGAGAAAAATGACTTCATACCCATTCAGTGCAACACACAGAAAATCTACACACCTTAAAATATAATAAAGTTACATCAATACCAACGCTTAAAATGTGGATTGCAAGTATGTTGGACACCGCTCATCTTGAGGAAATGCGATTCCTCCTAATGGATAAATCAGACCAATTCATAACGAGTTGGTCTCCATTCGTCGTTTTTTTGGAATCATATGGTGCAACACAATTGTAAAAAATAACTGTTTCAGGACTGGACGAGGGTTGGTCAAGACTATAAATAATGATCTCCTTTTCACTATTTTCTCTCTCAACTTTCTTCATTTACTCGTTTTCTTTCTTCACACACTATATATTTCACATTTTTCTATCCTTTACTATCTGACTTCTTTTTCTTATTCTCATCTTTTTTCAATGTAACAAAAAAAAAAAGAAGTTGTACATAAAATGTATTATGAAAATATATATTAGGCACTTTGGTGCCATATGACGGTGCTTACTTCTAATAAAATAAAATATAAAAAAAAATAAATAAAATATAATAAAGTGAAAGGGTGTGTGGGCACATATAAACCTGCAATGCACCTCGTGAATAATACCCATTTGGAAATTTAACAGCAAAGTGGCACAGCAGGTTAAGTCAATGACTCACAGCTCCAACATCTCGGGATCGATTCTGGCTTCTGGTGTGTGTTTGCACGTTCTCTCTGTGTGCGTGGGTTTCTCTTAATTTTCACCTTTCTACAGAGCATCTGGATTTACAGAGGACTGGAGGGTAAGCTAATGTGACCCCATTTTTTAAGAAAGGAGGGAGAGGGAAAACAGGGAATTGTAGATCAGTTAGCCTAACATCGGCAGTGGGGAAGATGCTTGAGTCGATTATTAAAGATGCAATAGCAGCGCATTTGGAAAGCACTGACAGTCAGCATGGATTTATGAAGGGGACATAATGCTTGATTAATCTTCTGGAATTTTTTGAGGATGTAACAGATCGAATGGATAAGGGAGAGCCAGTGGATGTGGTTTATCTGGACTTTCAAAAAGCCTTTGACAAGGTCCCACACAAGAGATTAGTGTACAAAATTAGAGCACATGGTATTGGGGGTAGGGTATTGATATGGATAGAGAACTGGTTGCCAGACAGGAAGCAAAGAGTAGGAATTAACGGATCCATTTCAGAATGGCAGGCAGTGACTAGTGTGGAGCCGCAAGGCTCGGTGCTGGGACCCCAGTTATTTACAATATATATTAATGATATAGACGCAGGAATTGAATGTAACATTTCCAAGTTTGTGGATGACACTAAACTGGGTGGCAGTGTGAGCTGCAATGAGGATGCTATGAGGCTGCAAGGTGACGGATAGCTTGGGTCAGTGGGCAGATGCATGGCAGATGCAGTATAATGTGGATAAATCTGAGGTTATCCACTTATGTGGCAGGAACAAAAAGGCAGATTATTACCTGAATGGTGTCAGAATGAACTGCAGATGCTGGTTTAAACCAAAGATATACACAAAATGCTGGAGTAACTCAGCGGGACAGGCAGCATCTCTGGAGAGAAGGAATGGGTGATGTTTCAGGTCGAGACCCTTCAGACAAGTGATGGGTGGATATAGGTGAAGGGGGAGGGGTTAATTGGCAGATGGGTGGAGTAAATGACATAGGCTAGAGATGAAAAGTCAGATAAGGAGAGAAGAATCTGATTTCTGAGGCAGGTACTATAACAACATTTTAAAATAATTTGAACAGTTATATGGAAAGGAAAGGATTAGAGGGCTGTGGGCCAAACGCAGGCGGGTGAGACTAGTGTGAATGGGGCATTTTGGTTGGTATGGACAAGTTGGGCGGAAGGGCCTGTCTCCATGCTGTATTAGTCTTTGAAGAGGGTCTTGCAGTGCGGAAACAAACCATTTGGCCCGACTCGCCCGTACAGACCAAGATAATAACAGCATTCAAGGTGAAATTAACTGGGTGAACGTCAGAGCGGCGCTGGGTTGTAAATGATGCGGGTGCCAGTAGATGCAATCCGGGACATAATCGGAGTGGTGTTGAGTGTCCCAGCAACTCCAAACGCCCAGTCCTCTCTCTCTCTCCCAGAATTGCTGATCGCGGGCGGCTTTGACAAACAGCTGATCGGGGCGAGCCAAATGCCACCGGCAGGTCTAAATTTAAAAATACCCATCTGAGCTGTCCTCCGCACAAGTCGGTGCTCATCTCACTAGCAACAACATTATCACCCGGAGCGAAATCAGGCTGGCAAATTTACCCTCGAGCATCTTCTTCTAAAACAATCAGCAAGAATTTGAGTGTTTCCGCCCTCAAGGTGTGTGTGTGTTAACTAACTGGATAGAAGGTTAGTGATATAAATACTCTGCAGACTGTTGGATTGCACAATTGCTGGTGACCGCCTGTGTTTCTGCGTGTGTGTGTGTGTGTGGTTGCAGCAAATTCTGAGCCATTATCCCAATTACAGCATCTCTTTTTTTTTAATTATTTGGGAAAGAGTGCGTTAATACGAATCGAACGAAAATTCGCCCGCAGTTTGCTGCCTCGAGTTTCGAACCGCCCATCCGAGCGCTATCGAGTGTCACTGCGGTAACCCATGTTTAGCCTTTCCCGTTCCAATATTACAATACTCCCTTTCCAGTACTGTATTATAATTGGCATGCTTGTTTTCACCGTCTCCTTCCTTTTGAATTGCATTACATAAAATCGTGTTGGTGCAGGTTTTTTTAACCAAACATAATCGCTATAGAAGCATGTAGAGACAAGGAACTGCAGGTGCTGGTTTAGAAAAAAAAAGACAGTGCCGAGAAACAGTTTAGTAGGGGGGGGGGGGGGGGGGGGGGGGGGGGGGGGGGGGGGGGGGGGGGGGGGGGGGGGGGGGGGGGGGGGGGGGGGGGGGGGGGGGGGGAAGGGGGGGGGTGGGAAGGGGGGGCCTATATTGAAACCTAACCGAAATACCTGGATAGAGTGGATGTGGAAAGGATGCTTCCATTAGTGAGAGAGTCTAGGACCAGAGGCCATAGCCTCAGAATAAAAGGATGTACCTTTAGAAAAGAGATGAGGAAGAATTTCATCAGTCAAAGGATGGTGAAACAGTGTAATTCATTGCCATAGGGGCCTGCGGAGGCTGTCATTGAGTATTTTTAAGGCGCAGATTGACAAATTCTTGATTAGTATGGGTGTCAGAGATTATGGGGAGATGGCAGGAGAATGGGGTGGAGTGGAAAAGATAGATCAACCATGATTGAATGGCAGAGTAGACTTGATGGGCTATATGGACACATTCTGCTCCTATAACTTATGAACTTATGAATAACTCAGCGGGTCAGGAGGCATCTCTGGAGAACATGGATAGGCAAAGTTTGGGACCTTTGTTCCGTAATCAGCATGTCTTTGATACGGAGAAATCCTGTCCAACCAATTTGGTTGAGTTTTTCAAACGGTTGCAAAATTCATCGATGAGCGTGGTATGGTTCATGTAGTCTACATGGAACTCAGCAAGGCCTTTGACCAGTTACCACATGAGCTGGTTTAAAAGATGACAGTTTGTTGGATCTAAGATAACAAATTAGATCTGAACTTGGTTTGGTGATATGAGACAGGATGATGGAGGAAGTAGTTCTTGTGACTGAAAACCTGTGACCAGTGGTGTAACACAAGGATTGGTGTAACACATGTATGGTGCATATACATTCATGATTTATAAGTGGATGTAACACGTGAGTTCAGTTTCATAAAGAGGTGCAGTGAAAAGCTTTTTGTTCTGTGCCAACCAGTCAGCAGAAAGACTATACATGATTACAATCGAGCCGTCCTCAGTGTTCAGATCCAGGACAAAGTGAATAACATTTAGTGTAAAGTCCAATTAAAGATAGCCTGAGGGTCTTCAATGAAGTAGATAGTAGCTCAGGACCGCTCTCTAGTTGTTGGTAGGATGGTTCAAATGCTTGATAACAGCTGGGAAGAAGCTGTCTCTAAATCTGGAGGTTTGTGTTTTTGCACTTCTGTACCTCTTGCCTGATGGGGGAGGGGAGAGGAGGGAGTGCCTGGGGTGAGACTCGTCCTTGATTATGCTGGTAGCCTTGCCAAGGCAGTGTGAAGTGTGGATGGATTCAAGGGAAGGGAGTTTTATTTGTGTGATGGTCTGGGCTGTGTCCACAATTCTCTGCAATTTCTTGCTGCCTTGGATGGAGCTGTTCCCAAACCATGCTGTGATGCATCCGATAAAATGCTCTGTACAGTGCCATTGTAGAATACAGCTCATTTGCAGGTGACCTGCCAATCAGTATTGTCGTTAATAGAGGAAGGGGATAGCCTTGGGCTTCTGGCCAACATTAATGAGTTGGTACAATGGGCAGAGCAATGTGATATGGAATTCAATCCAAATAAGTGTGAGGTAATGTACTTTGGGAGGATGATTACGGCAAGGACATGCTCTAGGGGATACTGAGAAACAATGAGAACTTTGTTCATGAGTATGGCAATTCCTAAAGATGGCAGCACAGGTAGATAAGCATACCTACACAGGTAAACAAGGCATACCGGAGAGAGTAGACGCAAGAACTGCAGAAATTGGTTTACAAAAAAAGACATAAAGTGCTGGAGTAACTCAACGGGTCAGGCAACATCTCTGGAGAACATGGAAACATGACTGGTCTTGACCGGAAGAATTACCTATCCATGTCCTCCAGCGATGCTGCCTGGAGTTACTCCAGCACTTTGTGTCTTTTTGTATAAGCCAGCATCTGCAGTTCTTTGTTTCTATGATGCCAAGTTAAACTAATCTCCACTGCGTGCCTGTGATCCATATCCCTCTATTCCCTGTATATCCATGTGCCTATTAAAAGATCGGAAAAATGTCACTATCGTATCTGCCGTCGCCGCCTCCCATGGCAGCGCATTCCAGACACTCGCCACTCTTGGTGTGTAAAAAAGAAACCTGCCCCGCTCATTCCTTCCCTGGCGGCTGCTGTTATCATTGTGAACTGGGCCATGGAATTCCCAGGACAGATACATTGATGCACCTTGTATCCAGTCTCCGTCAAATTCAGTGATCTTGAATCTCGCTGGGCTAAGCAGGGATGCTGATCCAGCCATTTGCACTCTAATTATAACTGTCTCATGTTGTAGTTTGAGAATGTTGTGCAGATTATGTTAACCCCTTGCTTGCACCAGGCCTGGCTCCAGGAAAGGTAGGCTTGCTGTATGAGCAGGTACCAATGACTTGACAGAGAAAGTGAAGAGGTCCTGCAGAAATAATGTAGGACGTTAGGCAGAAAGTTGAAAAGCGGGACATGATGGGCTGTAGCCTCCAAATTGCTCTTTACACCATTTGCTCATGAGGCTAGGAATAGGAAAATAGAGCAGGTGGGTGTGTGGCTGAGGAGTTGGGGCAGAAGATTATGATTTGGATCTCTTTTGGAGCAGAGGTGACTGTACAAGGAAAATGGGTTCAATAGAGGGGAACAATATTCTGGCTGGAGATTTGTTGGAGCTATTTGGGAGGACATCCACACCTCCAGATTCAGAAACAGTTTCTTCCCAGCTGTTATCAGGAAACTGTGCAGTCTTCTCATCAGTCAGAGTACGGTCCTGACCTCCCATCTATCTCATTGCAGACCTTTGAGCTTTCTTTAATCTGACTTTATCAGATTTCAATGTTATTTCTTTGCACTGAATGTTGTACCTATTATCCTTTATCTTTATTTGTGCTCTGCGGGTGGTTTGATTGTATTCATGTATAGATTTATCTTTGACTGGATAGCACACAAACAAAAGCTTTTCACTGTATCTCGGTGCACATGACAATAATAAACTAAACTTAGCTAAATGAAACTCAACTAGTTTGGAAGGGTTGGGACGCAATGCAGTAGTGTGGCTGATGAGATATTTGAAGTTATTATAGGCCAGCATGTCTTTTGGATGTGGGAGAAAACTGGAGCACCTGGAAAAAACCCATGCGATCACAATCTCTGCCCAGACAGCACCCGAGGTCAGGATTGTCTCTGAAGAACATGGGTAGGTGATGTTTCGGGTCAGAAACCTTTCATCAGAACCTAAACATCAGACCTGAACATCACTAATCCTTGTTCACCAGAGCACCTGAAGAAGAGTTCTGATCCAAAACGTCAGCTATCCATGTTCTCCAGTGATGCCACCTGACCCGCTGAGTTACTCCAGCACTTTGTGTCCTTTTCTTTGGTTAAAGAAATGTCTTGTTAGTCACCCTCGGGTCAAACACAGTCTTCCTTTCAGCAATAAATAATCACTGGTCATGAAGGTAGTATCCTAGGAAACACTAAGGAGGATCGTCATGGCAGTGAAGATATCAGGGATGATGGATAATCCAAGACAGCTAAATCTAGATTATTTTGAAGAAAAATTATTGTCTGAGAATTCAGAAGCTGTAACTTACAGAGCAGAGTCCTCGGGGAAAGCCTGATGACAGCTTCAGTGATGTATGAAATCTACACCACATATGGATTTTCTCCCTTCCATCATGTTATCTTGCTGGAGAAGCCACATTGGCACATCACGTATATCAGCCCTTTACCTGTCTGGCTTTGTCCTGCCCCCCCTCTCTTCCAGCTTTCTTCCCATTTGTGAGGCAATGGACTATTTTAGTTTACTTTTGTTTTTTGTTATCATGTGTACCAACTGTAAAAAGCTTCTGATTGTGTGCTATCCTGTCAAAGAAAAGATTATACATTATAAAGGATATGGGTTACACATTTAGTGCAAAGTAGAATATTGAACTCCGAATAAAATCAGATGAATGAAAGTTTAAAGGTCTCCAATGAGGTAGATGGGAGGTCAGGACCGATCTCTCGCTGGTGAGAGGATGGTTCACTTGCTTGATTGCAGCTGGGAAGAAACTGTTCCTGAATCTGGAGGTGTGCATCTTCAAACTTCTGTACCCTTGCTTAATGCGAGAAGGAGTGACCAGGGTGAGACTAGTAAATGATTGAAGCAGAGGTCATGCTAACATGCAAGAATGGGTGGGATGGATAACTAAAGGAGAACATTCTTTATCCCAAGGTTGGGAAATCAAGAACTGGAGGCCACAGGTTTAAGCTGAGAGGGGAACGATTTAATAGGCTGATCCAACTGACGGGGGCAACGATTTAGCCACACATGGATGAACTGGCCTCAACTACTCTCTGTGGTGGTTCCAGAGGATACCTGAAAATGAACTTCCCCAACTGGAACAATAAATGTCCAACCCCTTAAGAATTTTGTGATCTTCTAAATTCTAGAGAGGCATGTCTATCCAGTCTTTCTTCATAAGACAGTCTGAGAGGGGAACGATTTAATAGGGACTGCTGGAATAAATGTCTGAGGCAGATCCAATAACAGCTTCTAAAATACATTTGGTCAGGTACATGAATACGAAAGATGTAGAGTGATATGGGTCAAATGTGGGATAATAGGATTAACATATTGGATGGCATGGGCGTTGGGCCAAAGGGCCTGTTTCTTGCTCTATGACTGTATAACATGGTAAAAAGAGCAGACAATGCCTATGTGGTTGGCTTGTAGGTTCAGAAGGCTGGTTACCACCCACACTGACCGGTTGTGTGACAAATCTATTTCCTTCTTGTTAAATATCCTTGTATATAAAGGAAGAAACCACAGATGCTGGTTTATTCCGAAGATAGACACAAAATGCTGGAGTAACTCAGCTGGTCAGGCAGTATTTCTGGAGAAAGGAATAGGTGATGTTTCGGGAAGAGACATTTCTTCAAGCAGTCTGAAGAAAGCTCCGACCCGAAACGTCACAAATTCCTTTTCTCTTGAGTTACTCCTACATTTTGTGTCTAACTTCCTTGTATGTAAATATCGGTTTTGCAATCTGATGTTCCACGTAACAAGTAAGTTGATTTACAGGTAAGATTTTGCACAGAGCTGAAAAGATATATATAGTTTCCAGCCATGTACACTTGACAACAGTTGAGAAAGAAGCAGAGTTAATGTTTCAGGTTCTTTGTAAGATATTTCAATGAAGGGTCCTAAACTGGAAACGATAACCTATTTCATTCTCCACAGATGCTGCCTGACTTGCTGGGAACTTTATTTGTGTTTCTAGCATTTTTCTGACTTTATTTCTGATTTTCAGAATCAGCAGTTTTTTTAAAGTTACTAGACCAAGTGCAGACCCGTTGGGTCTGTTCCCCGAACGTGCGGTTGGGGGGGGGGGGGCATTGGGCGTCACACACATTAACCACCCCCACACACACTGTCTAGCATTAGTGATTTGTTGATTAATTATTGAAATCACAAACTGAATTAATCTTTTCAATATATTCTGTGTACGTTTGAGATTTTTTTAATGAAATGGATTATTCCCGGGAGGGCGGGACTGTCATATGCTGAGAGAATGGAACAGCTGGGCTTGTACACTCTGGAGTTTAGAAGGATGAGAGGGTATCTCATTGAAACATATAAGATTGTTAAGGGTTTGGACACGCTAGAGGCAGGAAACATGTTCCCGATGTTGGGGGAGTCCAGAACCAGGGGCCACAGTTTAAAAATAAGGAGTAAGCCATTTAGAACGGAGACGAGGAAACACTTTTTCTCACACAGAGTTGTGAGTCTGTGGAACTCTCTGTCTCAGAGGGCGGTGGAGGTGGGTTCTCTGGATGCTTTCAAGAGAGAGCTAGATAGGCCTCTTAAAAATAGCGGAGTCAGGGGATATGGGGAAAAGGCAGGAACGGGGTACTGATTGGGGATGATAAGCCATGATCACATTGAATGGCGGTGCTGGCTCGAAGGGCCGAATGGCCTACTCCTGCACCTATTGTCTATTGTCTATTGTCTATTATAGGATGTGGTGCAAGACTCAACCTCATCAACAAACTTTTCTGACAAACTGGTCAGAGTCATTTCTTTAGTTGTGGATGATTCATTGAATATACAGCACGTGAATGGGTTCGTCAGCTGACAATGTCTGTCCCATACATGATGCCAAATTAAACTGTTCTCATCTGCCTGTACATGATCCATATCCCTCTATTCCCTGCACTTCCATGTGCCTATCTAAAAGCCACCTAAACACCATCTATCGTATCTGCCTCCACCGCCACCCCTGGCATAACGTTCTCGGCCCCCACTACTCTGTGCAAAATATCCTGCCATGCACATCTCCATTAAACCCAGGCAGCAGAGTTGAGCATTTCCCCCTGGAAATGGAAGGTCAAAGGGCAGGTCTGCAATCAGTCAACTGAGATTCCCTCACAACCCTGTGCAAAGACACTTCTATATTTATATATTGACCAGTCAACAAGTGACCTGACTGGCAGGTATTACCGATCTTCCAATCGACCTCATTGTAACCATCGAGTCAAAGGTTCTTTAGTAACTTGTCAGTTTCTTTGTTGAACTAAATTAACGCACATGTTGTAGCAATGTTACAAAATTTTGAGATTAAAAAAATCAAGTCTGCAATTTATCCCATCAGATAAAGCATAACAATAAGTTTAATTTGACACCTAATTCACTTTCATATCTCAAGTAATAAAAAAGTTATGGCCATTTTCATACTCGGAAATTAGCATCTTGTTCCCTATTGATTTTCTATGGACATAACAAAAAAGCTGTGATCATGGACAGTCAAAAGCCCATAACCTTCTTAAAAATTAAGAGAACTGAATGAAATTTTCAGTTATCATAGATTGAAGCATTCTGAAACAAATATAAAATAATCTTACTTGGATGACCTGAAATTAAAGCATATAATTAGTTAGTTACCCAATTGTAGCTAATTTCAAACTTCAATTACTAGATCTAAACATCTATCCATTTCTTAATAAATGATTAACATTTTTAAATAGCTTAAGTGTCCAAATAATATTCACAAATAATTCACAATAAAACATGATTTTAAAATCTCATTTACATCAATTTATAGGCCAAATGGAAGGAATTTAGTGTTCAATTGCTGTAAATTAAAGTCAATTTAAATCGGCTTTCTAGTGGGTTCCTGTGAACGCGCTGGTTTAGAACGTTCACATTGCACTGGATTTGTGCCCCCAAATGCCCAGAAAAATACTGCGGGATATAAAGAGCCCAAAATGAGCTACTCGCTATAGTAAACTTTATATACAGGGTTCTTAAGAAGGTTCTTAAGAAATAAGGTACATACCTTTAATTGTTTGCTTTATAAAACCCTGGGGCTGCGAGAGGTCGCGGGTTGAGAGAGTGATTTTTAAACTACTATAACTATTTTACAAGGCCATAAAAACTAATAATACCTTTTGCGACGGGGTCTTTCAGCGATTTTCCGTTAATGATTTACTAGGCTGAACATTTTCGATTGCAACAGCCTAGTAAAAATCGCGTTTTAAACCCGCCCCCTCTAAACAGCGCCAAAATCACACACACGGGGTGGGGCAGATTCTCATCGAAGATTCAGGTAGGTTTTGTAACATACCTACATGTTGCAATCAAAAGCGCTTGAACAATTGGTTGGGAAGACAACATGAAACTAGGCCTTTCAGCCCAACTTGCCCATGCTGACCAAGATGCCTCATCTACACTAGTCCTTCCTGCCTGCATTTGACCCATATCCCTCTAAACCAATGCTATCCAGGTACCTGTCTAAATGACTGGAAAGGGGATATAGTTGCACTTTCCTTCATATGAACTAAGATTATATTCTGCACTTTATTCCGTGGCTATTATTTTTACTCATTATGTCTTTTAATTTATTGTTGTATTTCATATGTAATTTTTGTGCCTCATGTGAGCTGTTATGGTGTCTGTTTATGATGTCTTGTTTATTCTTCTGTACAGCACTTTGGTCAACATTGGCTGTTTTAAAGTGCTTAACAAATAAAGTTGGATTGCATTGGATTGGACTCCTGTTTCTTTTATTTTTTGTACTATTTTATTTTTTGTACTAGTGTATGGATGATTTGCCAGGATAGGACACAAAGCATGTTTTCACTGTATCTTGGTACCAGTGACAAGAATATTCCAATACCTTTGAGTGGATGCGGGGTGAGATGATATCACTAGTGAAGAATGTCTGGCTGTGGAACTCGTATGTCAACTTCCCCCTTTCTACAACAAAGACTCTTGCTGACAAATGCTTTGACACAAGTTCCATAGTTCACAGTCCTGGGTCTCAAGAGGATCACAAAATAAAGCACAAAGTGCTGGAGTGGTCATGCCCCATGCCCACCCTTCAACCAACACCACCAGAAGCGTTATGTATGGTGGGAGTTTGCTGCCTGCAAACACTCTGCTCCATTTTCCACAGTACAACCTTCACAAAAGCATTATCATTCAATCAAACTCAAGTGTGCATTCACTTAGACACAAGGAACTGCAGATGCTCATTTACAGAAAAAAAAACCACAAAGTGCTGGAGCAACTGAGCGGGTCAGGCAGCATCTCTGGCGATGAAGATATGACTGGTGGAAGGATAATGTTGAAAGTGACACAAATTAGATTACTTTAATTTAGAGATACAACCCCTTCATCCCATCGACTCTGAGCCGACCAGCGATCACCCATATACTAGTTCCATTCTACACACTAAGGACAATTTACAGAGGCCAATTAACCTACAAACCTGTACACCTTTGGAATGTGGAAGGAAACAGGAGAACCCGGAGTAAACCCACGCAGAACAGACAAATTCACAACAGTACAGCACCAGTACAGATTTGAAAGTCGATCGTTTCGAGGATATCCGAGCTGGATTAGTACGGGATGTCAAAGGTTACGGGGAGAAGGCAAGTGAATGGGATCGAGAAGGAAAAACAAATCCTCTATGATCGAATGGCGCAGTAGACTTGTTTGGAGCCAATAAGCTTAAGTTTATTGTAGTCATGTCTAGTTACCTTTAATTATTATTTGCCTGTGTTAATGTGGGTGGGATTTTATACGTAGTCTGGACTAGAGGATTCTGGCGCAGACTCTCAGATGATTCGTTTCAGTTTTGATATTGGGCCATGCGTTGAAACAGTTTTCTACCATGACCATGGCATGATCGTTGTCAGATGATGTACTTTTACAAGAAGAAGTTTTTGTGATTTATACGACATGAATGGAACGACGATTAAGAATGGAAAGTTACGAGTTATTTCATTGTTTTGTATTTCTACAATAAAGAATCTATTAATCAAGAGACTACTTCTGGTAGATTCATCTTTGCTGTTTCAAATGTGTTGTGGAGTGCGTGAGACTGCTTTTCTAATCATACCCGACAAATTAGTGGCTATCGGAATTGGATTTTGAGAAGTTGCCGCTACAAGACTCGATGGGCTGAATGGCCTAATTCTGCTCCTGTGATTTATGAACGTGAGATGGACTTTGGTGCCCCTGTCGTACATTGCAGCGGGAAGCTCAGTCCGGGCTCTGTGCATGGGGCTTGGATTATTTACTCTGTGACCTCCTCTGCTCTCCCCTCCTGACTCCAGAGGTACTGCGGCCATTGCGGCAGTGAGACAAGAGCTGGAGCAGTAACAAGAGTCGGCACTTGGCTGAGATCGGACACCCAGCTGCACCAAATGTGATCTGCTTCCTTGTGAGCCGAGATACAAGTCTGGCCGTGTGCTCCTTGGCTGCAATACCAGACAAAGGTTGCAGATTCCAACCGGATATCATCACTGACACATCCAAAGCTCATCAGAAATAAGAGGAGAAGGCCATTCAGCCCACCAAGCCTGTTCCTGCACATTCGATAAAGTCAGCACTGATCCTTTAACTCGGAAACCCCCAATGGTTCTTTATTATTGCATGTACTGAGGTACAGTGGAATTCTTATTTGACATCAGTAAATCATTACTATACACATGCAGAGTCCCAGGTTAATTATAAAGTGTATAGAAATAGCCCAGCTGTGGTCGCCGGGCTTTGCTGTTTCCAAAGTCCCAGCTGCAGCCGTCGTCTCCATCCGGACTGGCCAATGAACTATTGTCCCTGTCCTCGCATGGTCCCGTTTAGCTTTTTGTGTCAGAACCCTTCTTCAGACTGACTGGGACAGGGGAACTTCTTCAAAGTAGGCATACCTTGTGGAGATTTTGCAGTGGAACAGCCGACATGTGCAGGAAGGAATGCTAGTTTATACCGAAGATAGACACAAAGTGTTGGGGTAATTCAGCCGTTCAGGAGGCATCTCTGGAGAAAAAGGATGGGTGATGTTTTGGGTCGGGACTCTTCTTCAGACTGAGGATTAATTACATCGCAGCTTGGTTTGGGAATAGCTCTTCCCACGACCGCAGTAAATTTCGGAGAGTTGTGGATGTAGCCCAGTCCATCACAGACTAGACTGCTCACCATTGACTTCATCTACACTTCACCTTGCCTTGGAAAAGCAGCCAACTTAATCAAAGACTTGTTGCACCCAGGCCATTCCTTTTTCTCCATGCTCCCGTTCAGCAGAAGGTACAGAAGCGTGAAAGCGCACACCACCAGACTCAGGAAGGGCTTCTTCCACTCTGTTAAAAGCTTCTAAACTGTCCTTCTATAAGCTTGGGTTCTGTCTGATTTATCTCTGCCCCATTGCAGATATTGGACTTTGTCTCTGAAACCAATGCGCGACAATGCAGAGATAAAAATCATCCTGGACTTTGTACCTTTATGCCCCTGTCCCACTGAGGAAACCTGTGGTTAATATGATAAATATTTACGCGCCTAATTTTGATAACCCACAATTTTTTTAGGAAAATAATAGATTTAATCGCAGAGCATAATTTTCAAAATATAATAATGGGGGGAGATTTCAATTGTGTTATAGATCCATATTTAGATAAATCAATAAAGCTAGGGAAGCGTCTTGTTAAAACCAAGACCTGTGAATTTTTAAATACTTATATAAAAAATAATAACATAGCTGATGTTTGGAGAATAGCAAATCCAAGTGGTAGGGAATACTCATTTTATTCATCAGTTCACAAAACTTATTCGCGAATTGACTATTTCTTACTGGACACAAAATTGATCCCGTATACGAATAAACCATCATATCATAATAGTATTATTTCTGATCACTCACCATTGACTTTTATACTTAAAATTGAGGGAATGCCGAGTATAAAGCCTTTTTGGAGGTTCAATGCACACATATTAAATAACCCGCAGGGTTATGAGTATATAAAAGAACAAACAAAACTTTTTTTCGAAATAAATGACACACCGGGTATTTCTGCACCGCTATTATGGGAAACCTTCAAGGCATATATTCGCGGTGTCATAATCTCTTACCAAAGTTTTCAAAATAAGGAAAATAAAAGAGAACTTCAGCGGATAGAACAGAAGATAAAATTACTAGAACTGGACAATGCAACTGACCCAACCATAAATAAACATAATAAGATAACTTTACTGAAATATAAAGTCAATAGAATATTAGCGGCTAGAGTAATAAGATTATTCCAAATTACAAAACAAGCACACTTCGAATTTGGGGATAAGCCACATAAACTGCTTGCGAGGCAACTGAAGCAACGAGAAAAGGAAAAAACTATTACAAAAATTAAATCGGACAATGGTGAGTTGCTAACATTGCCTAAGGATATTAATAAGAGGTTTGCCCAATTTTATCATAATTTATACACATCCAAAATAAAGACAGATGTAAGTAAAATTACAAATTTTTTAGATAATTGCAAGCTCCCAAAATTGGATAGTTTAGAACAAGAGCAATTAGGAGCACGGATTACTAGTGAAGAAATAAAACAAATAATAAACTCATTGAAAAATGGGAAGACCCCAGGACCAGATGGCTTTAGTAATGAATTTTATAAAAGATTTCAGGAGTCTATTGTACCAAGATTATTTAATTTATACACGCAGGCTTATACTGAAAATAAACTACCAGAAACCCTAGCAGAAGCAACAATAACGCTTATACCAAAAAAAGATAAAGATTTAGATGAGCCTGGTTCTTATAGAGCTATATCACTTCTAAATACGGATCAGAAAATTTTAGCAAAGATTCTAGCTAGAAGGCTAAATAATTATATTAACAATTTAATAAATACGGATCAAACGGGATTTATACCCAAAAGACAATCATTTAATAATTTGAGAAGGCTTTTTAATATAATGTACTCTCATAAGAAGGACAATGAAGATATCTCAGTGGTCACATTGGATGCAGAGAAGGCATTTGATCAAGTAGAATGGCAGTATTTATACAAGGTACTCCAAAAATTTAATATGGGAGAGAATTTTATCAGATGGATTAAACTACTTTATGATAGACCTACGGCAAGAATATTAACTAACAATACGCTATCTCCAAAATTTTACTTATCAAGGGGTAATAGGCAAGGGTGTGCCTTATCACCATTGCTATTTGCCCTTATGATAGAACCGCTGGCCGAAAGGATTAGAAATCACCCGAATATTCACGGATATAACAGCAAGGACTCAAAGAATAAAATTTCATTATACGCTGATGATATCCTTTTATATATTACTAATACACAAACGAGTATACCCACCTTATTAACACTAATTGAGGAATTCGGCTCTTTTTCAGGATACAGAATAAATTGGAATAAAAGCGAAATTATGTCTTTAAAACCACAGGATTCGAGACACTTACTAAAATTCCCCTTCAAAATTGCAACAGAAAAATTCAAGTACCTGGGTATTCAAATTACGAGAAGACACAAATCATTATTTAGTGCCAATTTTATACCACTATTAAATAAACTGAATGATACGATTAAATTTTGGAAAACGCTTCCACTCTCATTGATAGGTAGAATTAACGCTATAAAAATGACTTTCTTACCACAATTAATATATTTGTTTCAAGCAATCCCAATATATATTCCAAAATATTTTTTCAAAAAATTAGATTCCACTATCACTAATTTTATATGGGACTACAGAACACATAGAATTCAACGAAAGCATTTGTGCAAATCTAAAGAAGTGGGGGGTTTATCATTACCTAACTTTATATATTACTACTGGGCAGTGCATATTAAGAACATAATATACTGGCTAGATAGTTCCACTCAGCAGTTGGAGTGGATAAGAATGGAGAAAGAGGAGTGCTATCCGTACGATATAGGAACGATCCTGCTCTCACCGATAAAATTGAATAGTATAATATATAAGAAGAACCCAATTATTCACAATATAATAAGAATTTGGAAACAAATAAAAGCAACCTTGAAATTAAATAATTTATCAGTACTAACCCCACTATTGAACAACCCCGCATTCAAACCTTCTCTCATCGACAACGCATATCAACAATGGGATAGACTGGGGATTAGGAAAGTAGGGGACATGTATGAAGTGGGCAAACTGTTATCATTTCAACAATTAAAATTAAAATTTAAATTGAAGGATAATCAATATTTTAAATATATACAGGTATGTGACTTTATGAAGAAACATACACATAGATTTCAAACTATATTTTTAGATCCTTTAGAAGAAGCAATGAATATCAAGGCTGATTCACAAAAATTAATATCATACTTTTATAATAATATATTAAATAGAGAATCACCCTCAACAGAAGCATTAAGGGAAGATTGGGAACAAGAGCTAATGACAAAGATCTCGAAGGATAGATGGGAAAAATATTTGATGAATACACATAACTGTTCTATTAATGCAAGACATAATTTAATTCAATTCAAATTATTACATAGACTATATTATTCAAAAACGAGGTTGAATAAATTTTATCCAAACGTCTCTCCCAGATGCGATAAATGTTTGTTTCAAAACGCTAATATAACACACTCATTTGTTGGATGTACAAAGTTGAATAAATTTTGGAGTGATATATTTGATATATTTACAAAGATTTTCAAGTCAAGAATAGAGCCCAAAACGGAATGGATTATATTTGGAATAATAGGAGAAGATACCAATTTAAATAAAGATCAAAATGTTTTTTTTAATTATGGGTTAATAATTGGAAAGAAATTGATACTTAAATTTTGGAAAAATACAACCACACCAACTGTTAAAATGTGGATTAGGAATATGATGGACATAGCACGCCTTGAAGAAATGAGACTCCGACTAATAGATAAATATGACCAATTCTTAAAGAGTTGGTCTCCTTTCATCGACTTTTTGGAATCATGTGATGCAGCGGTGCCGTAAGGATTGCTGATTTCAGTTCATGACGCGGATAGAGCTACATCTCCGAATACAGATTTGAAAAATTCTCTTTTAAGGGGCCTTCTCTTCTATTTCTACTTTCCTCTTTCTCTCTTCCTTTTTTTATTTTTTATATACACACTTCACGTTTTTCTACTCTCTACCATCTATTTTTCCACTTTTTCCCCTTTCTATTGCTTTCTTTTTCTTGTTCTGCTTACTTCTTTCTTATAACATAAAACTAGAGGTTGTACATAGAATGGATTACGGTATTACATAGTTGGCACCTAAAATTAGGTGCCACTGTACTGTTTTGTGATGTATTAACTTCTAATAAAATAAACAAAAACACAAAGACTTGTTGCACCCAGGCCATTCCTTTTTCTCCATGCTCCCGTTCAGCAGAAGGTACAGAAGCGTGAAAGCGCACACCACCAGACTCAGGAAGGGCTTCTTCCACTCTGTTAAAAGCTTCTAAACTGTCCTTCTATAAGCTTGGGTTCTGTCTGATTTATCTCTGCCCCATTGCAGATATTGGACTTTGTCTCTGGAACCAATGCGCGACAATGCAGAGATAAAAATCATCCTGGACTTTGTACCTTTATGCCCCTGTCCCACTGAGGAAACCTGAACGGAAACCTCTGGGGACTTTGCGCCCCACCCAAGGTTTCTGTGCAGTTCCTGGAGGTTGCAGGTGGTTGCCGGAGGTTGCAGGTAGTGGAAGCAGGTAGGGAGACTGACGAAAACCTCCGGGAACCGCACGGAAACCTTGGGTGGGGCGCAAAATCTCCAGGGGTTTCCGTTCAGGTTTCCTAAGTGGGACAGGGGCATAACTCTCCGTAATGCGCTTGAATTTGACTTGTTGCATTTATCTTTGTACCTCTCAGTGTAGCTCAGGCCCTCGAGCCTGGCAACAACCTCATAATTCTTAAGTTCTTTGTTAATCTTGGTTTCTTTATATGAACTCTCTTATCACACCATTTGGCCCATCTTCTGAGTAAGTGAAGCTCATTTAGGAATCGTACTTGCCGTTAAACGGTTATTTGAGATGAGAAGTGGACACCATTTTCTTTTGGGCAATTTTTTAATGGCCCTTGGACTCTGTGACCTACAAGGTGATTTTGGAGCATAGTTGACCTCATCCTGGCGGTCACACATTGTGTAAGGACAGCAGACATCCTTCCCAAAGAGTTCTCTACACTCACTTTTAAAGTGAGCGGGGAAAGATTTATTGAGAACCTGAGGGGTAACGTTTTTATGCAAAGGGCGGTGGGTTTATGGAACAAGCTGCCAATGAAGGTAGCTGAGGCAGGTCCAATTGCAATGTTTAAAAAACATTTAGACAGGTACATGGATGGGATACGTTTAGAGGGATATGGGTCAAACGCGGGCAGCTGAAACTATTATTATCTGTTATTGTAATGTCTTGTCGAATGTGGGTATTTTGGGATCCTGTCTTGATATCTTGATGCATGTCTTCTTTCGTCCCTCTTGTCTTTTTTTGTGTTGCTGTAAATGGAGCTTCTGTGATGTAAAACAAATTTCAGACTCGCTCTGACAATAAAGTATTATTGTATCGTATCGTATTGTAGAGGGGGCATGTAGGTCAGCATGGGCAAGTTGGGCCGAAGGGCCTATTTCCAAACTGTATGACTATGACTGTGCAGGAGCTGGGTGCTAGTATTTGCGAAGGGTGTTGGGCAATTCTTCACATTTTGTTAGGAGAACAGCATACCTTTAGTTTCCGTTTAAGGATATAACATTCAGCCTTTGTCCAACAATCCATTGCTGTTGTGATGTTAGCTGGTGGAGCTGCTGCCTTGGGATTATGGTACGGAAGGCCATAGTCATGTTCATAGGAGCAGAATTAGGCCATTCAGCCCATCAAGTCTACTCCGCCTGTCAATCTTGGCTGATCTATCATTCCCTCTCAATCCCATTGTGCTGCCTTCTGTCCATAACCCCTGACACCCTTACTAATCCGAACCTGTCAATCTCCGTTTTAAAATACCCAACGGCTTGGCCTCTAGAGTCACCTGTGGCAATGAATTCCACACATTCACCACCCTCTGACTGTAGAAATCCCTCCTCATCTCCTATATAAACATACATCCTTTTATTCTGAGGCTACGCCCTCTGGTCCCAGACTCTCTCACCAGCGGAAACATCATCGCCATATCCACTCTATTCAGGCCTTGCACTATTTGGTAAGTTTCAATGAGGTCCCCCTCATCCTTCTAGTTAATGAATAGCATGCTGATTGAGGTGCTCTTCTTGTTAAGGTGACCATGAATAAGAGAGATTGGTATTGTTATTGCTTATTATTGTGAAAGGCTTTGCGTACTATCCAGTCGAAGCACACTCTGCACGAGTACAATCAAACCATACACAAATACAACAGGTCGTGCAAAGAAAGAAATACCAGAGTGCAGAATATAGCATCACAATGTTACATTGTTACAGGTGCAGAGAAAGTGCAGGTAATAAAAAGCGCAAGGGCTGCAACAGGGAACGTTGGAAGATTGGGGCTACACCCTAGTTTATGAAAGGACCGTTCAGTCGTTTGATAACAGCCGGCCAGGAACCGTTCCTGAATCTGGTGGTACATGATTTCAAGCTTTTGTATTTTCTGCCCGGCAGGCGAGGAGAGAAAATGGAATTGCCGTCCCCTATAGACCTAATTTTACTGTGTGAAAATTGCAAGGAGTCTAGATTGCGCAGAAGACTAATTTAGATTTTCTGTTCCTTTTTCAGCTCTTCCATCCACTATTTACAGTCTACCTCTCCTGAAGCTGGTGAAGTGCAGACATGGGGCTTACGACTGCCTTACCCAAGGTGGAACTGTACCTTTACAGTCTAGTGTTGACCATGGCAGTTCTGTGGTCAGCTAGCTGGATCTATGAAGCATCGACAGGTAAGGTGTGAACGCTTTCTCGGTAGAAGCTCAGTTTTTATTTTCCCCTCTGAACCCTTCGTTCGTTTTAATTGCTCTGAAAAACATTGAATAATTTGCTAACCCTCCCCATTCTCATATCAATTCTGTCCTGGGCCGCCTCCATTGCCAGAGTGAGGCCACACACAAACTGAAGGAACAGCACCTCATATTCCACTTTTTGTACCTAACAACCCAAGGATATGCACATTGGTTGGGCTGCTCCTGGGTCTGGACAAGCTGTCCATCTGCGAGCCTGTCCATCTGCCCGAGCCAGCTGCCTGCCCCTTTTCCGGGGTTCAAGTCAAGTCAAGTCAAGTCAAGTTTATTTGTCACATACACATACGAGATGTGCAGTGAAATGAAAGTGGCAATGCTTGCGGACTTTTGTGCAAAAGACAAACAACAAAACAACCAAACAAATTATAAACACAATCATAACACACATATTCTTTTACATAATAAATAATGGAAGGAAAATGTTCTGTAGAGTTAGTCCCTGGTGAGATAGGCGTTTACAGTCCGAATTGCCTATGGGAAGAAACTCCTTCTCAACCTCTCCATTCTCACCGCATGGCAACGGAGGCGTTTGCCTGACCGTAGCAGCTAGAACAGTCCGTTGCAGGGGTGGAAGGGGTCTCTCATGATATTGTTTGCTCTGGAGTTGCACCTCCTGTTGTATAGTTCCTGCAGGGGGGTGAGCGAAGTTCCCATAGTGCGTTCGGCCAAACGCACTACTCTCTGCAGAGCCTTCTTGTCCTTGGCAGAGCAATTCCCAAACCAGATGGTAATGTTCCCGGACAAGATGCTTTCCACCGTTCGTTACGTCCGTGCCCGGGTGGTGTTAGAGAGGGACTACACGCTGTCCACGGGCGCCCTGGGGGATTTCCGGGACCGCTGGGCACCGCGCGCGGGGGGTTGGATGCATCCTTGACAAGGTGTGCAAGATAGTTGTATAATGGTTTATCGTTTGTTGTGTATTGTAGTGGTGGGCTCGGTTTTGTTTTTTACTGTACTGTTTATTATTTTAATATTTTAATAAATATTTTTGATTTAAACAAAAAAGGGTATGACCATTGAATTCTTCAATTTTAGGTAACTCACCTACAAACAACAGTCCCCCCCCCCCCCCCCCCTTTGTTTGTAGGTTACTTGAAGGTTAGTTCGTAGGTTACTTGACCTCTGTAGATTGTCCCTAGTGTGTAGGCTAAAACTAGTGGATGGTGATCGTTGGTCGGTGGGACAAAGCACCTGTTTCCATGCTGTATCTCCAAACCAAACTAAATGAGGGGCACTGATAAGGTGGAGGGTTTACTGTGTTTTTTTTTCTAGGGTAGGGGAGTCTAAAAGTAGAGGACATACTGTAAATTTAAGGTGAGAAGGCAAAGATTTAAAAGGGACCCGAGGGGCAACTTTTTCACACAAGAGGGTGGTGGGTATGTGGGATGAGCAGCCAGTGGAGGTCGTTGAAGCAGGTACTTTAATAACATGTGCAGGGCAACAGCACAGTGGCACAGCGGTAGAGTTGCTGCTGTTGTGCACAGCAATGATACAAACAAGCTTGTTCAGCAGCGGGACGTGTAATTAAGCCCAGCGGGTAATGCTGCTGCCCAAGTCAAATAAAGATATCAGGCACAGAATCGCCACATAGTGGTAGGAATGGGTTAGCTGCACATTCGAGGGCAATGCACCATTCATTGAGATTCTTTGTGAATTATTTTTAAAAGAGAAATAGGGGGAATAATGAATTTGCCGTTGTGCAGTCTGTGTGGAGGGAAGATCGGTTTAAAATGCAGACTGGTGACATTGAAAATATATACCCAAGAGTGACATGAGAGTATCAAGCCACAGGTTGGCAGCATGGACAAGTGTTACAGCATCTCCGCGTAACAACGGCAGGGATGTGGGATGAGTGTTAAAGGTTCAATGGTGCTTTTATTGGCATTTTGTGAAGTGCTAACACAGTCAAATTCTTTATCTTACAAATAGTCTAGTAGCATATTGCTGTACCTCCAACCCTCGATGTACAATCCTCCAAGTGTACAGAAATAGTCTACTGAGTCCGCATGTAAGAGGCACCATGATTTGGAGTAATTTTCAAAATCCACGCTCTAGTTCTTATGAGCAGTGCCTGTACCAGGCAAGTCCCAGGCTGTTGCGGTGCCTGTATCAGGCAAGTCCCAGGCTGTTGCGGGGCCTGTACCAGGCAAGTCCCAGGCTGTTGCGGGCCTGTACCAGGCAAGTCCCAGGCTGTTGCGGGGCCTGTACCAGGCAAGTCCCAGGCCCAGGCAAGTGCTGTAGCGGGGCCTGTATCAGGCAAGTCCCAGGCTGTTGCGGGGCCTGTATCAGGCAAGTCCCAGGCTGTTGCGGGGCCTGTATCAGGCAAGTCCCAGGCTGTTGCGGGGCCTGTACCAGGCAAGTCCCAGGCTGTTGCGGGGCCTCCAGGCAAGTCCCAGGCTGTTGCGGGGCCTGTACCAGGCAAGTCCCAGGCTGTTGCGGGGCCTCCAGGCAAGTCCCAGGCTGTTGCGGGGCCTGTATCAGGCAAGTCCCAGGCTGTTGCGGGGCCTCCAGGCAAGTCCCAGGCTGTTGCAGGGCCTGTACCAGGCAAGTCCCAGGCTGTTGCAGGGCCTGTACCAGGCAAGTCCCAGGCTGTTGCAGGGCCTGTACCAGGCAGGTCCCAGGCTGTTGCGGGGCCTCCAGGCGTCTCCTTTCCTGTACGTCGTGTCCCTCTCCTCGCCGTCCATCCTTGTTCACCTGGGTGCCTCCCTCAGCTGACCACAAGGGTGCGGTAGGTCAAACCCCAGTTCCCTCTCCTCTCCTACCTGTCTCGCTCCTCGCTGGGCCTCCTGGGACTTGTCCAGGACAGTTCTTGGGAACTTGTTGCTTCTTGTTGTTATGAGACTGATACTAAGACTTCTCCTGTGGGAAGTCCAGCAATGTTGGTGGGGAGCCATTCGGCTGAATTCGTCCTTGCCGACAAAATCTTTATCTAAACCAGACCCACCTCTCAGTATTTGGCTCCTATCTAAACCTTTCCTATCCATAGGGTGTCATAGTGGCACACTATGCGCGAGATAACCACTTGTGAGGCGTTTGCGCAGTAATCAACCAGAACCAGAACCAGCAGTAGAGTTGCTGCCTCACAGCGCCAGAGGCACAGGTTCGATCCTGACTACGGATGCTGCCTGTGCAGAGTTTTACGTTCTCCCTGTGACCACCACAATTTTCTCCGGGTGCTCCAGTTTCCTCCCACACTCCATAGACGTGCAGTTTTGTAGGTACATTGGCTTTGTTAAAGTTGTCCCCAGTGTGTAGGTTAGTGCTAGTGTACTAGTGATTGTTGCTCGGTGCGGACTTGGTGGGCACAAGGAATCTGGTTCCACACTGTCTTTCTAAAGTCTAAAGATCCATGGTAGTGCAAAAGGTGGTCCGTTGTGTTCCGCTGGTAGGATTAGAGGTAGGTAGGATTAGAGGTAGGATTAGAGGTAGGATTAGAGGTAGGATTAAGGTTGTGCAGGTCAGTTTAAGAACCTCATGGTTGTAGAAAAGTAGCTTTTCCTGAACCTGGTGGTTGGGACTTCAGGCTTCTCCACCTCCTGCCCAACGGTGGCAGTGAGAAGAGGACACGGCCCGGAAGGTGGGGATCCATGGTGATAGATGCCACCTTCTTAACGCAGTGACTCATGTGAATGCTTGTGAGGGTGGGGGAGGGCTGTGCCCGAGATAGACCACGCCTGTATCCACCTCGCTCTGCAGTGTCTTGCGTTCCTGTGGTTTGGATTTGCCAGTCCAGGCAAATGTGTGGGAACTGAGGTGGAGTGTTGGCCAGACCGCCACCTCTTTAAACTTGTCCCGCTTAGTTCCTCCAGCACTTTGTGATGTGCACAACATTCCAGCATCTGCAGTTTCTAGTGCCCAATGGTATGAACATTGTGTTCTCCAATTTCTCCAAGTGACCCCTTTCCTCCCTATATTTCCCCTGCCCCAGCCAGTGCCCATCCCCTCGACACCCTGCTCTTATGCCTCCCTGCATGTTCATCCATCCCCACATTACCTTTATTCTCCTCTTTCCTCTCCCTCCGTCTCTCTTCCACCCATATCCCTCCTCCGACATTCTATTTCACTCCTCCTCTTCTCTCCTTGTCTGACATCCTTTTGTCTCCTTTTCACCTCTAGCCTTTGTCACTTATTCTAGCCATCTGTCAATCAAACCTCCCATCTGTATCCACCTCTGACTTTGTCTCACCCCACCTCTCTTTTCCAGCTTTAACCCCTCTCCTCCCACTCCATCAGCCTGAAGAAAGGTGCCAATCTGAAACATTGCCTGTCCATTTCTCTCCACAGATGCTGCCCGACCCGCTGAGATCCTCCAGCCCGTTGTGTTTTGCTCGAGGTTCCAGCATCTGCAGTTCCTTGTGTCTCCTTTGAAGTAGCGTCGTTCTCCATGGTGACCTTTGTTTCTGTTCTCACCTAGAAAACATGAGCAAGCAGACCTTTAAGCAAAGTGTCAAGCGTGGCTGGTCGTATATTGGTCGTAAGATGGTGAGCTTTGTATTCTATGTCATGGGGGTTCCTCGCGTCTGTTTTGGTGCCGTCACCTTGCTGTTGGCCAACAGACATGACCTGATGGACCATTACTGGCCATCGATCACTAAAGGGTCCCTGCTGTCATAAAAGCTGTGGGCAACACAGTGGCGCAGCGGTAAAGTTGCTACCTTGTAGTGCCAGAGACCCGGGTTCGATCGTGACTATGGGTGCTGTCCTGACTGTGGGTTTTTTAACACAGAGGGTGGTGTGTGCCTTTAATGCACTGTTGGGGGTGATGGTGGTGGAGGCAGATACGATAGTGGTGTTTAAGAGGCTTTTAGCTGGGCACATTGCTATGTAGGGAAAGGATTTGGATCACATGCAAGCAGAGGGGATTATTTTATTTTAGCATAATGTTCGGCATGGACACTATGGACCGAAGGGCCAGCTCCTGTTCCATGTTCTACTGTTCCATGTCCTATGTAGGTTCCATTGGTTTTTCAGGTAGTGCATATCAAATCCCAATGACCCACTAAGAATTTAAAGAAAAAATGCCCATTATATTCCTATTATTTTGCTAATTATTTAACTTTGTTTCCGAGTTACTTGTCTATTAAAAATGCCTGCAAAAATGCATTAGACACTCATGTCTCAAGTAGCAAGTTTAGTTTCAAGAAATAAGACATGGAAACAGTCCCTTTGGCCCACTGAGTCCATGCTGACCATCGATCACCCATTCAGGCTAGCCTTGTGTTATCCAACTTTCTCATCCACACGCAAAACACTAGTGGCTGCAGGCTGTATAAACAACCCTCAATGGGAGACGCGTATTGGATGCTTTTCAGATGCAGCCAATGCCCAGCAAGCTCATTCAATTTTTAACAGTTGCACTTTGCTGAGGAACAAAATACTTGTGATGATAATTAATGAGGGAAAATGAACATTCACCTCATGATGTGACCGTTATTATTTCTAAGTCATAGGAGCAGAGTTAGGCCATTTGGCTCATTGAGTCTACTCCGGCATTCAATCATGACTGATCTAACTTTCCCTCTCAACCCCATTCTCCTGCCTTCTCCCTGTAACCTTTGACACGCTTACTAATTGAGAACCTGTCAATCTCGGCTTTAAAAATACTCAATGACGTGGCCTCCACCGCCGTCTGTGGCAATGAACTCCACAGATTCATCAACCTACTGTTACCTGTGACCCACATGGTCTCATGATCTGTAACAATAGGTCCGGTGTCCCTAACATCGGCTGAGGGTCAGCAAAAGAAACGCTGACGTTGGAGATACCTCAGGTTAGGTAGCGCAGTGGTAGAGTTGCTGCCTTACAACGCCAGAGACCCGGGTTCGATCCTGACCTCGGGTGCTGTCTGCATGGAGTTGGTATGTTCTCCGTGTGACTGTGTGGGTCTTCTCCGCCTGCTTCGGTTTCCTCCCACATTGCTTTGCAAGGACATACAGATCTGTAGGTTAATTGGCTTTGGTAAAAATTGTAATTTGTCCCTAGGAGGTGGATAGTGTGGGATAGTGGTAGTGTATGTGGTGATCGCTGGTGGGCCGAAGGGCCTGTTTCTGTGTCATATCTCTAAACTAAAGCAAGCTAGGTTAGCACAGGCTTGGATGGAAGAATGATAATCTGGGATGGTGATATTCAGGGAGGAATGTTCAGACTGTGGGGCCTCGGTAATTGGTACTAATTATCTCATGGATATCCAGGCAATGGATGGATATGTATCATGTACAGGCAGAGGAATCATAGAGTCATACAACACAGACACGGGTCCTTCGGCCCATAGGTTCTTAAGTCATAGGAGCAGAATTAGGCCACTCAGCCCATCGAGTCTACTACGCCATTCAATCATGGCTGATCTATCTTTCCCTCTCAATCCCATTCTCCAGCCCTTCTCCCATATAACCTTTGAACTCGGCCAACTAACCGTGCCGACCTAGGTGCCCCATGTAAGCTACAGTAGTGCCAGCCTTTGGCCCACATCCTTCTGAACCCTCTCAACTATTCAGATTAGTTGAACTTGGCATCATGTTCAGCATGGACATTGTGGGCCAAAAAGCCTGTTCCTGTGCTGCACTATTCCATGTTCTATGCTCGAAAGCACAGCTGACTGGTAGAGCTAGTAAAATGGTGAGAGCTCAGCGGACCAGAATAAAAGGAATGTGGATGCAAGAAACTGCAGATGCAGCTTTACAAAAAAGACAGAAATGCTGGAGTAACTCAGCGAGTCAGGCAGCATCTTCAACAGTCTGAAGAAGAATCCCAACCCAAAACCTCATCTATCCATGTTCTCCAGAGACCATGCCTGACCCACTGGATTACTCCAGCACTGTGTCTTTTTTCAGACCAAGTGTTTCCTTGTCACCCCCTTCTCTCTTTCTTTGCCCACTGCCACAATTTTGAGGAGTTCTTAATTTCCACCAGAGGGTAACATCTCAGAGGAGGTTAGAGAGCCTATGGAGGGCACGGCCTTGGGAAGGCATTAACTGAAACCAGTCAAGATACTCAAGAACGAGTCTCACTGCCTCTTCTTCCCTCTCCCATCAGGCAAGAGGTACAGAAGTGTGAAAAGGCACATCTCCAGATTCAGGGACAGTTTCTTCCCAGCAGTTATCCGGCAACTGAACCATCCTACCCACGACTAGAGAGCGGTCCTGATCCACTATCTACCTCGGACTGTCTTTAATCAGACTTTACTGGACTTTATCATGCACTAAACACTGTTCCCTCTCTCCTGTATCTGTACACGGTGGGCTGCTCGATTGTAATCACGTATAGTCTTTCTGGTGACTGGTTAGCATGCAACAAAAGTTTTCCAATGTACCGATGTGACTATAAACGAAACAAAACTAAACACTGCAATTTAAACCAAAACAATTGTGCTAAAAATGTTCTAAAAACCCTCCTGCTCCAGAATCCATTTATTTTATTCTGGATTTAAATTTGCAGGACAGCTAAAATTAGATGCTGTGTTAAATATATATACTCTGTGCTAAACAAAAGAATTAAAATAACACAGACGGTGTTGGTTTGGAGCAGCGAGCTGGCACTGAACCACAGTGTGAGTTCTTCCTCACGCTGTTTTCTGGACCCTAGTGTTCACGCAGGCGCTACTACAGCCTCCTAATTTCTTCTCCAGCCCTTTACTTTACGGGTGCCACAGTGGCGGAGCGGAGACCTGAAGTTAATCCTCACTGCGGGTGCTGTCTGTACGGAATTTGTGTGTTCTCCCGGTGACCGCGTGGGTTTTCTCCAGGTGCTCCAGTTTCCTCCCACACTCCAAAGACATAGAGGGTTGGAGGTTAATTCGGTTTGGAAAATTGTAAAATTGTTCCTAGTGTGTCAGCAGGACTGGTGGGCGGCAGCGGCAGCTTCGACCACCCCGGGGCGCGGTGATTAAGCTGCGGGACTGTTTTTAACATCGCCTGGTGGGGTATCGCCTCAGCGCAGAGGGAGAAGAGGAGGGAAGAGACTGCAGACCTAAGACTTTTGCCTCCATCACAGTGAGGAGATGCTGGGTGGACTCACTGTGGTGGATGTTAATTTGTGTTTATTGTTGTTTTTTATTGTATTATATGTATGTATGACTGCAGGCACGAAATTTCGTTCAGACTTCGGTCTGAATGACAATAAAGGAAATCTGTAATCTGTAATCTATAATCTGTAGGATCGTGCTAGTGTATGTACGAGTGATCGCTGTTCAGCACAGATTCAATGGGCCGGTAGACTTGTTTCTGTGCTGTATCTCAAAGGTTTTCTCCATAATGGGCATTAAAGCTAATGTATATTCAAAACATCATGTTGACAGCTGTCCCCGAGTTCGCTCAGTCACAGTTCCAGAGGACATTGGTTTAATATGAGAGGAGAACGATTTACTATTAATCTGTGGGATCACATAAAGGCAGAAAATATTAATTTAACACAGACATGGTCTTTTACCCAGAGCAGGAGAATCAAGAACCAGAGGACGTATGTTTAAGGTGAGGGGGAAAAGATTTAATGTGGATCCTGAGGGGAAACTTTTTTATACAAAGAGTGGTGGGTGTATGGAATGAGCTGCCAGAGGACGTAGTTGATGCAGGTAGTATCACAGTTTAAGAAACGTTTAGACATGTACATGGATAGGGCAGGTTTATACGGATATGGGCCAAACACAAGCAGGTGGGACTGGTGTAGATGAGGCATGTTGGTCAGCATGGCCAGCCGAACACTTAGCCCATTATGCCATCTGTCATCCCATGAGGCATGTTGGTCAGCATGGGCAAGTTGAGCTGAAGGGCCTGTTTCCACACTGTATGACTCGATGGCATTGTGGGCTGAAGGGCCTGTTTCTGCGCTGTATTGTTCAATGGGCTATGTCGATATGGACAGGGTGGGTTGGAAGGGCCCGTATCGGTGCTGTGTTGCGATTCTCCGAGATCTGAACCACATCCTCCGCTCTTGGGGATGAGAGCGTGCATGAGAGCCAATGCAAGGGTGACGGCACCGTGTACTAATCACCCGCTGTTTCTCTCCTAGGACGTGGCTGACTTTGAGTGGGTGATGTGGTTCACCAAGTTCCGAAACTACATTCTCTTCGCCTTGTCGGGCCATGTACTGTTTGCTAAAGCCATTTCCATGTCCTTCCCTCAGGTAGGTGCCTTCTCCCTCTGTACCTAAAAACAGCATCTCATGTTCCACTTGTACAGTTTAAAACACAACATTTGAACATTGCAAAAAGACACACAATGCTGGAGTAACTCAGCGGGTCAGGCAACATCTCTGATCATGGATAGATAGGTGACATTTCGGGTGACTTTTCAGACTGAAGAAGGGTCCTGACCTAAAACACCATCTATCCATGTTCTCCAGAGATGCTGCCTGATCTGCTGAATTACTCCAGCCCCTTGTGTGTCTTTTTATAATCCAGTATCTGCAGTTCCTTTGTTTCTGCAGTGTGAACATTGAATTCTCCAATTTGAAGTTTAGTTATAGAGACATAATCCTACAACGTGGAAACAGGCCTTCAGCCTAACTTGCCAATACTAGCCATTGCATTCCGTCTGCCTACATTTGGCTCATATCCCTCTAAACCTATCCTATCCATGTCTAAATGTTTCTCCAACGTTGCAATAGTCCCTGCCTCTACTACCGCCTCCATAGACCCACCACTCTTTGTGTGAAAAAGTTAAACCTCAGATTCCTATTAAATCTTTCCCCCACTCTTTAGTTTAAACAAGCCCTTCAGCCCACCGAGCCCACACAAACCAGCGATCAGCTGTACACTAGTTCTATCCTACACACTAGGGACAGTTTACAGAAGCCAATTAACCTACAAACCCGCACATCTTTGGAATGTGGGAGGAAACTGAATGTTTTGTTGTCATTTTCCCCAAGTTAACAATGATCTATTCTCCATTTTCCATGAACCTCATCCCCTTTAATCTCTTGTTTTCACACCTTACCCTTCCACATCTCTTGTTTCACTCTCCCCTCAGTCTGAAGAAGGGTCACCACCCATTCCTTCTATCCAGAGATGCTGCCTGTATCGCTGAGTTGTTCCTGTGTCTTGTATCTATCTTCAGGGTGAACCAGTGTAAAGAGCTCAAACTCACACAGGTTGAAACATATTGTTCAGGTCATTATCGTCTAAGCAGGTCATTACATGTTCACACTGCAACAGCTACTGCGAGTTCTTACACTATGAATGTTATAATTAGGCAGAGTTAGAATTACTAAGCATTCTAATTGGCTAACATGCAATAGCCAATCTACATCTCTTCTTGTATAAATGAAAAGCAAATAAGGCTTAACAACTACAACGAGTAAATAAAATGTTAAATGCAAATTGCCACTTCTAATAATAATGGGGTTAGACAAATTCGCCATATCTAACAGGCGGCTTACAAACCTGCCCGGCCCACGTATGGTATGGAGCTGCCTCATCAACCTTTTCCTTCGAAAAGTTGAGGGCGCGGTTCAGTGAGCCCGATGGGCTATGGGGAGATACGGTAGGGGAACCCAAGGAGGACCGTCGCGGGGGCACCGGAGGGCTGGTTACAAAAGGGGACGAAGGGGCAGACCGGCGCGGGGAGTGGCGGCGGCATTACTAAGCGTTCTAATTGGCTAACATGCAATAGCCAATCTACAACCAGCATCTGCAGTCCCTTCACACAGGAAACTGGATCACCCGGACAAAATGCCACATGGTCACAGGGAGCACATACAAGCTCTGTACAGACAGCACCCGTAGTCAGGATTGAACCCGGGTCTCTGGCGCTGTAAAGCAGCAACTCTATCTCTGCGCCACCGTGTTGCCCTTAATACCCGTAATACCCACTTGCCCTTCTCTCTTTCCTGTGATCCCCTCCTCACATCTCATCTCCTACCCTCCCACCCCAGTCCCCACCCATTTCTCCTGCTCCCTCTCCACTGCCTTTCACCCACGCCCCTCCCTCTTGCTTCACATTGACTTCCTCTTATTTTACACACTTTTGTCTCCTTTGCATCTCTAGTCTTTGTCCATGCATCTGCCAATCCCCCCTCTCACCTGTATCCACGTATCACTTGCCCGGCTTTGTGTCGCCCCTAATTATTTTCCAGCTTTCTCCACCCCCACTACAATCCGTCTGAAGAAGGGTCCCATCCCGAAACGATTATACAAATGACGGTAGACAAAAAAGCTGGAGAAACAATTAATTAAGGGACAGAAGTTTAGGGGTAATATGAGGGGGAACTTCTTTACTCAGAGAGTGGTAGCGGTGTGGAAAGCTTCCAGTGGAAGTGGTGGAGGCAGGTTCATTGGTATCATTTAAAAATAAATTGGATAGGCATATGGATGAGAAGGGAATGGAGGGTTATGGTATGAGTGCAGGCAGGTGGGACTGAGGGGAAAAAAAATTTGTTCGGCACGGACTTGTAGGGCCGAGATGGCCTGTTTCCGTGCTGTAATTGTTATATGGTTATATGGTTAAACACAGTGGGTGAGGCAGCATCTATGGAGCGAAGGAATAGGCGACGTTTCGGATCGGGTTCAAAAGGCTGAAGTAGGTTCTCGACCCAAAACGTCACCTATTCCTTCGCTCAATAGATGCTGCCTCACCCGTTGAGCTTCACCAGCTTTTTTTTCTACCTTCGATTTTTCCAGCATCTGCAGTTCTTTCTTAAACATTATACAAATGATTATTTAAGGTAGACAAAAGTGCTGGAGAAACTCAGTGGGTGCGGCAGCATCTATGGAGCAAAAGAAATAGGCAACGTTTGGGGCCGAAACGTTGCCTATTTCCTTCGCTCTGTAGATGCTGTCGCACCCACTGAGTTTCTCCAGCATTTTTGTCTACCTTCGATTTTCCAGCATCTGCAGTTCCTTCTTGAATAAATGATTATTTGTTCTTTGAGTGCAGGCAGCAATAAAGAAGTAACAAACATCCTAAAGTTAAAATCATCTTGCCAGAATGCTAGTAAATTGTGTTTAAAATTGACCATTCGCGTGCCTCTCTGTTTTTTATTGTGATTGATTGAAAGATACAGCAGGGAAACAAGTCCTTTGTCTTTGTGCGATATGTGAGAAAACCAGAGCACCCACCCGTGTGTCTTTGTGCGAAGAAACCCAGAAGAAACTCACGCAGTCACAGTGAGAACTTGCAAACTCCACACAACAGACTCATGTCTCTGGTCTCTCTGTTCTTCAGCCGCGCCACTGTACTGTCCTTTTACTCCAGATGTATTTGCTTTCAGCTGGGTAGTTGTGATATATTGAAAGATGGCTGATTTATGGCAATATTTACTCTTCTCTCTTCCACAGCACAGATCCCTATACTTCATGGTCTATGGGATTCTTGCAGTCCTGGCTACAATGGGTTTCTCCTACTTTGCATTAATCCTGTCCCACTGCATTCTGCTCTACGGCATTGGCTTGGCTAAGCAGAAGTGGCTGTGTTTCGCTGCTGGTCTGTGCAGTTTAGCAACATTTAAAATTGAGCCTGTGGCTTCTTGGCAGGTAAGACCATAAGAACATGTCACAGGAGTTGGCCACAAGGTCGTTGGACCATGTCGCTGTTCACCAAATTTGCTGGCAGATTGTTATCTCAACACTGCTTTCCATTCTCAAAGATATTGAGCGATTTAACATCCCACAGCAATGTGGGGTACTGAAATCTGACCGGGATCTACCTTCGACAGGATGGTAGATGTTGCACATTTCGTTACATATGTTTAGAGTTTGGAGATACAGCGTGAAAAGAGGCCCTTTGGCTCATTGAGTCCACATCAACCATCGATTACCGGTACATTAGTTCTATATCAGGAAGCATCACAGCATGGTTTGGGAACAGCTCTATCCAAGGCAGCTAAATGGTGTGGGCACAGCCCAGACACAAACCAACCTCACTTCTATTGACTTCTACACTTCACGCTGCCTCGGCAAGACCGTCGGCATAATCAAGGAACAGTTTCACTCTGGTCATTACCTTTTTTTCTCCCCTCTCCCATCAGACAAGAGGTACAGAAGTGAGAAAACGCACACCTTCAGATTCAGGGACAGTTTCTTCCCAGCTGTTATCAGGCAACTGAACCATCCTATCACCAACTAGAGAGCGGTCCTGAACTCTCATCTACCTCATTGGTGGCCCTTGGACTATCTGTAATCAGATTTTGCTAGACTTTACCTTGCGCTACATGTTATTCCCTTTATCTTGTATCTGTTCACTGTGGACTGCTTGATTGTAATCATGTATTGTCTTTCTGCTGACTGGACAGCATGCAACAAAATTATTTTCATTGTACCTCAGTACACGTGACAATAATAAACTAAACTATGTCCTACACTCCGGGGGCAATTTACAGGCCAATTAACTGCACGTCTTTGTGGTGTGGAAGAAAACCGGAGTACCCTTAGAAAACCCATGTAGTCACATGGAGACCATACAAACTCCACGGAGATAGCACCTGTAGTCAGGTCAAACCCGGGTTTCTGGCGCTGTGAGGCAGCAACTCTACCGCTGAGCCACCGTGCCGCCCCCATGTAAGGTTGAGGAGTTTGAAATCGGACATGTTCTTTAAGGTCTATAAAGGAAGCAAGAGAGAACTTAAACCGTGAATCCACTTCGCAAGCTGGATCACGGGCAATTTATACATTAAAAACTAACAGGTAAGGAGGGAGGCGGTGGGTCCACTCAAGGCCAAAGGAGGAAATGTTTGCCGAGAGCCAAGAGGGATTGGAGAAGGAACCTAACAATTACTTTGTACATGTATTCACCAAAGAGAAGGAAATGGAGGAAACCTCATAGAAGTATGTAAAACGAAGAGAGGCATAGATAGGGTAGATAGTCAGAACCCCTTTCCCAAGGTTGAAATATCAAATACTGGAGGTCATAGTTTTAAGGTGAGATGGGTAAAGTTTCACGGAGATGTACAGGGCACGTCTTTTTATGCAGAGGGTGGTGTGTGCCTGGAACACACTGCTGGAGGGGTGGTGGTTGAGGCAGATATGATAGTGGTGTTTAAGAGACTTTCAGATTGGCACATGGGTATTGCAGGGAATGGAAGGATAGGGATCATGTGTTTGGTCTTGGCATCATGTTCAGCACAGACACTGTGGGCCGAAGGGCCTGTTGCTGTGCTGTACTGTTCTATGATAACAGGATCAGGGAGAGGTATGCTCACATTCCAGCGCATCTTGGCATCGGGAAGGAGGAGGCGTTGGGGCTCTTGAAGAACATTAGAATGGTTATGTCCCCAGAACATGATGGGATCTATCCCAGGTTACTGAGAGAGACACAGTGATCCCCGCACATTAACACGACCCTACACACAGTAGAGACATTTTTTTCCATTTATACCAAGCTAAATAACCTACAAACCTGTACGTCTTTGGATATGGAAGGAAAACAAAGATTTCAGAGAAAGCCCACGCAGGTCACGGGGAGAACGTACAAACTTCATCCAGACAGCACCTGTAGCCAGGATCGAACCCAGGTCCCATGCACTGTAAGGCAGTAGCTCAACCGCTGTGCTACCATGCCACCCACTTATAGGGCTCCAAACTGATGAATATTTTTTAAAAAGGACAAAAGTGCTGGAGTAATTCAACTGGTCCAAGCAGCATGTCTGGAGAACATGGATAGGTGACAATTTGGGCCGAGACCCTTCTTTTATCCATGTTCTCTAGAGATGCTGCCTGACCCATTGTGTTACTCCAGAGCTTTGTGTCATTATGTGTAATCCAGCACCTGCAGTTCCTTGTTTCCACAGGCGAAAGGGATAATTTGTTTCCAATAGCGGAATGGATCCTGAAATATGATTGCTCCAGACAGCAGAACCTATTTCAGTTCTGCTCTGTGTCGTCCCAGACAGGGTTTGTAACGGGCACCTTCCAGCTCCAAGACGTCCTGTTCTACGGAGGAACTGGTTTCACCATCATGCGGTGCATGAGCTTCGCCTTGGAAAATGCCGAGAAGAAAGATGGGAACTACTCGATCCTGGACCTGCTCATCTACAACTTCTACCTCCCCTTCTTCTTCTTTGGCCCTGTGATGACCTTCGATCAGTTCCACGCTCAGGTAAGCTGTGAGGTCAGGAGATTCAGCATGGACAACGTCCTTTACGGAGATGTTACACAGCATTTCACACCTGCAGACCTCCTGTCCTGTTTAAACTTCCACCAGGAGAGGCGGTAGAAACACCTATTAGATAATCAACTCTAAAAAAAGACACAAAGTGCTGGAGTAATTCAGCGGGCCAGGCAGCATCTCTGGAGAACGGATAGGTGATGTTTTAGGACATGAACATTCCCGGGAAACCTCAGGACTTTGGTCTCCCACCGGGCAGCGGGAGTGTCCGGAGCCTCTGTCTTTCCTGGTCCTGTCCCGATTAATCTTCAGAACCTGGAGATGGGACCAGGGCGTGGAAAAAGTTTATGGGAGTCATCATTGCATAGATCTGGTCTTTTATATCACAGCTGTGCCTGCCTCACACTGAGCCCCATTGATCATAGAGTCAAGGAGTTGTAGGCAGTGAAACAGGCCCTTCGGCTCACTGCATCCGTACTGACCTTGATGCCCACACACACAAATTCTATGTGCCACAATAGAACAACATAGAATGGTACAGCACAGGCACAGGCCCTTTGGCCCACATGTTCTGTGCTGAACATGACGCCAAGATAAACAAAGCTAGGATCCATATCCTTCTATTCTTGGCTTTTGGGTCAGGACCTTTCCTCAGACTGTTCTTGCCATTGTTTGAAGGAGGGTCTCGGCCCGAAACATCACCTATCCTTGTTCTCTAGAGATGCTGCCTGACCGGCTGAGTTTCTCCAGTACTTTGTATCCTTTAGTGTATTAACCAGCATCCTCGGCCAGTAAAGTCCCTGCCTGAATGTCCCTCAGCCACAGTAGCTGTAAATGATTCTACTACCTCATCTGGCAGCGAGGTCCAAGATATCAATGGCTTTCTATGTGGGGGAGCAGAAGGGGGTAACTTTCTCCTCAACCCTCCATCACTAGTCGAGGGATAAGGTCTACTCAAAGGGGATGGAGTTAGAGTCAAAGTCATACAATATGGAAACAGGCCCTTCAGCCCAACTTGCCCACACTGAGCAATATCTTTCTAAACCATGTACCTGTCCAAATGTCTTATAAACATTGTGATAGTACCTGCCTCAACTATCTCCTCCAGCAATTCATTCCATATACGCACCACCCTTTGAGTAAAAGGAAAATTGCCCCCCAGGTTCATATTAAATCTTTCACCCCTCACCTTAAACCTATGTCCTCTGGTTCTCAATTCCCCTGCTCTGGGTAAAAGTGTTATTTTATATATTCCTATATATTCCTCTCATGATCTTATACCTCTATAAGATCACCCCTTATCCTCCTGAGCTCCAAGGAATAAAGTCCGAGCCTGCCCAACCTTTCCCTGTCCCTCAGATCCTCAAGTTGTGGCAACAATCTTCTCTGCACCCTTTCCTGCTTTGTGACATATTTCCTATAACAGGGTGAACCAAAACTGAACATAATTCTCAAAAATGTTGTTGGTTCTGTGTCTTGTGTCCCACAGGTAAATCAATCCAAGTTTGCTCGGAAAGAGAATGAGGTGTGGAACATTGGGAAATATGCCTTACTGCACCTTGCTGTGATCATCCTTGTGGATATCTTCTTCCATTACCTCTACATCCTGACCATACCGTCTGACCTCAAGCTGGCCACAATGCTGTCTGACTGGGCATTAGGTAGGTCACTGGCATGGGTGTGTACCTTGACCACTCCCCGCAAATCTTCCCTCTGGATTGGAGGCTTCCACCATCACACAATTCCTACACCTGATCCCACGGACTCTTGTCTCTCTGCTCCCGTACCCCTGTTGCCCGCACTCTTCACCCACTGGATCTTACCCTTCATCTTGGCAGCACTGTGGCTCAGCGGGTAGAGTCGCTGCCTCACAGCGCCAGTGTCCTGGGTTCAATCCTGACTTCAGGTGCTGTCTGTTTGTGGAGTTTGCATGTTCTCCCTGTGACCGTGTGATTTTCCTCAAGTTTCCTCCCACATTCCCTCGATGTGCGGGTTTGTAGGTTAATTGGCTTTTGTAAATTTTGTAGGGAATGTTTGGGAATGTGGGATAACATGGAACCAGTGTATGGGTGATCAATAGTTGGCGTGGGCTCCGTTTGGCCGAAGGGCCTGTTTCCGCACTGCATCTCCAAACAAAATGTAGAACATAGAATAGTACAGCACAGGAACGGGCCCTTCGGCCCACAACGTTTGTGCCGACCAAGTTAATCTGATCTCATCTGTCTGTACATGATCCACATCCCTCCATTCACTGCGCTTCCACATGCCTATCTAAACGTTTCCTAAACACCACTCTCATATCCATCATTCCATCTGCTCTTCATCTCTCTCCCAACAGTTCCTATTCTCACCTCCATTACTTGTCAGGATCCTTTGCATCGGGTAGCCTTTGTGACCCTGCTCATTGCCCTCTGAGCTGCCTCGGCCTCCACTCTCCCCTCCCCCAACCTGCCTCCATCTGCCCTTTATTTCCCCCTTCCTCTCTTCCACTCATCAGCCACCTGCCTCTGTCTCCCAACTCCACCTCATTGCCCTTTCACACCCGACTCCTTCTCTCCACCGTTTATCATCTTCTGGACCCTGCCCCACCCCTCCTCCATCTTCCATCTCCTCCTCCTTCCCTCTTCTCTGCAGCATCTCTTCCCTCTCCCCCCCCCCCCCCCCACCACTAACAGATCCTGCTTGACCAGCTGAGTTCTTCCTGTAGTGTGCCCACGCCTCTATCTTCCCCCTCTACTGATGTAATATCTCCTCCAAACGCGTTGGAAATTTCTTTCCCCCTCCACAGATGCTGCTCGACCCACTGAGTTCCTTCAGCAGTTTGTTCTTTCCTCTCGCTTCTCAGCCTCATCCCATTTAACGCGTAGGTCGGCAAATCGCCCCGCTTTTTTTTGTCTTGCTGGTGCATTTACAAACCTGCAGCCTCTTGTTCTTTAATCTGCAATCCTTAATCAGACTCTGCCATCCCACATTTTGCCGGTTCCACCCTCCCAACAAAGAATTCCCACCAAAGAGTGAATGCTCGGACACCACACTCCTCCCATGACACTCCTCACCCCGTTGGTTCAGTAAAATGTTAATAATCCCTTTAATTTGCACGGCACAGTGACGCAGTGGTAGAACTGCTGCCTCACAGCACCAGAGACCCAGGTTCGATCCTAACTACGGGTACCGTCTGTACACAGTTTGTACGTTCTCCCCGTGACCACATGGGTTTACTTCGGGTGCTCCGGTTTCCTCCCACACTCCAAAGATGTACAGGTTCGTAGGTTCATTGGCTTCTGTAAATATTGCAAATTGTCTCGGTGTGTAGGATAGTGCTCGTCTATGGGTTGATTGCTGATCGGTGTGGACTCGGTGGGCAGAAGGGCTTTTTTTTCTGCACTGATTCTCTTAATGCCAAATAGGAAAGATACTGATGGCCTGTGTAGTGTGATGTGAAATATGGCAGCCATTTTGTACACAGCAAGCTCCCATGAACAGCAGCGAGATTAGAGTCCAATAGACCCACTGCTTGCATAGGACTTCCTCACCCATGCAGTCACTGCCATTGAGGGTTAGGGGGTACCACCCCGTACACTAGCACTATCCTCCACACTAGAGACAATTGCAATAATAAGTTGCAATTTTTACTGTAGCCAATTTCCGACAAACCTCTATGTCATTGGGATGTGGGAGGAAACTTGAGTACCCGGAGAAAACCTGCGCGTTCACAGGGAGAATGTACAAACTCCATACAGACAGAAGCCGAGGTCAGGATCGAACCCGGGTCCCTGACGCTATAAGTCAGCATTTCTACCACTGCGCCGCTCTATAAACTTGAAGCTTTGAGCTAATGGAGCCGCGGAGATTTATCAACTAATGGGACTTGCCTTCCCTGGCAGCCTGCCTGGCTTACTTCAACCTGGTGTACGACTGGATAAAGGCGGCCGTGCTGTTTGGGGTGGTTGGGACTGTGGCCAGATTGGACTACCTCGATCCACCAAAACCACCAAAATGCATCACCATGCTCTACGTTTTTGCTGAGACGTAAGTGTTTTGTTTTCCTCGTTGCCCCGATTTCCCGCTCCGTCACGCCGAGGGTTACTCCGAGCTTGGGAAAGGCAAAGAGATTTGGGAAAACTGAACCAAGGCAGAGATTGACAGCTTCTTGAATAGTACAGGTGTCGGGTTAGGGGAGAAAGCAGGAAAATGTGGTTGAGAGGGAAAGATAGATCAGCCATGATTTAATGGTGGAGTAGACCATAGGCCAAATGGCCTATAACTGCTCCAATAACATGTACATGTCAGGCATTGTCATAGCATCAAAGTTTGCAAAATGGGCCCTTCGGCCCAACTTGCCCACGCCAACCAACTTGCCCCATCTTTACTAGTCCCACGAGCCTGTGCTTGGCCCAAATCCCTCTAAACATATCCTATCTATGTACCTGTCCAAATGTTTCTTAAACGATGTGATAGTACCTGCCTCAACCTCTTCTGGCAGCTCATTCCATATACCTACTACTCTTTGTGTAAAGAAAATTGGCCCTCAGATTCCTATTAAATCTTTCCCCCCTCGCCTTAAACCTACGTCCTCTGGTTCTCAATCCCCTCAACTTGGGTAAAAGTTTCTGTGCATTCACCCCATCTATTCCTCTCATGATCTTATACACTTCTATAAGATTTGGGGTGGCACAGTGGTGTAGCCATTGAGCTGCTGCCAGTGACCCGGGTTTGATCCTGGCTACGGGTGCTGTCTGTACAGAGTTTGTACGTCCTCCCTGTGATAGTGTTGGTGTTCCCCGGGTTTTCCAGTTTTCTACCACACTGCAAAGATGTACAGGTTTGTCGACTAATTGGCTTTGGTAAAACATAGTGAATTGTCCCTAGTGTGCAGGTTAGTGTTAGTGATAGTTGGTCGGCGCGGACTCTGTGGGCTGATGGGCCTGTTCCGCGTTGTATCTCTAAAGTCTAAAGATCATCCCTCATCCTCCTGTGCTCCAAGGAATAAAGTCCTAAAGTTCCCACTTCATTCTCCACAGGAGGAATTGGCAATGACAAGGAGCTGTCAATGCTGGAATCCTAACTAAAGCAGTAACTTAGTGCAGCAGGCAGCATCTATGGTTTAGGTATAGGTTTAAGTTTATTGTTCTTATATGCACAGAGGTAGAATGTAAAGCTTTGTTTTGCATGCTACCCAAACAGATCAGATGTAACAATACTTTAAAGGGCAGGTACATGGATAGGAAGAGTTTAAAGGGATATGGGCCAAACATGTAAAAGTGGAACTAGCGTAGATGGAGCATCTTGGTCAGCATGACCAAGTTGGGCCAAAAGGCCTGTGTCCTGTATGATTCTATGAATCTAATACTATACATAAATGGAATCAAGTGAGCTTCCAGTACATTAGGAAGGGCAAAGGCAAAGATAGTGCAGAATATAGTTCTCAGCATTGTAGCGCATCAGTTCCAGAGACAAAGTCCAATGTCTGCAATGGGGTAGAGGTGAATCAGACAGTAGACTAGCTTATGAAGAACCATTTAAAGGCCTGATAACAGAGGGGAAGAAGCTGTTTGGAGGGAATGGACAGGCGATGTTTCAGTTCCTGTTCGAAGAAGTGTCCCGACCAGAAATGTCGCTTGTCCATTTCCTCCACAGATGCTGCCTTACCCGCTGTGTTTCTCCAGACGTGAGGAGAGGGTGGAAAGAGGAATGAAACCGAAAATATTTTGCTGATTATGTGATTTGTATTTCAGGCACTTCGACAGAGGAATTAATGACTGGCTGTGCAAGTAAGTTATTAGAAAAGCTCTCTCCCCGTTGATATACTAAATGTGGGCTTTGCCCAGTGGCCAGTGGAGCTCGAATGTCTTTACTTTACTTTGGAGATACAGCGTGGAAACAGGCCTTTCAGCCCACCGAGTCCGTGCCGACCAGTGATCACCTTGTACACTGGCACCATCTAACCCTCTAGAGACGATTTACAATTTACCAATTTACATCAGTCTATGAAATTAAGCATGCAGGTACAGCAGGCAGTGGAGAAAGGGAATTGCATGTTGGTCTTTATAACAAGAGGAATCGAATATTGGAGCAAACAGGTCCTGCAGTGTACAGAGCCCTAGTGAGACCACACCTGGAGTATTGTGTGCAGTTTTGGTCCCCTAGTTTGAGGACGGACATTCTTGCTATTGAGGGAGTGCAACGTAGGTTTACAAGGTTAATTCCCGGGATGGCGGGACTGTCATATGCTGAGAGAATGGAGCAGCTGGGTTTGTACACTCTGGTTTAGAAGGATGAGAGGATATCTCATTGAAAAATATAAGATTGTTAAGGGCTTGGACACACTAGAGGCAGGAAACATGTTCCCGATGTTGGGGGAGTCCAGAACCAGGGGCCACAGTTTAAGAATAAGAGATAAGCCATTTAGAACGGAGACGAGGAAACACTTTTTCTCACAGAGAGTGGCGAGTCTGTGGAATTCTCTGCCTCAGAGGGTGGTGGAGGCAGGTTCTTTGGATGCTTTCAAGAGAGAGCTAGATAGGGCTCTTAAAAATAGTGGAGTCAGGGGATATGGGGAGAAGGCAGGAACGGGGTACTGATTGGGGATGATCAGCCATGATCACATTGAATGGTGGTGCTGGCTCGAAGGGCCAAATGGCCTGCTCCTGCACCTATTGTCTATTGTCTATTCCTGGGCATTCAAGTTGCTGAACCAGGTCGTGATGCAACGGTCGATATGCTTCAACATTTAAGAAACCTTTAGACAGGTACACGGATAGGGCAGGATTAGTGGAATATGAGTCAAATGGGTGGGACTAGTGTGCATGGGACACGTTGGACAGCATGAGCAAGTTGGGCCGAAGGGCCTGTTTCCAGGCTGTATGACTCTATGATTACGTTCTCTATTGTACACCAGTAGAAGTTCAAGAGTGTTTGTAGTCATATCAAAATGCCTCAATCTTGATGATAATGATACTTTAAAGGTTATTTTGATGATGATAGTTCTAAGGAAGTAGAGGCAATGATGATTAAACGCTGGTGACTCTTGGCTCCATACCTGACCAGTGCCATGTGCTGCCACTCTCCAGGTACGTCTACGACTACCTGGGCGAAGACCACACCAACATCCTGAAGGAGCTGCTGGCAACGGTTTGCACCTTCCTGGTCACCACGCTGTGGCTGGGGCCGATGAACGTGGTGTACATCTGGTCTGTGTGCAACTGCTTTGGCCTCAACTTCGAGCTGTGGGTGCAGAAGTTCTTTGAGCTCGAACCTCTTGCATCGGTTGAGGTAAGAGACCAGGGCATCCTGTCCCCCTTGCTGCCTGAGGTTCAGTTGCTCCAGGCACGGCTCGGTGCAGAGCTTGTCCTGCTCCGCTAGTCAAAGAGCGAAAACGGGCCCTTCGGCCCATCTCGTCCAAGCCGACCACCTCGTCCATGGGATGCTAGGCTTTGCTCCATTTGCCTACATTTGGCCCTCAGAGATTGACAGATTCTTGATAAGTAGAGATATCAAAGGTTATGGGGAAAAGGCAGGAGAAATGGGGTTGAGAGGGTAAGATAGATCAGCATTGAATGGTGGAGTAGACTCAATGGGCCGAATGGCCTACTGTTCCTATGACATAAACTTATGAACCTTTCTCATCCATATTTATTATTTTTTAGACAGTGCGGAAACAGGCCCTTCGGCCTGAGTCCACACCGACCAACAATAACCTCTGTACACTAATTAGCATTATCCTACACACTAGGGACAATTTACAATTTTTACTGATGCCAATTAACTTACAAACCAGTACGTCTTTGGAGTGTGAGGAGAGCGCCCGGAGAAAACCCACGCAGGTCACAGGGAGAACGTAAAACTCCGTACAGACAGCACTCTGGCACTCTAATGCAGCAATCCTACTGTTGTGCCACCATGCTGATTGGTAGAGCTACCCAGCACGGAAACGGGACATTCGGCCCATCTCGTCCATCCCGATCAAGTTGTGTGCTGGACTTTATCCCATTCGCCTGCATTTGGACCACTTATCTCTAAACCCTTTCTATCCATAGACAAAGCAGATGTCCATGGCAATGTCGAGAAGAATCAGAGCGATCTTTGGTGCTGCAAATTTCTGGGCCATCATCTTGTACAACATCCTCTCGTTGAACAGTGTTGACTTTGCCTTGTTGGTTGCTCGAAGGCTGTTCCTGGTTGGTAAGTTCTACCAAGAAAGGTTTAGAGGGATATGGAGAAACAAGGAACTTCAATTGCTGGTTTATATCAAAGAAATACGCAATATGCTACAGTAATTCAGCGAGTTAGGCAGAATCTCTGGAGATGCTACCTGACCCGCTGAGTTACTCCAGCACTTTGTGTCTATCTTTAGAGGGATATGGGCTAAAGGCAGGCAAGTTGGGCTAACATAGAGGGGCTATCTTGGTCAGCATGGATGAGTAGGGCCGAAGGGCCTGTTTCCGTGCTGTATGACCCTATGACTATCACTCAGGGGAGTGGGAGGAAGGAATGTAACAGTTACCATCTTCAACATCACAAACTACTTAGTGTAGCTCCACACCTCCACACCTCCACACCTCTACACCTCCACACCATGGCTGGGTTCTCCCTGGTTCTTTGAGGGAGTGGGTTGCCTTGTTTTAATTAATTAATTGAAAGATACAGCATGGAAACAGGCCCTTTGGCCCTCCAAGTCTAGTTCTATGTTATCTCGCTTTCTCATCCACTCCCGACACACTAGGGCAATTTTCAGAGGCCAATTAACCTGCAAACCCGCACGATCAAACCCAGGGTCTCTGGTGCTGTAAGGCAGCAACTCTACCACCCCACCAGCGTGCCATCCCATAAATGATGAAGTATTCCATAGTCAGTGGCATATTATCACTATCCCTCTAAATCTCTCCAATCCACGTACCTGCCTAAATGTATTAAAAATGTTGTTATTACACTAACAAAACACAGGTGAAACAGAAACCCTTAGATCTCTAACGATCGGCCAACTGAACTATTGTGATTTTGCATCATCTGTCTCATGGGAGAGGGGAGATGAGGGAATGACCGGGGTGTGAGTGGTCCTTGGCTGTCTATGACTGGAACTTCATGTTGCCTCAGCAAGGCCACCAGCATAATCAAGGGCCAGTCTCGTCCCTGGTCACCTTCTCTTCTCCCCGCTCCCATTTGGCAACAGGTACAGAAGTGTGAAAATGCACACGTCCTGTTTTAGGGACAGTTTCTTCCCAGCTGTTAACAGGCAACTGAACCATCCTATCGCCAACTAGAGAGCGGTCCTGAACTACTATCTACCTCATTGGAGACCCTCAGACTATCTTTAATCAGACTTTACTGGACTTTATCATGGACTAAATGTAATTCCCTTTATCCAGTATCTACACACTGTGGGCGGCTTGGTTGGAAATCATGTATTGTCTTTCTGCTAACGTAACAAACAAGCATTTCACTGTACCTCGGTACACGTGACAATAATAAACTAAACTAAAGCAGATATTAATGCGCTGTGCGTTTTAATTTCTCATTCAGGGTTCCCCCTGACCCCGATCAGCATCCTCTTCGTGACCTATTGTGGCGTCCAACTGATCAAAGAAAACGAACGCAAGCTGGCTCTGGAAGCTGAAAAAGAGAAAACGGAATAGAAGAAACTGGCTGAGTGAGAGTGAGAGAGAGAGAGAGAGAGAGAGAGAGAGAGAGAAAGAGGGGAAGGAAGCCACAAAAAACCTTCCCACACAACAGCTACCTAATTGTCCTTTCATAAGTATTGCACAGGAAGTTTCTAGTTATCTAACTGAGCCGTTACCAAGATAATTGTTGCCACACGGGTGGGTGATGTCCACACGTCTGTTCCATGGGGCACGGCATCACCTTGGATCATCTTCCACTCCTCGCACATCCTGGACACTTCCTGCTGGGTAGAGGGAAGGACATCCAACTCAGGGAAATGGCTGACCTATCCCTCTCCCTCTTCCCCTCCTCACCCTCTCCCCCACCCTCCCTCTTTCCCTCTCCTTCATTTCCTCTCTCTCTTTCCCTATCCCTTCGCCTCTTTTCCTATCCCTCTCTCCATCCCCCTTTCTCCTTCCCCTTCTTTCTTCCTTTCCCCCTCCCCTGCCTCTCTCCACCTTCTTCTCCCTTCCCAATCCCTGCCTTCACTTTCCCATCTCCCTTATCCTCCCTCTTCCTCTCACCTTCTCCTCTCCTTTCACCCTGTCTCACTCCCCTGCTTCCTCTCCCCCTCCCCCACATCCTCCTTTTCTCTTGTTCTCGTTCTCCCTCTCTCTTTCCCCCTTCATCTCCCCTCACTCTGTCACTCTCTCTTCCTCTTCCCCTCCCTCTCTTCCCTGCCGCCTCCCTCTCGTTCTATCCCCCGACATCCTCCCCCTCTTCCCAAGCTTGCCGTTTGTACATTGCTGGGTGGGGTGTACATTGGCGGCCTGACTAAAGTGTTTCTCGATCATGGATGGCCAGTTGGTGCGTCAGGACATGGATTTAACCCCAACCCGACCACACTGGGGGAGTACAGCCGGGCCCATGTCTCCGCGACTCCCTGCCCTTCCTGAATCCATCACGGCCAATCCAGGTGTGCACCTGTAACAATGGCCAGTGTTAGGCTGGGTCAGTCTGGGACCTGGGATATCTCAGCCTCTCAGAAATCCCCTTCCACCCGGGACACGTCCACCCTCCCCCAATAACAGGTGTAGCAGTAGTACACTGAGACAGTATACAGTCACTGCCTCTCAAGATGCCCCACCTCCCCCTCTCCCAACCCGCACCATCTTCCACCCCGACTCCCTATGTTACTGCAGGGCCCTGAAACCCTCATTCTTGTCACTGTCCTCATGTTATTCCCTTCAGTGTTATACAGCCATAGTCATGCAGCACAGAAACAGGCCCTTCCATCCAACCCGTCCATGGTGACCAAGATGCCTCATTTAAGCTAGTATCTCTTGCCCGCGTTTGGTCCTTCTCATAGTCATAACGTCTTACAGAGTGGAAATAGGCCCTTCGGCCCAATGTACCACATTGACCAGCATGCCCCATCTATAGTCCTACCTGCCTGCATTTGCTCGATATTATAGTCATACAGCATAGAAACAGGCCCTTCGGCCCAACTCATCCATGCCAACCAAGATACCCCATCTAAGCTAGTCACTTTTTCCCACATTTAGTCCATGCCATAGAGTCATACGGCGTGAAAACAGGCCCTTCGGCTCAACATGCCTATGCTGACCAACAAGCCCCCGTCTACACCAGCTCCACCTCCCTGCCTTCAGTCCATATCCTTCTAAACCTGTCCTATCCATGTTATCATCAAATCTTTCGGGCTCTGCACACCAGAGGTCACCACAGCTGACCAGGTGAGATGGTCTGGTGATCCGCTCTGTAATCTGCACAGACAGGCTGCCCATCGCTCCCACTGGGCTCCAGGGGTGAGTTGTGGGCAGCTTTCTTCACCCCCCTCCCCCTCCCCCCATAGTACTGAAAAGACCAAGACTGCTATTGGCCGTTTGCAAACAACATTCAAAGAATGATCATATGACAATGTTGTCAACCTTATCCACAATACACTCGACCTCCCGTAACGAACAGCGTTTACGCAAGGCCTCCAGAGTCCCTGTAGATATCGCGTGTTCCTTCCCCAGGGACACGCGGGCAAATAGCAGGGAGTAGGCCCAGAAGAGGGGCAGGCCGTCTTGGCCAGGTCCAGGGGCAAACCAACAGGGAGATTCTTCCCCCCCCCGCCAACGAATCCACTGAGGCACTGGAGGGGAGGCGATGCTGCACGACACAAGGGCACATGGAGTGGTCGGCAGGGACTGCCGGAGCAATCTTCTCTCACTTTCTCGGATGGCAGAGCTTCCCCAATTATCATCGGTTTGATTTCCTTTCCTCATTGTGGCCTTTGGTGTGATCCAGATGTGAAAGTCGTTTGCACAGTGAGCTAGACTGTGAACTGAATGCATTGTCCATTACCATGCACTGTACCCTGCAATCCACTGTTCAATAAACTGTAAATTATAAGCACACCTGTAACTAATACATGTAATATTAAATTTGCTCTTTAATTTTCTTTCCGTCTTCAGTTTCTTTGTTATAGCCATAGAGTGATACAGTGTGGAAACAGGCCCTTTGGCCCAACTTGCCCACACCGGCCAACAATGTCCCAGCTACACTAGTCTCTTGCCTGCACTTACAAAATTCTTAAGGGGTTGGACAGGCTAGATGCAGGAAGATTGTTCCCGATGTTGGGGAAGTCCAGGACAAGGGGTCACAGCTTAAGGATAAGGGGGAAATCCTTTAAAATCGAGATGAGAAGAATTTTTTTCACACAGAGAGTGGTGAATCTCTGGAACTCTGTGCCACAGAGGGTAGTTGAGGCCAGTTCATTGACTATATTTAAGAGGGAGTTAGATGTGGCCCTTGTGGCTAAGGGGATCAGGGGGTATGGAGAGAAGGCAGGTATGGGATACTGAGTTGGATGATCAGCCATGATCATATTGAATGGCGGTGCAGACTCGAAGGGCCGAATGGCCTACTCCTGCACCGAATTTCTATGTTTCTATATCCCTCCAAACCTGTCCTATCCATGTACCTGTCTAACTGTTTCTTAAACAATGGGATAGTTCCAGCTTCAATTACCTCCTCTGGCAGCTTGTTCCATACATCAACCACCCTATGTGTGAAAAAGTTACCCTTCGGATTCTGATTAAATCTTTTCCCCTTCACCTTGAACCTATGTCCTCTGGTCCTCGATTCCCCTGCTCTGGGCAAAAGACTCTACCCGATCTATTCCTCTCATGATTTTATAAGATCTCCCCTCATCCTCCTGCGCTCCATGGAATGGAGACCCAGCCGACTCAACCTCTCCCTATAGCTCACACCCTCTAGTCCCGGCAACATCCTCGTAAATCTTTTTTTGAACCCTCTCAAGCTTGACAATATCTTTCCTATAACATGGTGCCCAGAACTGAATGCAATATTCTAAATGCGGTCTCACCAACGTCTTATACAACTTCTATACTCAATACTCTGACTGATGAAGGCCCAAGTGCCAACAGCCTTTTTAACCACCTTATCTACCTACGACTCGACCTTCAAGAAACCATGCACCTGTACTCCTAGATCCCTCTGCTCTACAACACTACCCAGAGGCCTGCCATTTATTGTGTTGTCCTGCCCTTGGTCGACTTCCTAAAATGCAACACCTCACACTTCTCTGTATTAAATTCCATCAACCATTCCTCCGCCCACCTGGCCAATTGAACCTGACCCTGCTGCAATTGTTCACAACCAACTTCACTATCTGCATAACTTTTGTATCATCATCAAACTTGCTAATCTTGCCCTGTATGTTATCATCCAAATCATTGATGTAGATGACAAACAGTAATGGCCCCAGCACTGAACCCTGAGGCACACCACTAGTCACAGGCCTCCAGTCTGAGAAGCAACCTTCCACCATCACCCTCTGCTTCCTTCCAAGGAGCCAATTTGCTATTCATTCAGTTATCTCTCCTTGGATCCCATGCAATCTAACCTTCCAGTGCAGCCTACCATGCGGAACTGTGTTGAATGCTTTACTGAAGTCCATGTACACAACATCTACAGCTCTGCCCTCATCAACCTTTTTGATCACGTCTTCAAAAAAATCAAACAGATTTGTGAGCCACGACCTCCCCTGCTGACTATCCCTAATCAGTCCATCCAAATGCCTGTATAATCCTATCCCACAGAATACTCTCCAGTGACTTAACAACTCTGTTGGCTGTTCGGAATATCTTTAATCGGACTTTACTGGACTTTATCTTGCACTAAACATTATTCCCTTTACCCTGCATCTGTACACTGTAGACAACTTGATTGTAATCATGTATAGTCTTTCTATTGACTGGATAGCATGCTATAAAAAAGCTTTTCACTGTACCTCAGTACACGTGACAACAATAACTAAACTAAAATGTTAGTGTGCAGGGATCGGTAGTCGGTGCGGACTCGGTGGGCCGTAGGGCTTGTTTCAATGCTGTATGTCGAACCTAAAATAAATCTAAACTGAACCCACCACCCCCTTTGGAAAAAATACCTGCCCCTTACACCTCCTGTAAACTTTCCCCCTCTCACGTTAAAGCTATGCCATCTAGTTTTTGATATTCCATAATTGGAGAAAGGTTCTGACTGTCTATGTCTCTCACAGTTTTATATATTTCTATCAGGTGTCCCCTTAACCTAAAAACAATCCATGTCTGTCCACTGATCACAGATGTCCAGTGTGAATAACACCGTTCCACCACAATCCTCTGTCTTCTTCCAGTGAACCAGTAGGTTGTTCAGGATGCTACCCAGAACCTGAGTTCCCCACTATTCCTTCCCCCGGCTTTGCGTTGACTTGAGGACACTCTTGCTTCATCACCCGTTGTTGTAGTAACCTGTCCCTCCACCCAATAGTCCTCCAGTTCCATGTGAAAGGCACCAATCCCATTTTAATTGTGCCTATAGGGCCTGGAAATAGTGGATGTGGAGGGGATGTTTCCACTAGTGGGAGAGTCTAGGACCAGAAGGCACAGCCTCAGAATAAAAGGACGTACATTTAAAATGATGAGGAGAAACTTCTTTAGTCAGAGGGTGGTGAATCTGTGGAATTCATTGCACAGCGGTGGAGGCCGAGTCAACTGATATTCTTCCGGCAGAGATTGATAGATTCTTGGTCAGTAGGGGTGTCAGGGGTTACGGAGAGAAGGCAGGAGAATTGGGTTGAGAGGGAAAGATGGATCAGCCATGATTGAATGGCAGAGTATATTTGATTAGCCGAATGGCCTAATTCTGCTCCTGTAACGTATGGACTATGAACCTTGAGGACCTTGATATGTCTTGAAATTTGTAACATCCCAAATTAAGTCCTTTCAAAGTGAGGTCTGTGTGGAACCAGCAGCCAATACAGTGCAGTAATGAGATTAGTGATCAAATCAATGGTTCAATGGTACATTATTGTCACAAGTATCTAGATACGGCAACATTTATTGCTGCAAGTTTCTGTAAAATCTTATGATACATAGGCCCAAACATCCTTAAGTACAGGAGTGTAAGAATAATAGATCACACTGAGGCAATACATAAGCGTCGCCACAATTCCAGTGCATCTTGTACCCTTCATATTGAAACTTGTTTAAAATGTAGAGTCTTCCGGTAACTTGGCTGTAAAGGCCCGTTGTCGTGGCGATGGCACTGGGCCCGAGTTGCAGGGGTCAGCCTGGCGATGTTGTTGTTGTCCTCCACTGCTGCTCCATCATAGAGTCACACAGAGTGGGAACAGGAGGATGTGGGGTGATCTTATAGAGGTGTACAAGATTGTGAGAGCAGTCTAGAGGATAGATGCACAGAGTCTTTTGCCCAGTGTAGGGGAATCAAGAACCACAGGACATAGGTTTAAGATGAGGGGGGGAAAGATATAATGGAAACCTGAGGGGAAATATTTTACACACAGGGTGGTGGGTGTATGGAACGAGCTGTCGGATGAGGTTGAGGCAGGTACTATTGTAATATTTAAGAAATTTGGACAGTTACATGGTCGTAAAGTCTTAAAGGGATATAGGCCAAATGCAGGCAGGTGGGACTAGTGTAGATGGAGCATGTTGATTGGCATGGACAAGTTAGGCCAAAGGGCCTATTTCCACACTGTGTGACTCTGACTCTATCCATGTACCTATTCAAGTTTCTTAAATGTTGTTATAGTTCCTGCCTCATCTACCTCCTCCCGCAACTCGCTCCATATATCCACCACCGTCTGTGTGAAAAAGTAGCCCCTCAGGTTCCTATTAAACTTTCCCTCTCTCATCTTAAACCTATGTCCTCTGGGTAAATGACTCTGCATTCACCCTATCTTTATCCTCATGATTTTATACACCAGATAAGGGTTGAGAGGAGACTTGATAAAAATATATAACATTCTGAGAGGCATAGATAGGGTAGACAGTCAAAACCTTTTCCCCAGGGTGCAAAAGTCCAACACTAGAGGGAATAACTATAAGGTGATAGGGGTAATGTTAAATGGAGATGAGCGGGGCAAGTTTTGTAGATAGACACATGGAAGAGCAGGAAATATATAAAACACAACATTCTGAAAGGATTGGACAGGCTAAATGCAGGAAAAATGTTCCCGACGTTGGGGGAGTCCACAGTTTAAGAATAATATTTAGGACTGAGATGAGGAAAAACTTTTTCACCCAGAGAGTTGTGAATCTGTGGAATTCTCTACCACAGAAGGCAGTGGAGGCAAATTCGCTGGATTTTTTCAAGAGAGAGTTAGATATAGTTCTAAGGGCTAACAGAATCAAGGGTTATGGGGAGAAAGCAGGAATGGGGTGCTAATTTTGGATGATCAGCCATGATCATATTGAATGGCGGCGCTGGTTCGAAGGGCCGAATGGCCTGAACTCTATTTTCTATGTTTCTATATGCAGGTAGATGAGATCAGTTCAGCTTGGCATCATGTTTGCAACAGACACTGTGGACTGAATGGGCCTGTTCCTTTGCTGTACTGTTCCTTGTTCTATGTACCTCTATAAGATCACCACTCAGCCTCTTGCCCTCTAAGGAGATGTTTCCGCAGGGATTACCATCCTCCTTCATTAAGCTTTAACACTGCAGAAGATTCATCGAGAGAGAAAATCCTCTCCAGCGTTCAAAGTAACCCTTCCCTTTGCTTCCTAATTAGCTTCCTATCTTTCTAATTAAGATTACCTGTCAGCCTTACTGGGTTAACGAGAGAATAAAATCAGTTTTGAATGTGATATACCCTAACCATATCACTTTTTTGTCTCTATGTCCATGGTAATAGGTTGACTTATATTGGTTCGGCTTGACCTTTGTTGTTATTGTTATGCCTGAAGTTAATTAAAATGGAAATGGAAATCTAGTGATAATTATACTAATTTATTCCATCGATAGCGGGGAGAGGAGAGATATGAATATATTAGCATAGTTAAACAGGCGGTGAATGTGAGATGTGTGGCACGAAATGTAACCTAGAAAATTAATAAGGAATGACATTTTACAAACCCAGGCATATTCCTGATATTTGTAAACTAATCATTCTGAAGAACAATAAATCATGGGAAAGTTCCCGTATGATTAGCAGGGAACCACATTTTCTTGCTGCAAGAAATGACCTTTATTTCCAATGATGGCCTGTAAAAGGATTTAGACGACAGGCTTTTGAGATATTTGCAATAATGCCCCAATAATCCGGCACCCTTGGGACTTTAGTCGTGCTGAACCTGCAGCTTTTCTGGTATATAACTGAATAAAATCATCCCTAATCTTCTGCATGTGTGAGAGTCACCAGGTTAAATCTGTGCTCAGTAACCTGCTGAAAGATTGACTTGGGAACAAAATATGGGGAAAGTGGTAGAGTTGCTGCCGTGCAGCGCCATAGACCCGGGTTCCATCCTGACCTTGAGTGCTGTCCGTGTGGAGTTCCCCTGTTCTCCCTGTGGCCGCGTGGGTTTCTTTCTGGTGCTCCAGTTTCATCCTGCATTCCAAAGATGTGCAGGTTTGTAGGTTAATTGGCTTCTGCAAAATTGTCCCTAGTGGGTAAGAAAGAACTAGTGTGAACGGATGATCATTGGTCGGTGTGAAGAGAGACACAATGTGCTAGAGTAACTCAGCGGGTCAGGCAGCATCTCTGGAGAACATGGATAGGTGGCGTTTTAGGTCAGGACCCTTCCTCAGTCTGAAACGTCACCCGAAATGTCACCTATCCATGTTCTCCAGAGATGCTGCCTGACCCGCTGAGTTACTCCAGCATTTTGTGTCTATCTTCGGTTTAAACCAGCATCTGCAGTTCCTTCATATGCATTGGTCGGTGCGTATCCAATGGGCCGAATGGCCTGTTTCTAAGCTTCATCTCTAATCTAAACTAAACTATACTGAACTAAAGTTAAACTACACTAAACTAAACTCAAATGGAGGGGGGAAAGACACAAGGTGCTGGAGTAACTCAGCAGGCAGTATCTTTGGAGGAATTATGTGATGTTTCAGGTCAAGACCCTTCTTCAGAATGTGAGTCGGGGAGAGTAAAAAGGAGGGGGGGGGGGATATGCCCAGAGTTTGTGCCCTCCATGTGACCCCAGTGACCCCTGGTTCTCTGTGTTGATGTCAGAATCAGTTTGTGCACAATGCCTCTCATAGTCAGGCAGTCCCCAGTGCGTGGGACAACTCATACCATTGCCCCCATGGGTGGGTGGCTGTGAGCGAGGGGAACGGTATGGGAGTCTGTTTTTCATTCCTAAAGGTTTGCCACCCTGTTGCTGTGCTCTCTCGGAAGCTCCAAGATATTTTTGGGAACAAGGAATTACTCACCGTATGGTGACCTTTCTTGGTGCTGGATTTAGGTCCGGTCTCATCCACAATGACACCCATGTATCAGAAAGACAGCTCATTGTGGAACTTCTGCTCCACCTACACGTAGAACCCGCTGGAACTGTTAAACAGAACCCGTCCCAAAATAAACATCATCACACACATACACGCACATATATAGACACAGATATACACAACGACATAGGCGCACACACAGACATACACACATACGCGCATGCACATAGATACACAGATGTACACACAAATACAAAATGTGTAAACATACAGACACACATACATACAGATACATACATGGAGATAAACAAACACTAACACACATGCGCACAGACATACACATGGACAGACAAACACAGACACACACACAGATATAGACACATTAGCATGCACACACATGCGCACAGAGATACAGATGTGCACACAAATAGAAAGCATGTAAACACACACACAGACATACAGATACATACACAGACATACACACAGGTGCAGGCATATGTACACTTACACGCATGCATATACACATGCATGCACACAGACAAAACATACACACACACGCACACACACAGACAACACACACACATGCACAGACCACACACACACACACACACACACACACAAACATGCGTTCAAATTTTTGAAATTACTACCCGACGGGAAAGGGGAGAAGAAGGAATGACCAGGGTGAAAAAGATTCTTAATTATGTTGGTTGCTTTCCCAAGGCAGTGTGAAGTGTAGATGGAGTCAATGGAGAATGGCTGGTTTGTGTGATGGACTGGGGTGGAAGGTTGAAACCTTCACGTGGTCCGCCCTGTTTTGACGAATGCAATCAACCCGGCGTGCACAATCAAATAAGATCAAATAGAACAAGTTGTCCGACAACTTTAGGCTGTGCACGCCCTACACAAGAAGAAGAAGTGATGGACTGGGCTACATCTACAACTATGCAATTTCTTGTGGTCTTGGGCAGAGCTGTTGCCAACCCAAGTTCCTCTTCTTGTGTATGGCGTGCACAGCCTAAAGTTGTAGGACAACTTGTTCTATTTGATCTTATTTGATTGTGCACGCCAGGTTGATTGCATTCGTCAAAACAGGGCGGACCACGTGAAGGTTGCAATCTCCCAACCCCCAACCCTAGTTGATGCCAAATCAATGAATGGACTTGGGGGTTGAGGGGCCTGTTTCCACACAGTATCTCTTTATGGCTCTAAGCCTGTCTCAACACCACACCAAGAAATGTAAAACTATTAAGTGTTCAAAGAGCATGGAAGCATCTTTGTGCTTATTTACCCAGGGTCTCTGCATAGTCAGCCATCAACACCAGGACAATCCTAGAGCATTAGCAGAAGACCTTGGGAACCTGGATCAGTCTTGGGTTAGCATGGAGGCTTCTGATAGGTTTAGGTTTATTATTGTCACGTGTACCGAGGTACAGTGAAAAGCTTTGTTCTGCATGCAGATCAGATAATACTACACACAGATACAATCAAGACAAACTCATGTACAATTGTTGGAGCAATGGGGAGGATACAGAGTGCAGAATGTAGTTCTCAGCATTGTGGTGCATCAGTTCCATAGACAATGTCCGCAATGGGGTAGAGGTGAATCGGACAGTAGCCCAGCTTATGGAAAGACCGTTCAGAAGCCTGACAACAGAGGGGAAGAAGCTGTTGCTGAGACTGGTGGTGCGCACTTTCAAGCTTCTGTACTTTCTTCCTGACAGGAGCAGGGAGAAGAAGGAATGAAAGGGGTGGGACAAGTCTTTGATTATGTTGGCTGCTTTTCCGAGTCGTTGTGTGATGAGCTGGGCTACATCCACAACTCTGCAATTTGAGGTCAGTCAGAGTGAAGACAGATTGATGACAGTTAAAGCCTCAACTATGACATGCTCCATACAAAGCATTTTATCAACATGCATCACAGCATGGTTTGGGAACAGCTCCATCCAAGACCGCAAGAAATAGCAGAGAATTGTGGACACAGCCCAGACCATCACACCAAGCCAATCTCCCTTCCATTGACTCCATCTACACTTCACGCTGCCTCGACAAGGCCACCAGCATAATCAAGGACCAGTCTCAACCTGGTCACTCCCTCTTCTCCCATCAAGCAAGAGGTACAGAATGTGTGGAAACGCACACCTCCAGATTCAGGGCCAATTTCTTCCCATCTGAACCATCCTATCAACAACTAGAGAGCGGTCCTGAGCTACCATCTACCGCACTGGAGATCCTCTGACTATCTTTAATCTGACTTTACTGGACTTAATCTTGCACTAAACATTATTCCCTGTATCTGTACACGGTGGATAGCTCGATTGTAAACATGTACAGTTTTCCCACTGACTGGATAGCCCACAACAGAAGCTTTTCACTGTACCTCGATACACAAGATAATAAACTAAACTAAGTTATGAAATACAAACACAACCTCTTGGCCTGTTTGCATCCCCAGTCCTCTGCTCAATGCTCTTTGCGTACACATGCTTGTAAAGGAGTTAGTGGCAGCTGTGGCGTAAAGTCCTTACGTGAGGCAGCAGCTTCTGGGGAAGTGAAACATGGACAAACAGGGAAACAGGTCTAACAGGCCCACACTGACCGCCAATCACCCGTTTACACCACTCCTCTGATATCCTACTCTCTCATCCACCCCCTACACACTAGGGACAATTTTACAAATACTAATTAACCTACGGACCTGCACGTCTTTGGGATGTGTGAGGAAACCAGAGCACCCGGAGGAAACCCACGTGGTCACGGAGCGGGAGACCGTACAAACTCCACACACAGACAGCACCCGAGGCCCCGATCGAACCCGGGTCTCTGGCACCATGGGGCAGTGGCTCTACCTGCTGTGCTACTGTGCAAGGCTGGGTATCTTGGTCAGCATGGACGAGTTAGGCCGAAGGGCCTGTTTCTGTGCCGTAGGGCTATATGACTCTAGACTACAACAAAGAGGCAAAATGAATCATAACAAGAGATAGGTAACCATTTTAAGGTTTTGGCATCTATCAATGCCCAGTGTACAGAAAGTATGGCTGGAATTATTCCTGGCCTTGTAGTGGCTGGGAGTCAGGGAAGATCCGTTATAGATGTGTGACAGGGAGGCCTCGATAGTTACATGCGGTCAGATGCTAAAAATACAGGTTAATTATACACTCACTGGTGGCATGGAGTTAACAGTCATTGGTGCTGGCAATCGACATTTACAAAATGTACTTGTCCAGGCCGTTAGTCAGAGGAAACTCTAGAACTGCATCAAATCCCAAATAACAAATGGCAAATTTTCCAGAACATTCTAACCAGTGTGTGGACCAGCAGCTGTAGAGCTGTTGCCTAACAGCGCCAGAGACCCGGGTTCGATCCCGACCTCGGGTGCTGTCTGTACAGAGTTTGTACATTCTCCCTGTGACCGTGTGGGTTTTCTCCGGGTGCCCCAGTTTCCTCCAACACTCCAGAGACGTGCCGGTTTGTAGGTTAATTGGCTTCTGTAAATAGTCCCGTGTGTGTAGGATCGTGTTAGTTCGCGGGGTGGCCCTGCCAAGGCAGCGTGAGGTGTAGGCGGAGTCAATGGGAGTTTACTTCCACTGAGACGAGAGAGCATATCTTTCAAATTCTGGATTTCATTTACTGACGCAAGTCCTGTTTAGAGATAATCTGAGGGAGACAAAAATGCTGGAGAAATTCAGCAGTTGAGGCAGCATTTATGGAGTGAAGGAATAGGTGACGTTTCGGGCCGAGACCCTTCTTCAGACTGATGTGGGGATGGGGGGGGGGGGGGGGGGGGGGGAGGTAAGAAGAACGGAGGTGAAGACAGTAGGCTGTGGGAGAGCTGGGAATGGGAGGGGAAGGGGGAGAAAGCAGGAACTACCTGAAATTGGAAAAGTCAATGTTCATACTGCTGGGGTGTAAACTACCCAAGCGAAATATGAGGTGTTGCTCCTCCAATTTGTGGTGGGACTCACTTTGGCCATGGAGGAGGCCCAGGACAGAAAGGCTGGATTCAGAATGGGAGGGGGAGTTGAAGTGCTGAGCCACCGGGAGATCAGGTTGGTTAATGCAAACTGTGCGGAGGTGTTGGGCGAAGTGATCGCCAAGCCTGCGCTTGGTCTCATCAATGTAGAGCAGTTGACACCTAGAGCAGCAGATGCAATAGATGAGGTTGGAGGAGGTGCAGGTGAACCTCTGCCTCACCTGGAAAGACTGCTTGGGTCCTAGGATGGAGTCAAGGGGGGAGGTAAAGCGACAAGTGTAGCATATCCTGCGGTTGCAAGGGGAAGTACCAGGGGAGGAGGTTGTTTGGGTGGGAAGGGACAAATTGACCAGGGAGTTACAGAGGGAGCGGTCTCTGCGGAAAGCCGAAAGTGGAGGAGATGGGAAAATGCGGCCAGTGGTGGGATCCCGTTGGAGGTGGCGAAAATGTCGGAGGATTAAGGGTATCGACCCGAAACGTCACCTATTCCTTCGCTCCATAAATGCTGCCTCACCCACTGAGTTTCTCCAGCATTTTTGTCCATCTTCAAACAGCATCTGCAGTTCTTTCTTAAAGATAATCTGAGGGTCTCCAATGAGGTAGATGGGAGGTCAGGACTGCTCGCTCTGTGGGCTGTGTGTGTTTTTGGTTAATGAGTCATGGCTCTATCTGGCAGGGATTGTTGCAGTTGTTGGCCTGGGCTGATTGACGGGTCCCTCTGCCGGGATGGAGGGGGTGGGGAGAGTGATCGGCCTTCCTCTGGCTGGATGCCTGAGCTTTGTGCAGGCTGCCACTCCTATATATAGAGCCAGGCAGGAATGTGTGCTGTCGGACAGTTGCTATCCGAGCTGAGACAGGGAAGAGCCCCGGTCAATTCTACAGAGCTCCGGCCATGGCAATCCGTGTGGACCCGGCTGAGGAGCCTCGCATCTACCAGCAGACCCTCCTGCAGGACGGACTCCGAGACCTGCTGGACAGCGGCAAGTTGGTGGACTGCGTGCTGAAGGTCAAGGACAAGGAGTTCCCCTGCCACCGGCTGGTGCTGGCCGCCTGCAGCCCCTACTTCCGAGGCATGTTCCTCTCCGGTCTGGAGGAGAGCAATAAGCGGGAGATCACCCTTGAGGAGCTGGAGCCCGAGACGGTGGAGGTCCTCCTGCGCTACATCTACACCTCCGAGGTGAGGCTGGACGACAGCAACGTGCAGGACATCTTCACCGCCGCCAACATGCTCCAGATCCCTTCCATCTTCACCCTCTGCATCTCCTACCTGCAGAAGAGGCTGGGCTTGGGCAACTGCCTGGCCATCTTTCGCCTCGGCCTGATGCTGGACTGCCCGAGGTTGGCTGTGGCCTCCAGAGACTTTGCCTGCGAGCACTTCAGCCTAGTGAGCAAGGACGAGGACTTCCTCAAGATCAGTCCCCAGGAGCTGGTCGCCATCCTCTCCAGCGACGGTCTCAACGTGGAGAAGGAGGAGGCCGTCTTCCAGGCAGTGATCAGCTGGGCGGAGAGCGAGGAAGGCCATCTCCTGGCCCTTCCCCTGGTCTTCGACTGTGTCCGCTTCCTCCTCATGCCCAAGGACTACCTGACCAAGAACGTGGAGGGACACCAGCTGGTCAAGTCCAACCCGGAGCTTGTGGCCAAGATCCAGATGGTCAAGGATGCCCTTGAGGGCAAAAGGCAGGTTGGCAAGCCCAAGGGAGAGAAGGAAGAGTCGAGAAAGAAAGGAGACGGTGACCCAACAAGCAGCAAGGCCAAGGGTGAGGGAGAGGTGGAGGAGAAGGAGGAAGAGGAGGAGAAGGAGGAAGAGGAGGAAGCCTCGGGCATCTTGAACAAGAACCTGCGCTTCGGCATGTTCATGAAGGACCTGATCTTCATGATCAACGAGGAGGCCACCGTGGCCTACGACCCCCTCACCAACGAGTGCTACTTTGCCTCTGTCTCCAACAAGATCCCCAAGAACCACCACGCCAGCCTGGTGACCAGGGAGAACCAGATCTTTGTCATCGGTGGCCTCTACTATAACCAGGAGAACAAAGAGAGCCCCCTGCACTCCTACTTCCTGCAGGTGAGCCAGCACTCCCACCCCACTGGGGCAGGGAGGGAGAGCTTGTCCCAGCGACATCTCTCCTACTCCCCTACCCACGGGTCTGGCTGGGAGGTGAGGGCGTGAGGGTGACGGAGTGAGGGGGGAGTGAGTGAGGTGAGGGGTGAAGGAGTGAGGGGGGGGAGTGAGTGAGGTGAGGGGTGAAGGAGTGAGGGGGGGGAGTGAGTGAGGTGAGTGAGGGGGTGACGGAGTGAGGGAGGGGGGGGGGGGGGAGTGAGTGAGGTGAGGGGGAGGAGTGAGGGGTGGGGGGGGGGAGGGAGTGAGTGAGTGAGGGGTGAAGGCGTGAGTGACGGAGTGAGGGGGGAGTGAGTGAGGTGAGGGGTGAAGGAGTGAGGGGTGGGGGAGTGAGTGAGGAGGAATGAGTGTGCGGGGAGATGATGTTTTTAGTTTAGTTTAGAGATACAGCGCGGAAGGAGGCCCTTCGGCCCACAGAGTCTGCACTGACCAGCGATCCCCCACACACTGTCCTACACTATGATGAGAATGAATGAGCTGGAGGGGGCATGAGGGGAGAGGGTTGGGAGAAGCGGTGCATGGGAGTGTGTGAAGGGTACAGGAAGAGAGGAGAGAGAGAGAGGGGGGGGGGTAAGGGAGAGGGAGGGGGAGGGAGATAGAGAGAAGGAACGAGAGGGATGAGTTATGGAGGCATTGAGCCACACAGCAGGGATACAGGCCCTTTGGCCCAACGACCATGCCCACCTAATGCCCACCTGCCTTGTCCCACCCGTCACGTTGGGCCCGTATCGCTCTTAAACTCTCCTATCTATGTATCTGTCCAAATGTTTTTCAAATGTTGTTATACTACCTGCCTCAACTACTTCCTCCGGCAGCTCGTTCCATACACCCACCACCCTCTGTGTGAAAAGGTTGCCCTCAGATTCTTTCCACTCTCACTTCTGGTTCCTGATTTCCCTCCTCTGGGTAAAAGACTCGTTTATCCCATCTGTTCCACTCATGATCTTATAGCTCTCCCACATTACCCCTCAGCCACCTGCGCTCCAAGGATTAAAGTCTTAGCCTCACCCTAGCTCAGGCCCTCGAGTGGGGTAGGTGTGAGGGGGGGGAGAGGGAGTGGGGGGGGGGGGGGGGGGGGATCAGTTGTGCGTGGAGAGGGAGTGATTTGAGAGAGAGGAGAGGGAGTGAGGAAGAGGGGGAGTGGAGGCAGGAAGAGTAGAGGCTGTGAGGGGAGAGAGGAGGGGCTGTGGGGAGAGACAGATGAAGGTGAAGGGGAGGAGAGAGGTGCTGTAAGGATGAACGAGAAGGGGGTGGGATTGCTGTTCAGAGTGAGGGTGGGCTGTGAGAGTGTAGGGGAGGATGGTCAGTCTCATGGGGGGGGGAAGTGGGGGTGAGGAGTGTGTTGGGGTACAGAGGCGGTGGGGTGGGGGGGGGGGGAGATTGAGGGAGGGTTGGTGAGGAAGCTGGTTAGGGTATTGGAGGATGGCGGGAGCTGTGAGGAAGGGACAGCCCAGGATATTGGGGGGGGGGTCTGGGGAAAAAGGCTGCACAGAGTGCAGGGATGGGGAAGGGGCAAGTGAGGGCGTATATGATCTGGGATGAAGGGGTCTGATGGGTTGGGGCCAAACAAGGGCAGCACAGCTGGTAGAACCTACAGCCTCACAGCTCCAGAGACCCGGGTTCGATCCTGACCTTGGGTGCTATTCATGTGGAGTTTGCCTGTGGGGTTCTCCCTGTGACCGCGTGGGTTTCCTCCTGATGCTCCGGTTTCTTCCCACATCCCAAAGACGAGCAGGTTTGTAGGTTAATTGGTCTCCGTAAATAGCCCCTAGTGTACAGGATGCAAAGCTGGGATAACATAGAGCTAGTGCACGGGTGATCGTTGGTCGGTGTGGACTTGGCGGGCCGAAGGGGCTGTTTCCACACTGTGTGTCTAAACTAAACTAAACTAAACTCAGAAACTGAGAAAGCAGTTTTGGCATCAGTATCTCTCCATATTCCAAACTCCCAACCTGTGACGAATTGAGAACATAGAACATTGACACAAGACCCTGCAGATGCTGGAACACATCAACAACCTAAAATGTCACCTATCTATCTCCTCCACAGATGCTGCCCAACTGGCTGAGTTACTCCAGCACTAACTAAGTTAAACTACCCTCTTTGGAAAAATACTGTATCTGACCCACACATCTCCTCTAAGCTTTGTCTCTCTCACCCTACAGCTATGTCCTCTAGTCTTTGACATTTCCGCGCTCGGCAAAAGGTTCTTACTGTCTACTCTATCTATGCCACATAATTTTATATACTTCAATCAGATCTCGCTTCAGCCACAGAGAAAACAATCCAAGTCTGAAGGACCCAACCTATCATTATCCTTGTTCTCCAGAGATGGTGCCTGACCCACTGAGTTACTCCAGCATTTTGTGTTCCGTGCAAGATTCGAGCAACTGCAGTTCCTTCTGTCTGTATGTCCAATCTCTCCTTATCATTAATAGCCTCCAATCAAGGCAGCGTCCTGACAACCCTTTCCAGCACCTCCTCCACAATCTCTCAGTAATTTAGCGACCAGAACTATACATGATACTCCAATTGCACCATGGCCAATGTTTAATGAAACTGCAACATGACGTCCCCTCTGTGCAGTTAAGATTTTTAAGTTTGGGTTTAGGTTTATTATTGTCATGTGCACTGAAATACAGTGAAAAGCTTTGTATTCCATGCTATCCCAACAGATCAGATACACCATGTATCTATAGACTACAGTTCTCAGCATTGTAGTGGATCAGTTTAGTTTAGAGTCACATTGTGGAAATAGGCCCTTCAGCCCAGTGAGCCAGTGCTGTCCAGCGACCACCTCGTACACTAGCACTATTCTACACACTTGGGACAGTTTTCAATCTTTACCGAAGGAATTGACCTACAAAGCTGCACATCTTTGGAGTGTTGGAGGAAACCGGAGCACCCGGAGAAAACCCACTCGGTCACAGGGATAATGTACAAACTCTGTACAGCTAACACCCATAGTCAGGATCAAACCCGGGTCCCTGGCGCCGGGAGGCAGCGACGTGCCAAAGTGCCGCCCATGGTGCAGGGGCCCGGGAGCATGTGACTGACCTCTAACCTGTGTCTTGACCTCCGAGCAGTTTGATCACCTGGACTGTGATTGGCTGGGGATGCCTCCCTTGCCGTCTCCGCGTTGCCTGTTTGGCCTGGGGGAAGCGGAGAACGCCATCTACGTCATCGGAGGGAAGGAGGTGGGAGAAGGCGAGAAGTCGCTGGACACCGTGATGTGCTACGATCGACAGTAAGTATTTAGTTTAGTTTAACCCCGCTCATCTCCTTTTATACTTTGCCCCTCTCACCTTAAACCTATACTCTCTCGTATTTGATTTATCCATCCTGGGGAAATAATTCTTTCAACCCTCTCTATACCTCTCATAATTTTATAAACTTCTATCAAGTTTCCCCGCAACCTCTGGCGTTCCAGAGAAACCAATCCAAGTCTGCCCAACCTCTTCTTGCAGCTAATACTCACTAATCCAGACACAACATGGAATTGGGCCCTTTGGACCACCGAGTCCACGCTGACCACCGATCACCTGTTCACACTAGTCCTACGTTATCCCACTTTCCCATCCACTTCTTACACACCAAGGGGCAATTAACCTACAAACCTGCACATCTTTGGTGGACTATGGTGCCATCCTCACCTTGGTGCCATTTATGTTATGTTGTGTCATGGACTTTCTGTGTTTGTCTTTTTTTTTTAATTCAATTTCAATTTTATTTTTAATATGTTTTATTATTTATTTATTATTATTTTTTTTTAATTATTTTTTTTTTTATGATACTGCCTGTAAGGGAAATTCATTTCGTTGTCTCAAATTGAGACAATGACAATAAATTTGAATACATCAATACATACAATACGTCTTTGGGATGTAGGAGGAAACCGGAGCACCCGGAGGAAACCCACATGATCACAGGGAGAACGTGCAAACTCCACACACGGACCGCACCCACGGTCGGGATCAAACCGATGCTGTGAGGCAGCAGCTCTACCAGCTGCACCATTGTACTGCCCTTGGAATAAGCAATGCAGAGTGTCTTGTCAGACCAAGTATACTGAGCCAAGCCATCGCACATAGTCCAGCTAAAGCACATCTCCACATTGCGTCAGCGTGGGATGGACGTGCGCTACAGTGCACAACACCCATTTGTCAATGAGACTCATAGAGTCACACAGCATGGCCCCTCAGCCCAACTCATCCATGCCGACCAAGTCTAAGCTAGTTCCACTTGCCAGCATTTGACCTAAATCCCTACAAATCGGTCTCATCCATGCACCTGTTCAAATATCTTTTCAATGTTGTTACTGTACCTGCCTCATCTACCTCCTCCCCGTATACTTATCACCCTATGTGTGAAAACGTTACCCCTCAGGTTCCAATTAAGTATTTTCCCTTCATCTTAAACCTGGTTCTTGATCCCCCTGGGTAAAAGACTCTGTGCATTCACCCTATCTGTCCACCTCATGGTTTTGTACACCTCTAGAAAATCATCCCTCAGCCTCCTGCGCTCCAAGGAATAAAGTCCGACAATGAATGTTATTTTATTGTCATGTGTACCGAAGCACAGGGAAGTTATTTTTTTGCGTACAGTTCAATGACAATCCTACTAATGTAAAGGCACACTCATGCTATGAGCGTAAAATAGTGGACCACACTGAGTCCGCACACAAGAGTCGCCATGTTTTAATCGCCATGATCCTCAATCAGCTCCTCTCCCCATAGCTGTGGCCCTCAAGTCCTGGCAACACCCTTGTAAATCTCTGTACTCTTTCCATTGGCTGGGTTCTTCGTTTAGTTTTGTTTATTAATAATAATAATAATAATAATAATAATATACTTTATTACACTCAAGGTCCAGACAAGGGGCAACATTACATTAAAAATGCATTGCATATCAAATATCATAAATACATATAAAATCTTGGAATATCACTTATAAAAACACCATAATTTATATTAAAAAAAACCACAATAAGTATTTAATCTGGATTTTTAACTTAAGTAAAAATCCAGATTAAAAGATGATCAATGTCCTACAACGAGACAACGATACCAGTGTCTCCACAACTGGGATTTGTAGCGTGTAGTGCTAACCCTTATGTTTGTCAAGGCCACAATAAGCACATTTTTATTATTGTTACATGTACCGAGGTACAGTGAAATGTTTTTTTTTGCCTTCTATCCAATCAATGAAAAGATATACATGATTACAATTGAGCCATCCACAGCGTACAGATACAGGATAAAGGGATTCACGTTTTGTGTAAGATGTAAAGTTCGATTTAAATTAGTTTGAGGGTTTCCAATGAAGGAGATGGTAGGGCAGGACTGCTATCTAGTTGGAGAAAGGATGGTTCCGTTGCCTCATCAGTTGCCTGGGAAGAAACTGTCCCTGAATCTGCAGGTGTGATTTCACACTTCTGTACCTCTTGTCTGATGGGGAGGGGAGAATAGGAAGTGTCTGAGGTGAGACTGGTCCTGGTTTATGCTGGTGGCCTTGCCGAGGCAGCGTGAAGTGGAGAATAAGTCCATGGAAGTTTACTTCCACTGAGAAGAGAGGGCTTTTGTTTAAAATTCTGGATTTCATTTAGTGGCTCAAATTTAAATTGCAGGGTGAAAGTCAAGGCTTGGTGCTGGCCCAGTAATTCAGTAGTGACTATTTGGTTGTGAAACAGGGACCAGCATGAAAACAGATACTGTTATGGATTGTTATTGTGAACATATTATTCTGCGCACCCAATCTCTGGTTCAGTCTGAGGGAGCCGCAGCTAATTTTAATCTGAATAAATCCCTGCCATTTTCTGTGATCTCTGTGATCTTCACTTGAGTCAGAGCTGCACAGCATAGCAACAGGCCCTTCGACCCACTCTGTCTCTGCTGTCCATCACGTCAGTCTGAAGAGGGGCCCCAATCCAAATCAGCTGTCCGTCCGTGTTCTGCAGAGATGCTGCCTGACCCGCTGAATTACCCCATCACTTTGTGTCTTTTTTTGAAAACCAGTATCTGCCGAAGGGTCTCGACCTGAAACGTCACCTATCCATGTTCTCCAGAAATGTTGCCCGACCCGCTAAGTTACTCCCGCAATTTGTGTCTATTTTTGTAAATCAGCATCTGCAGTTCCTTGTTTCTACACCAGTCCCACTTGCCTACCTTAATTCCACATGTCTCCTTGTCCTGCTCATTCACATGGTCATGTTGATGCCTCTTACCTGTTGTTGCTGTCTCTGTTTCCACCACCTCCTCTGGCAACTCATACAAGATACCTCTGGTGTGAACGAAAGGTCCCCTTTAAATCTCCTCGAGACCCTTCTTCAGACTTCTCTAGATGCTGGATCAAACCCGGGTCTTTGGCGCTGTGAGGTAGTGGCTCTACCAGCTGCGCCACTGTGCCGCCATCGTGTTTTACGCTATATCTTGGGTCACATGACAATAATAAACCAATATTAATACCTCTGTAAACATGGACAGAATGTGAGACTTTACTGTGGCAATGTTAACATTTTCTAAGACATTTAGTTTAGTTTAGTTTAGATACAGCACAGAAACAGGCCCTTCTGCCCACCGAGTCCGCACCGACCAGCAATCCCCGTACACTAGCACTATCCTACACTCCAGGGCCAATTTACAATTTTACCAAAGTCAATTAACCTACAAACCTGCACGTCTGTGGAGTGTGGGAGGAAACCGGAGCACCCGGGGAAACCCACACAGTCACGGGGAGAACGTACAAGCTGGGCAGAGGCAGCACCCGTAGTCAGGATTGAACCCGGGTCTCTGGCGTTGTCAGGCAGCAACTCTACCGCTGCGCCACCATGCACGAGATGTGAAACTTTCCCAGTACCTGCTGATGAAAATCTCTTTTACTTTGCAGCACGTTTAAATGGGGGGAATCGGATCCACTTCCATACGACGTGTATGGTCACTGTGTGGTGTCGTACAACGGGCATGTCTATGTCATAGGAGGGAAAGGAAAAAACAAGTAAGTGCCTCTCTTCACCGCAATGTTGACATGTTCCTTTCACCTCTGAGTATAGAGGTTGAAGTGTTACGTTACAGTTGGACAAGACGTTGGTGAGGCACAAGTTAGATAGCATGTAACACCATAGTTCAGGAACAACTTCTTCCCAGCTGTTATCAGGCTAATGAATGGTCTTCTTATAAACTGTGGCACAGACCCGATCTTCCCAAAACTTTTTGCGGATCTTGGACTTTTTTAAATCTGCACTTTCTTTGTAAGCTGTGGTGCTGTAACACTATATTCTGCACTGTTATACTTGCGTATGACTTGATTGTACTCATGTATAATATGATTTTAGACTGGGTACCACTGGGTTTTTCATTGTATATGTGACAAAAATAAACCAATATAGGCCCACAACCGATTTTCTGGCAACTGGTGGTCTGGTGCCTCCTGTAATCCGGACAAAATTACGAGAGTGCACCTGAAATCCCCCCCCCCCCAGGCAACAATGTAGCGAGGTGGCCAATCTCGACCTCAATGGGACTTCTGGGTCGAATTTTCCCCCCGCGGCTGGGGCTCTGGAACTCCGGCCCAGAGCCGGAAGATGCGTTCCCATAGCCGAATTGCCAGGCCGACTTTGCGGGGCAATATCTTGGCCCCCCCGGTGGCGTAAGTGGAATGTTACAGTATCGCTGGACAACCCCCAGAGGCCGTGACGTGACCTCTGTTGGTCCAGCAAAACGGACAACCCAGAAAGGTTCTGGAACCAAGGATGCCAGAACATTGTTGGTGGACCTTTATTGTGTTCAGCTTTAATCACCCTGCTATCGGTAAGATGTTAATAAGTTAGAACAAGTGCAGAGAAGGATGTTACTTGAGGGGCTGATCTCTATGGAGAGGTGGGGCAGTCTAGGACTTTATTCCTTGGAGCACAGGAGGATGAGGAGTGCTGATAAAGGCGTGCCATGATCACAAGATCGTGAGAATAGATAGGGTGAATGCATAGTTTTTTATTCAGGAACCAGAGGACATAGGTTTAAGATGAGAGGGGAATGATTTAATAACAATCCAAGCGGCAACTCCTTCATGCAGAAGGTAGTGGGTATACGGAACAAGCTGCCAGAACGAGCAGTTGAGGCAGATACTCAAAGTGAAGCAAAGAATTTCACTGTGCCTTGTCACATGTTACAATCGAGTATTCCATTTCATTCCATGACTTTTAAAAGACATTTGGACAGGGACAGTACAGCACCAAACCAGGCCGAACATGATGCTAGGTCCAACTCTTATCTGCCTGCACATGTCCCTCCAAATCCACGCGCCTATCCAAATGTCTCCTACATGCCGCCGCCAGCAGCAGCAGCAGCAGCTCTTCTTTATTCGTCTATTCTTCTTTCTCCTCCTCCTTCCTTTCTCTCTTTTTCCATTAATATCCAAAATCTATTGAGCTCTGCTTTGAAATTACTCAGTGACAGCCTCTTGGGTGGAGATCTAAAAACAAAATAACCATATAACTATATAAACCAAAATCTACCTTTAGAGAGGATGAGGCTTTGTTCTGACTTTTAGTTTAACTTGACATCGTAGAAACAAAGGGCAGCAGATGCTGGTTTGTACCAAAAATAGACACAAAGTGTTGGTGTAACTCAGCGACTCAGGCTGCATCTCTGGAGATAAAGGATGGCTGACGTTTCGGGTCGAGACACTTTCAAAGAACGTCTGAAGGGTCCTGACCCAAAACGTACCCATCCGTTTTCTCCAGAGAAGCTGCCTGGCCCGCTGAGTTACTCCGACACTTTGTGTCTAAGCCAGGCATTTTACTGACACTGTGCCTGTTCATTTCAGGAAGTGCTTGAACAAAATGTGTGCCTACAACCCCGAGCGGTTCGAGTGGAAAGAGCTGGCCCCAATGAAGACAGGCCGCTCCTTGTTCGGGGCGATGGTCTACAAAGATAAGATCTGGGTGGCTGCGGGGGTGACGGACGTGGGGCTAACCGGCAGCATCGAGGTGTATGACCCGGCTGCAAACAAGTGAGTGATGCCCCTGCCCGCACTAGGGGCCAGACCGAGAACACAACGCAGTACACTTCCACCTCCAGGCCCAACACGAGCAAGACGAAAATGTACAAACATTTACCATATTGATTCATGCAGGCGTCAGGGGTTATGGGGAGAAGGCAAGAGAATGTGGTTAAGAGGGAAAGATAGATCAGCCATAAGACACAAAGTACTGGAGTAACTCATCGGGGCAGGCAGCATCCCTGGAGAACATGGATAGGAGACATTTCGGGTCGAGACCCTTCTTCAGACTTCAGAAGGATCTTTATCCATGTTCTCCACGGATGCTGCCTGACCCGCTGAGTTAAGGGGGCTGTCCCACTTGGGCGACCTAATCCGCAAGTTAAGAAGAGTGTCTTCGACCTTCAAGTTCGAGGGCACTTGCCTGGAAAGCCTCGAGCTGTATCGATCGTCAGCGTTGAAACCGCGAGCCGGATCAACCGACCGCACACACACATCAGCATCACATGGTGGTCCACCAACGCAATATTCCACCTCTTCACCAATTCCAATATTGGGGGCCGGGGGGGGGGGGGGGGGGGGGGGGGGCATTGTGGAGGGGTAATATGGGTGTTGTGGGCCGGTGACTGGTTTCCAGAGGGCTAGTATGGAAATTGTGGGCCGAATGGATTCTTGGGCTGGCGGCTCACTCACTCACGCCTGTTGTGCTAGCAGCTCACTCACTCACGGCTGGTGGGCTGGCAGTTGACTCACGGCTATTCCACGGCAAGGCCACCAAATTCAAGTGCAGTTTCATACCATTTCAAGCAGGGTGCAAGGCCACTAAAGACAGCAAGTCGTGACCTCTCCCTCCTCTATCTTGCAGAGACTGCCACGCCCACAATTCTGGGTTTTATAGTCCCTCCCCCCCTCCCCCCCCCATCAGAAGGGGTGGGTGGCGTGATGCGTAGGAGAGAGAATCTCACCATTTTTTTAAACACTAATAACTCTTTTATTTTTCATCGATGGGAAAAATCCGTGGCACCTGATGAGCGGAGGGGGACTCTGAGTAAGATGGCCAAAAATCACAGCCGTATGTGGTAGCATTTCTTTTCCTAAAATCAATATAAAACGCAAACAGGAAGTGGTCAAAGATTAGACTTTTAATTATATAGAAGGCAAGTCAACTTTAATTAGGCAAGGCAACTTTAATTAGGCAACACAGCTTTAGCATTTCCAAACCAAAGGCAACACAGCTTTAGCATTTCCAAACTATATTTTCAAACCACATTAAGGGCACTGACAGGTCAGTAAAACCACTCACAGTTTAGTAGACATGTGTTCAGTGTTATTCACAGCTCAGACTGAGAGACGTGACCCTCTTGCTCCCCATCTTGCAGAGACTGACTGAGGCACTCAACACATCCGGGTTTTATAGTCCCTCCGGAAGGGGCGTGGCCTTCAGGGGAGAGAATCTCAACATTTTTAAAACACTAATAACTATTTTATATTTCATCGATGGGAAAAATCCTCTTGTCCTGCGCAGCGGAGAGGGACTGAGTAAGATGGCCAAAAATCACAGCCGTAAGTTGCAGCGTGTTTTCTAAAATCAACATACAGAACAGGAAGTGGTCAAAATCAGACTTTTAGTAATATAGATAATAACGTTTAGCGGGCATTTTACTTACCGTTCGGTTTTCCTTGGTTCTGACAACTCCAATGAGCCAATTAAATGCTTGGTCTGCGAAGGAGATTGCCTACGGCTGCCCTCGACTGCCTGTAAGTAAATAGCGCGACCCCTCCCCACTGCATGCCGAAAATCTTTCCGTGTCCTAGCTGAGGCCATGAGTATTCAGGGACTTCCCTCGAGCATGAAGGAGAGTTCCAGCAACCTCATAGAACCTCCTAAGACCACGTGTCGACCATGCTGCGAGTTTGAAGGTCGAAGACACTCTTCTAAACTCGCAGATTAGGTTGCCCAAGTGGGACAGCCCCTTTAGACCAGCAATTTGTATCTTTTTTTGGGACGACACTTAGTTCAGTTTCAGAATTTGTTAGACACATGCAGTTGAAGGCAATATCTCCAAGTTTGCGGATGACACTAAGCTGGGGGGCAGTGTTAGCTGTGAGGAGGATGCTAGGAGACTGCAAGGTGACGGATAGGCTGGGTGAGTGGGCAAATGTTTGGCAGATGCAGTATAATGTGGATAAATGTGAGGTTATCCATTTTGGTGGCAAAAACGGGAAAGCAGACTATTATCTAAATGGTGGCCGATTGGGAAAGGGGGAAATGCAGCGAGACCTGGGTGTCATGGTACACCAGTCATTGAAGGTAGGCATGCAGGTACAGCATGCAGTAAAGAAAGCGAATGGTATGTTGGCTTTCATTGCAAAAGGATTTGAGTATCGGAGCAGGGAGGTTCTACTGCAGTTGTACAGGGTCTTGGTGAGACCACACCTGGAGTATTGCGTACAGTTTTGGTCTCCAAATCTGAGGAAGGACATTATTGCCATAGAGAGTGCAGAGAAGGTTCACCAGACTGATTCCTGGGATGTCAGGACTGTCTTATGAAGAAAGACTGGATAGACTTGGTTTATACTCTCTAGAATTTAGGAGATTGAGAGAGGATCTTATAGAAACTTACAAAATTCTTAAGAGGTTGGACAGGCTAGATGCAGGAAGATTGTTCCCAATGTTGGGGAAGTCCAGGACAAGGGGTTACAGCTTAAGGATAAGGGGGGAATTCCTTTAAAACCGAGATGAGAAGAACTTTTTTTTCACACAGAGAGTGGTGAATCTCTGGAACTCTCTGCCACAGAGGGTAGTTGAGGCCAGTTCATTGGCTATATTTAAGAGGGAGTTAGATGTGGCCCTTGTGGCTAAGGGGATCAGAGGGTATGGAGAGAAGGCAGGTACGGGATACTGAGTTGGATGATCAGCCATGATCATATTGAATGGCGGTGCAGGCTCGAAGGGCCGAATGGCCTACTCCTGCACCTAATTTCTATGTTTCTATGATGGCTTTTGGCCTGTGTTGAAGTTCAGAAGGAGGAGGGATGATCTCATTGAACCTACTGGATAATGAGTGGACATGAAATGGATGTTACCACTAGTATCAGTCAGGACCAGAGGGCACAGCCTCAGAATAAAAGGACCTATCTTTAGAATGGAGATGAGGAGGAATTTCTTTAGCTGGGGGGGGCGAATCTGCGGATTTCATTGCCACAGACGTAGGTGAAGGCCAAGTCATTGGGTATTTTTAAACATGGAGATTGATACAATCTTGATCAGTAAGGGCGTCAAAGGTTCTAGGGAGAAGGCAGGAGAATGGGGTTGAGAGGGAAAGATAGATCAGCCTGATTGAATGGCGCAGCAGACTTGATGGGACAAATGGTCTAATTCTGCTCCGAGGTCTTCTCCAAGCCATTCGGCCTACTGGATCCGTGCCGACCATCGATCACTTCTTCCAGACTGACTGAGCCCCTGATCTTCTCTCCAGGTGGGAAGAAAGCACCCCATTTCCACAGGAGCGGAGCTCTCTCAGCCTGGTCACATTGTCGGACTCCCTGTACGCCATCGGTGGGTTTGTCATGTTGGAATCAGAGCCCGGATCCGGAGATTTCGTTCCAACCGAGATCAATGATGTCTGGAGGTAATTCGTCAACTTTTCACCCGCACACGACCATCATCGATGTTTCGAGGGACAGGGCCAAATGCAGGCAAATGGGACTCGCTCAGCTAAACCTATGGTCACCATGGACTAGTTGGGACTGGGGGCAGGATCTGTGGTGGATGTCTCTATAATTCTTATACTTACCACCTAATTCTCCTGCAAATCATCTAGCATGGCTAATTACTGACCCATGATGATAAACAAAACTGAATGCAAGACTCAGCATGGACACAGTGCAACATTCAAATCTTGTAGTCATGGAGTTATATAGCATGGAAACAGGCTCTTCGGCCCAACTTGGCCAAGCTGACTAAAGACGTAGGTTAATTGGCATCTGTTAATTATACATCGTCCCCATTGTGTGTAGGATATTGCTAGTGTCGGCACGGACCGAAGGGCCTGTTTCCCTCCATGTACCTGTCCAAATGTCTCTTAAACACCGCAATTGTACCCACCTCCACTTCATTTGGCAGCTCATACCACATATTTACCACACTTTGTGTGAAAAATATGTCCCTCAGTTCCCCTTTAAATCTTTCCCATCACCTTAAACCTATGCCCTCTTGGTTTCGACTCCACTATCTTTGGAAAAAGTCTGCAACCATTATAGATACAAGGTGCTGGAGCAACTCAGCGGATCAGGCAGCATCTCTGGAGAAAAAGGATGGGTGATGTGTCGGGTCGGAACTTCTTCAGGCTCAAGGATCCATATATCTTTACAAGGTCTCCCCTCAACCTCCTTAATTCCAGGAAAAACAGTCCCAGCCTCTCCAGATAACTCAAGTCCTCAAGTTGCAGTAACATCCTCGTGAATCTTTCTGAACCTTTTTAAGAGTAATGACTTTGTTCCTATAGCTGTACCAGACCAGAACTACACACCATTCTCCAACTGTGCTCTCATCTATGCCTTGTATTTACAACAAGGTCTCCCAACTCCTGTGTTCAATGCTCTGACTGATGAAGGCAAGCATGCAAATGCCTGCCTGAAGCAGTCTGAAGAAGGGTCCCAACCCAAAACGTCACCTATCCTTTATCTCCTGAGATACAATCTGACCCGCTGAATTACTCCAGCACTTTGTGCCCATCTATGCCAAATTCCTTCTTCACCATAGCAACACAAGGGACTGCCGATGTTAAAATCGTGAGCAAAAAAACCGTGCTGGAGGAACTGAACGGGCCAGGCAGCACCTGTGGAAGGAATTGATGGATAACACTTGTATTCGGGACTTCTTCAGAACCTGGCTAACAGTGTCGTCACTTTCAGGAAACTATGCACCTGTACCCCTAGATCGGTCTTGTGTACATCGCTCTTCAGAGACCTACTATTTACTGTGCAAGTCTTCCCAGTTCATCTAGATCCTATTGTAGTCTTGGTTAACTTTCTTCACAGTCCACCATTATTGGTGTATTATGCATCTATCTAAGCGACCATCACATTGTCCTCCAAATCATTCATCCAGATGACAAACACCAGTGGTCTCAGCACCGATCCCTATGGAACACCACTTGTCACAGACCTCCAATCTGAATAGCACCCCTACCACCACCTCATTCCTTTTGCCAAGCCAATGTTGTATCCAGTTGGCAAGCTCTCTTTGGATTCCATGTGATCTAACCTTACAGATGAGCCTACCATGCACAATATCATCAAAGGCCTCGCTGAAGTCCTTGTGTTTGTCAGATAGTCATACAGCATGGAAACAGACTCTCCGACCCAGCTTGCTTATGCTGACCAAGGTGCTACATCTAAGCTAGTCCCATCTCCGTGCGTTTGACTCATATCCCTCTAACTTTCCTATCGTCTACATGTCCAAGTGTTTATATACACACACATAAAACAAACAATAATAGTGCAAAAAGACAAAACCAATGCCCCCAAGTCTTTGTAATTCAGAGTTTATTTGGAGGTTGTAGTGTTTAATAGCCTGATGGCTGTAAGGAAGAGGCTACTCCCGAAACATTACAAGTTTTTAGGCTCCTGTACTTTCTTCCCAATGGCAGGGGTGAAATGAGAGCGTGGCCAGGGTGGCGTGGCCCTCTATGATGTAGGCTGGCTTTTTGAGGCAGCGACTCCTGTAGATCCCTTCGATGGTGGGGAGGTCACAGCACCCAGATTGTTCCAACAAAATCCCTCGGGTGTGATAGACCAAAATGGCATCTTCCTCTGACGCTAGTCCCGGTTTTGTTTTATTTCCAGGTACAACGATGACAAGAAGGAATGGTTTGGAATTCTCCGAGAGATTCCGTACGCTGCAACAGCAACGTTCCTTCCAGTTCGACAAAATATTTTACGAATGAACAAGCTATAGACATTGGTATCAAGTAAACTGCAAAGGGTATGAGATGTAATACTTGGAACCAAACACTGGAAGAGGGGGATTTATGTGTTCTTTATAAAACACACGTCAAGCTCCTCTGCTTCTGGATCCCTTTTGCATTTAGAAATAGTTTAGGAGTGCAGATATATTCGGAATTGATTCATGTAATTAAATTTCCAAACATTTCAGTTCTGATAATTTGAGTGATTCATACCAAAGTTTTCATAATGATGTGGAGTACATTTTGTATAAAATGAATGAAACTATTAGTACTGTGTGCACAATGAGACTGGTTTTGTCACAGAAAAAGTACACTGAAAATACGAATTAAAGATTTAATACAAAAAAAAAAAATCACATTTATATAGCACATTTAATTTACAAAATAGCAAGTGCAGGTGAACCAACCCATTAATAATAATAATAATAATAATGGATGGGATTAATATAGCGCCTTTCTAGATACTCAAGGCGCTTTACATCGCATTATTCATTCACTCACTCGGTGGTGGTGAGCTACTTCTGTAGCCACAGCTACCCTGGGGCAGACTGATGGAAGCGTGGCTGCTAATCTACGCCTACGGCCCCTCCGACCACCACCAATCACTCACACCCATTCACACACATTCACACACTACTGATCAGTCTGAAGAAGGGTTTCGGCCCGAAACGTCCCCTATTTCCTTCGCTCCATAGATGCTGCTGCACCCGCTGAGTTTCTCCAGCAATTTTGTGTACCTCCGCTGTGAACTTTATTCCTTCAAAGATATTCAGTGTTAGTGCTGTGTCTGTTTCAGACTGAACCACCTTTAGTTTAGTTTAGTTTACATACAGCGCAGAAACAGGTCCTTTGGCCCACTGAGTCCGCATCGACCAGAGATCACCTTCGTACACTAACTCTATCCTACACACTAGGGATAATTTACAATTTTACCAAAGCCAATTAACTTACAAACCTGTCACGCTTTGGAAAGTGGGAGAAAACCGGAGGAGCCGGAGAAAACCCACGCAGTCACAGGGTGGACGTAGAAACTCAAGAGCTGACAGCACCCGCAGTCAGGATCAAACCCGGGCCTCTGGCGCTGTAAGGCAGCAACTCTACCTCACTCTCACCGACACCAAACAACTTTTCATACTACTTAAGCCGAACACGAGATTTAGGCCAAGATTCCTGGTGTGGTACTGAAGGAGTTCTCCTGTCCAAGCCCTGGTCTTTGGATGGTTATCAGCACCTCCACTTGTATGGATTGCTGATGCTGGTCATGCTCAATTAAATCACCTAGTCAAACAGCACAGAAACAGTCCCTTCAGCCCAACTTGTTCATGCCGACCAAGATGCCCCATCTTTGCAAGTCCGTCCTGTCTGCGTTTGACCCATATCCTGCTAAACCTTTCATATCCATGTACCCATCCAAGTTTCTTTTAGATGGTGTTATAGTAGCTGCCTCAACTACCTTCTATGGTAGCTCGTTCCATATACCCACCATCATCTGTGAGAAAATGTTGCCCTTAGAACTATGTCCTCTGGTAATTGATTCCCCTACCTTGGGCAACAGACTCTGTGCATTCACCCTATCTATTCCCCTCATGAATTTGCCAGATCACCCCCCCCCCCCCCCCCCCCCCCCCCCCCCCCCCCCCCCCAGCCTCCTGTGCTCCAAGGAATAAAGTCCTAGCCTGCCCAGCCTCTCCCAATAGCTCAGCCCCTCAAGTCCTGGCGACCACTAAAACAATCCTTCATTCTTTACACGGCCCATTCCCACCCACCTTTGCTTTAATGCCATCATGCTGAGCCATCTCTGCACCTCTATAGACTTTCCCACTCCTTGCCCACCTCATTTCTTTCCACCTATGTTTGTGTAACAACGTTTGATGTACCAGCTTATAGCATTGACCAATTACATTAATTCAGCTATTAACGATTCGTACCTGATTTGCTGAGTATTTACGAAATATATTTTGATTTCCAACATTGAAAAAATGTACTTTACTTTTGAGACGCAGTGTAGAAACAGGTCCTTTGGCCCACTGAGTCTGTGCTGACCAGTGATCACACCGTGCACTAGCACTCTCTTGCCTGCATTAGGACCCATTCTTCCCTGCCTTGCCTATTTAAGTACCTGCCTAAATGCCATTTAAATGTTGTATTTGTATCCGATTCCAGCACCTCCACTGGCAGCACTTTCTGGATTCAGCCACTCTGTTAAAAAAAATATTTACCCCTTAGATCCCCAAGGATAGAAAAAATAAGTTATAGGCAGAAGGATTGCAATAAACTGCAAATTGGTTGACAATGACACTTAAAATAAAATCAAGGCATGAATCGTACATTTATTATAATGAAAGGATTTATTTCTCTCATGAATTAAGACAGCAAATCCTGTATACACCATACACTAAGCAATACATAAATGACGGATATAGACTGGTAATTGTAGCACCTATTGACATAATCTTCCTTTTAACCACAAGATTACAACATTCTATATTAATGCTATATACACAAGATAACTAAGATGTGTTTATGTAGTAAAATATAGAATTAAGATACTTATGACTGTTACACAAAATTTTATTTTTATTATTTTTAAACCTAATGCTTTACTAGACGGCCAAGCTAAATTTTGGCCTTGAATCCACTGAATATTAACTGTAGCATTTCCCTATGTTTAACAAGCTGTACACTACCTGAATGAGGCAGCACTATGCAGCCAGCAACATTGGTATAATCTCGTAGCAAGATAGTGGAATAACTACAGTAATGGAGCAACATTCCTCCCCACCAACTCCCGCCCGCCTCCCGCCTCTCCCCCCCCCCCCCCCCCCCCCCCCCCCCCCTCCCTCCCACCGTACCCCCAACCAACCATCCCACCCCTCTGGTCTGTGTAGAAAGGACTATTAAATAGGGATAAGGTGCAAGATTTCATGGATAAAAAATAGCTTACCTAAATGAAGCACATGAAGAAATTCACCCGTGATACTGGGCAGTACAGTGAAAAGTAACATTTGTGGTAAGGTGATGGATGCCAACAAAGGGTTAAATCATCCGATTCATTGTTAACTCTCACCCTTCAACTCTGACCCTCAGACGTAGCTACCTTTGAATTTAATATCCAAGCAGAATGTGTCCGAATCTTTAACCCATTCAGCCTCAAGAGAGGGGCAGACCATATTATGGCCAAGCAGAATTACATCCGACAGGAACGTAACGTGCGTTTGGCTTGATAAAGGATGAGAGTTCCTGAAATTGCCGCAACTGGAATGAGGATTTATTCAAAAAAACAAAAATAAGACTCACCGAAGGTAGTGCCACCAAAACAAAATAAAAATCCTCTTAACATTGTTGTTGTGAGACACAAAGACATACAGTTAACCTGTGTGAGTTTGTCCTGCTAAATGTCCATTTATTGCTTTCTTTGGGATAATTTTTGTCAAAAACTTTTTTATCAAAACTCTTTTTTAAAAATAGGATTATGGAATTCAAACATTTCCCACCCCCATTCAATGATACAAAGAGATCTTGGCTACAAAAAAAGGGAAGGACACAATCACACGTTCCCTCTGGCTAATGCAGTTTAGAGGTGTGACTGTGGGTTTGAGGGGAAGGATCACTGCAAATGAAAAGTTAACCTTGAACTGAAGATAGACGCAGAATGCAGGAGTAACTCAGCCGGTCAGGCAGCATTTCTGGAGAAAGGGAATAGGTGTCGTTTCGGGTCGAGAACCTTCTTCAGACTGACTGCTCTCAGCCTGACGGAGGGTCTCAACCTGAAACGTCACCTATTTTTTTTCTCCAGAGACGCTGCCTGACCCACTGAGTTACTCCAGCATTTTGTGTTGATATTCAGCATCTGCAGTTCCTTCCTACACAATAACCTTGAACTTTGTGCAAAAAAAGTCACAATGTGACAACTCCCCCTTCACTCCAAAACTGCAAAGAATTGCAGCACTGTGGTAGGTTCCTATGCAGGAGGTTTTTAAAAAACGAGGGCTTATCTGCCAATGACTAGCTGAGGGCTCCTATAGCAGTACACCAAGACATAATGAAAAGTGCTGAATTATCAGTACTGTGAGAAACATTAAAATGCTAACCCCTTGCTTTAACTATTGCTTAAAGTGTGGTTCCCCTCCAATTCCTTCTCTTTACGATGAGCAAAATAGGCAGAATTCTAAAGTATTAAAAACATTTAATATTAAAAAAGTCCTATGTTTTTATAATAACTAACCTTTTATTTTATTTAACATTTTAAACTCTGTATCCGATAAAGAGCACATTAAAAATACTGCGATGCTTCACTTGACACATTCCTCCTTCCCTCTGTGCAAAGACAAATACTGCACGTTAAATATCTAAAATATAGTCTGTGTTAACAGTGCACTTGCAAACATACTTTCGCTCCCCTGTTATTTGCCACCAAATGATTCTTCGAAGACCTGCACAACAGAGTCTAGGACCAGAGGCCACAGCCTCAGAATAAAATGACGTACCTTAAGAAAGGAGATGAGGAGGAATCTCTTTAGACAGAGTGGTGAATCTGTGGAATGCATTGCCACAGTTGGCCTGTGGAGGCCAAGTCACTGGGTGTTTTTAATGCAGAGATTGACAGATTCTTGATTAATAAGGGTATAAAAGCTTATGGGGAGAGGTTAATAGATGGGGTTGGAGGGAAAGATAGATCAGCCATGATTGAATGGCAGAGTAGACTCAATGGGCTGAATGGTCTAATTCTGCTTCTATGACGTGAACTTCTCCCCAATAAAAGACAGTGATTTTCTGTAAGATTAATGTTGCTGATTGATTATGTCATTTCCGATTCACTTATTTCAAATGAGCAGCCATCATTTTTCCAGCCTTACTTCATTGTGTGAGAGGAGGAAAGGACCTCCAGGCGGGTATGAAGCACATGGTTCAAGACCCTGGAGACCAGGCATCATCGCCACTAAATGCTCAACAGCAACAATAACACACTCCCCAATCCAACAGCCAGAAACAACTTCACCTGTGGGAGGGTCTGCCTGTCAAGGAGAGGACTAGTCAGCCACAGCAATAAATGCAACCACAGATGAAACATTCCCCTCTCCAAGCTGAACAACGTCAAATCTGCACCATCATCTCTCGCAGATGGACGGATGCCAACTATTTAATTGTGTACTAGAGTACAATGGGGGCGGGGCAATTAAAGGACATCCAACAATTACACAAAGAGAAATCTGTGAAGCAGATGCAGTGTGTAGTGTACGAGTTGTTTAAAAACCAAGACCATTTCAGGCCCCAAAGCAGGCAATCACTGCAGCTTTAGTCTCGTTTCAAAACAGAAGACTGCCTAAGCGCTCCATGTAATAAATGCTTTTAAAACCTATGTTAGTGTTCAAGTGTAAAAAACAGTTTGCTGGTATCTGTTAGTTGAGCAATTCGAAGAAAACTAAAATGGCAGCGTGTGGAGACACATTAGACCCTGGTAGCAACTCCCAACGATCCAGATGTGGACAGTGAAAAACATCAGCGGCATCCAGTAGGTACAGCAAGCTCAGGTTTGCCAGCAAGGACAAGGGTAGGAGGGCATGGTAGGGTCTGTTTTACCCTTTGTGGGACTTCTTTAGTTTAGTTTAGTTGAGAGATACAGCATGGGAACCGGCCCTTCAGCCCAGCGAGTTCACGCCAACCATCGATCACCCGTTCACACCAATCCTATGTTATCCACTCTGATCCACTCCCTACAGACTAGGGGTAATTTACAGAGACACGATTAACCTACAAACCAACATGTCTTTCAGACGTGGGTGGAAACCCGCGCGGTCACAGGGAGAACGTGCAAACTCTGCATAGACGGCCCCCGAGGTCAAAATCGAACTTGGGTCTCTGGCACTGTGAAGTAGCAGCTCTACCAGCTGTGCCGCAATTCCCCTTATTCTCTGCAGTTCACTGATATTCAACTCTAATTCCAGTTTCCTACATAATTATCAGACTCTGGAACAGACCACTTAAATGCTGGGGATAAATTCCCGATATTCCACTTGCATCCCTTGCACGTTTTCTAAACCTGCACTTTCTCTGCAGCTGTCACGCTATATCCTGCACTCTGTTTATTTTCTCTTTTGCATGGGACAATGTACACATGATTTTTTGCTATATCTCGGTACACATGACAATAATAAATCAATACCATCCTTATATTCCATGATCTAACAATCTTGTCTTGAATATATTAAAAAACTAACCATCCATTGTCTTCTGGAATAGAGAATTCCAAACATTCGCAAGCCTTAATTAGAGTTAAGAAATTTCTCCTCCTCTTAGTCCTAAGTGGCCAAGACAGAATCTGCTGGATCTAAACTCTCCAGCCAGGACAACTATCTTCTCAGCATTCATCCTACCATGGCACATAAAATCTTAAGTTTCAATGAGATCTCCTCTTATTCTTCTGAACACCAGGGAATTATACGTCCAGTAGTCTGAATCTCTCCTCAAATAATGATTCTTGGACTGAGCAATCAATCTAACAAAACCAGATGTGGTCTCAACATGTATCTGCAGTGATAAACCAAACTACTAGAGGAACTCTGAAGGGTCCCAATCTGAAACGCCACCTATCCATGTTCCCCAGAAATGCTGGTAAGTTACTTCAGCACTTCGTGTCTACCTTTGCTAGAGGGACACAATGGGATGGGCAGCATCAGTGGAGGGACCAGGAATTGTCGACGTTTCAGGTCGGGACCTCCCAGCGGGACCGACTCTTGGTCCTAATGCAGCGTCTTGACCCGAAACTACTTGCCTCCACTGATGTTACTTGACCCTATTTGTGCTCCATATTCCAGCACCAGTGGTCTCTTATGCCTCTTAAGTAACTGCAGCCTGACTTTACTCTTGTAATTCAATCCTTCTGCAATTAAAACCCACCTAGTATTTGGATCACCTACTTACCCTGCTGTAATTGCAATAGGAAACTAGATGTATAGTCTATTCTGTCCTAATTCAACCCAGCGGTATGAATATTGATTTCTCTAATTTCAAGTAACCCTGCATTCCCTCTCTGTCTCTCTCGCCTTCCCTCCCCCACCCCATCCTCCTGCTAGTTCCACTGCCGTCCTGCCTAGTTTCACTGTTTGAATTCTCGTTATCATTGGGCCATTGTAGACTCCACCTTTCCTTGATCATCGTTGCTGGCTTTGATGAGTAATTTTCATACCTTTCATTCATTTGTTCTTTGTATCTTTCCATACCTCTAGTTTCCCTCTCCCCTTCCCCTGTCTGAAGGAGGGTCTCGCCCTGAAACGCAACCTATTCCTTTTTTCCAGAGATGCTGCCTGACCCACTGAATTAATCCAGCATTTTGTGTCTAACTTCTTGCGAATGTGCATCTTTCACAGACTACCATTTTGAGGTGAAGATGTGGTAGGTAAACTGGACTTACCTTTGCTTGGTATGATGCAAAGCTTAGCAATGTAAGTGATCCTGCTGGGGATCTCCATGCTATTGCCTGACTACTTATTAGAAGCCTTCCAGAAGCTCAAGCAAGTTCAACATAAGTCAACTATCAACCCCAATATTCCCTTGTCCTTGGGCACTATCTGACAAGATCAGAAAGTCCTTGGTCAGGAAAAACTGATGGTGTTTGATCAACTGTGCATTGACAAAGTCCCTATCTGAAACACACATTGAAATACCAGTTGAAACACATACAACTCACTGGAGTAATCATGCTACTCGTTCATCTCCAAAACGTGAACCCCCAACTCTATCACAAAGACACCACTGTAAGTTGAGATTGGAGCACATCCCCAGATGAGTCAACGGCAGCCACATCTGCTGGAAGTGGTGGAAGGGGAGGGAGGGAGGGAGGGAGGGTGAAACACTTCTGTGATGTGCATCCATGTCCATCATTGACTGCCCCATCCAAGCTTGCAACTCAACGCACTCAATCATCTAAGGCAACATTTGAAAGGAAAATTCACCTGTTTTCGTGTTCAAGTGAGGTAAGATTTAATGAACAGGACAAACGCCCTCGCTCACTATGGCTTGGAGCCATACAATCACTGACAGGATTGCTGCTGCGACTTTAGTGACCCAAAGCTCCTCATCTGAATGCCACCATGTGAGATTCTCCAGCTCAGATCATTGCATCCTTTTTGCCGGGTGCTCAGCAGGATTCATCACTTTTCTTTCAGTGTTACACTAACTAGTTTCACTCCCATTCATTCGGCTGCTTTGCATCAAAATCCCTTGGCCAGTACTGACACAGTCTGCCCTTTCTCTTTTTTAATGTTCCGGAAACAAGAAAACGGCAACGACAGTATTTACCCGTTAGAAGATACGCCGCCCATGATTAAGTGCTAATTGCTATTAAAAAAATTCCCCAGAAACATACATGAAGTTTGCAAGCAAAGGACAGCAAAGGTGAGCTGGAGTGGGCTCAGAGGGGCAGGAGAAAGTAGTGTTGTGCCCAGGCTCACGGCTTCCTAGCCAGAAGAGCTACTTCGTACGACTGACCTTGCCCATCTGTCTCCCCCCTCTTTGGCTTCTGCACACCCCCACAAGATAGAGCTCCTTCTTTCTCACTCTCCTTTCAATCGATCCCACAGTAGGTCGCGGGCTCCATGCTTTAATAACCAAAGTCATGGTTCACTTGCTCAACACCCACATTGACTGCTAAAAAATAAACGCCAAGTCTGTTAGACGCGCTCCAGTAAATAGTTAAGCTTGCCACACACAAGCACAGCTCGTCTTACCCTTGTTAAATAAAATAGCAGGTTATAGATTTGAGGCGAGGGAAAAGGGGAGCGACGGGATATGGGAAGACTCCCAATATTACTTTGCTAAGTAAGTATTTCAGGAACACATTTATTAAGGGCGTCTTGCTTAGCTTCTTCCCCACCCCCGAGATGCACTCTGCAATAAAGCTGCACGAGTCCTTCTTGCATTATATACTGTAGGGATATTTGTGTTCTAACACAGGTTGGTTTTTTTAGTGAGCGATTAAAGTCTATGAGTGGTTGAGACCAGTCCACACTAGTCTTGTCCTATATGATACGTTAAAAAAAATTATTTGTCTGCATCCTTACTGTAAATAATACACCAAAATAGGTTTTTATCGTCACACAAGTCATGATCTTTGTCCCCTTCCCCCTCCCCCCAAGGTTCGTCGACTTTAAGTCCCCATCCTTTTAAGTACATTTGCCTCTTTTGGTTATATTTTCCTCCCAGTTAACAGTATATTCAGAGTCACACATGGGAGGGGTGGGAGGGAGGGAGGGAGGGAGGAAGGGGTGGGGGGGCACCTTCAGCCGATTGTTAGAGTTCCTTGTCTCTTTTGTACGGAGAGGAGAAGAAATAATAGCTCTCTGCCGTTCAGTTGTTGTTGGCGTTGATCCGACTGCCCGGGAAGAGTGGCGGAGGGGGTGGGAGGTGGTGGGGCGGGGGCAGGGTGGGGGGCAGGGAGTGCAGGAGGGGTAGCGGGAGGGAGTGAGGGTGAGGGTGGGAGTGGTGGTGGGAGAGGAGGGGGTTGGAGTTGGGGGGCGGGCTGGAGGCCAGGTTGTTGTCCGGGGTGATGGGGTTGGTGACTCGGAAACACTTCTCCTTGTGGGCCTTCAGCATGTTGGAGAAACGGAAGCGCTGGCCACACACGTCGCATGGGTATGGCTTCTCGCCCGTGTGCGTGCGACGATGGCGCTTCATGTTCGGCCGGCTGGTGAAGCTCTTGCCACAGATCTCACAGATGTACGGCTTCTCCCCTGCAAGCAAAGCACACGTGTCAGCTCTTGTTTTAAGTTCAGTTCAGATTAGAGCTGCAGCATTGAAACAGACCCTTCGGCTCACGCCCGTGCCCGCTAGTTTACTGATACAGCATGGAAACATGTCCCACCAGGTCCATGCCGACCATCTATCACCAATTCACATTAGTTTCATTTTTGCTTTAGAGCTACAGCATTGAAAGGCACTTTGGCCAACCGTAGCTATGCCGACCATCATTCACACTTCAGGTTCACCACCAATTTTGCAGCACCCTTGGTTCCAGAGCCTTTCTGGGTTATACATTTTGCCGGACCAACAGAGGTCATGGACGGGGGGGGCGGCGAGATATTGACCCGCAAAGTCAGCCGTGAAAGTCGGGAACGGACCTGTTGGCTCTGGCCAGACCAGTTCGATCGCCCCATCCTCAGCCGGGGTGAGATGGGGGGGGGGGGGACGAGGTATATAAATTTTATCTGAATTAAGGGGGGGGGGGGGGGGGGGGGGGGGGGGGTGGCAGCAGACTGCCAGTTGCTGGTAAACAGGTGGCAGATCTGTAGTTTAGTTTTTAGCTTAGTGATAGAGCATGGAAACTTGTCCTTCGGCCCACCATTTCCACAAGGTCCATCATTTACCCAATTACTCTAGTTTAGTTTTTAGTTTAGAAATACAGCATGGAAACAGGCCCATCGGCCCACCGAGTCCATGCTGACCATTGGTCACCTGTTCACACTAGTTCTACATGATCTCACTTTACATGAATAGGGTAGAGGGATTATGGGCCAAATGAGGCAGGGGGAACTAGAGGAGATGGGGCACATTAGTCGGCATGGGCAAGTTGAGCCATTGAAAGATACAGCATGGAAACAGGTCAAATTGGTGCACTGAGTCCACACCGACCACCGTTCATCTAGTTCTACGTTACCGTAGCTCTATGTTATCCCACTTCCTTATCCACTCCCACCACATATGGCGACACAGTGGCACAGCAGTAGAGCTGCTGCCTCATAGCACCAGAGACCCGGGTTCGATCCTGACCACACGTGCTGTCTGTGTGAAGTTTGTACGTTCTCCATGTGACCACATGGGCTTTCTCTGGGTGCTCGTTTCCTCCACAAAGATAGTACCCAAGGTTCGAACCCGAGTCTCTGGCACCATGAGGCAGCGACTCTACCAGCTGCGCCATTGTGTCATTGTGCCATCACAGACTGAAAGCTCAGTGAGCAACATCATGGCAAACCTACCACTGTGGTACAGCAGTGGTGCCGTTCATAGAATAATAACCTGGAGGATCCCTTCACAAAACACTACACTGCAGACACAAGGAACTGCAAATGCTGGAACCTTGTGTAGAAGTGCTGGAATACCTCAGCGGGTCTGGAGGATATGCATGTGATATTTCAGATGGAGACTCTTCTATCTATGTTCTCCATTGATGCTGCCTGACCCGCTGTGTTACTCTAGCACTTTGTGCACTATAGTGCACAAAAGATCAACGATCTGACACATGTTGCTATAGGGTAATAGAGGTGTACCGCATGGAAACAGGCCCTTCAGCCCACCTTGTTCATGGCGACCAAATTAGCAGTCTTGGCAAGTCGCATTTGCCTGCATCTGTGTCAACACAAGGAACTGCAGATGCGGGAATCTTGAGTGGAACACTGCTGGAGTAACATATCCTCCGGAGATGCTGAGTGTCCCACTGAGTTCCTTCAGCACTTTGTATAATACATTGCAGCGCAGGCCATTTGAACAATCGGCAGCGATAGCTCTTTGCAGAACTACCCAATTAGTCCCACTTATCCTTCCCGCGTAGCTCTAAATCTGTGCTTTTGATTCCCTGAACTCCTTAAAACTCATGCAATTCTCTATTTTCCAAGTTGCTGCCTTAAAGCACCAGAGATCAGATTTGATTCTGACTGCGGGTGCTGTCTGTCCGGAGTTTGCGCGTTATCCCTGTGACCCCGTGGGTTTCCTCCGGGTGCTCTGGTTTCTTCCAACTCTCCAAAGATGTGCAGATTTGCAGGATAATTGGCTTCGATAAAATTATAAATTATCCCTAGTGTGTAGGATTGTGTTAGTGTACCACTGGTAGGTGCGGACTAGGTGGGCCGAAGGGCCTGTTTCCACGTTGTATCTCTAAAGTCTAAAATGAAATAAGTGAAATAAAGAAAATATATCTGTTTGACATAAACTACATTTTTCTGAAACAACAGTTGCCCAATCAAAGAAAACATGACCCAGAATCCAAAGAAGGGACCCGACCCGAAATGTCACCTATCCATGTTCCACAGAGATGCTTTCTGGCCCGCTGAGTTACTCCAGAACTTTGTGTCCTTTTTTTATGGCTGAATATACCTCTTCACACTAGATGGTACGGTTACACAGCTTCTAATGCAGACCATAAGTCCACTTCGCTAATCTGCAGCCACTCAGACAAAGATGAGCGCTTGCGGAATTGTAACAAATAAAGAAATTGGAGACTGATGGGATAACCATCTATTTCCTGTCAAGGCACATTTAGACTTTAGACTTTAAAGATACAGCATGGAAACAGGCCGTTCAGCCCACCGAGTCTGTGCCAACCAGCGATCACCCCATACACTAGCATTATCCTACACACTAGGGACAATTTACAGAAGCCAAACCTGTACGTCTTTGGAGTGTGGAAGAAAACCGGAGCACCCGGAGAAAACTCATGTGGTCACAGGGAGAATGTGCAAACTCTGTACAGACAGCACCTGTAGCAGAATCGAACCCAGGTCTCAGGCGCTGTAAGGCGGCATCACTACCGCTGTGCCATTGTGCTGCCCCACTTTGATGGATATTCACAAACAGTCTCGACAAAATTAAATTACAACAGTTCACAGAATTCCCTATACGGACTAGAGGATGTTCAAATCAGCTGGGGTGGTTTCTCCAGCTGGGGTGTTATTGCACTCAGTGCATCAGTGTGTTGAATTACCAGCTAAACAATCGCTGGTGCACACTTTCGAGCCATGGAGAGGAACGTCTAAAAGTCGGAGGCCTATTTGCCAATGGTTTTCTCTTAAAACATTTAACAATGGTGACAATTTTGCCACAAAGTTATCATGCATAAAGGCTTGCTTGCTTTTTTAACTACTAAAGTAGCTTTTTTTTGTAATCATAGAGGATGATGTGTGCGTGGAACCTGCTGCTAATGAAACACACCACCAGAGGTGGTGGTGGAGGCAGGTTCCACAGTGATGCTTAAGAGACTTTTACACAGGCACAGGGAATGGAGGAATATGGATCACCTGCAGGCAGAGGGGATTAGATTAATTTAGCAACATGCCATGTTCGGCACAGGCATTGAGGGCTGAAGGGCCTGTTTCTGAGCTGTACTGTTTAATGTTAGAGATGAAAACCTAGTCGTTCAGCAACCAGCTGACCTGTTCAACTGCCTGATGAATCAGGGAGGCTGAGGATCGATTATATGAAAAGGAGAAATAACATCAGGGATAAACAATACAAATCCTTGAGCCTGAGCTGCCACATTACAGGATTGATCAGTCCTTAGTCTCAACACATTACTGCTTGATCTTTATAACTCTCAAATTGCCTTCTGTATAATTTGTATTATATTTCACAAGCATATTGCCAGGAATTGGTTTTAATTACTGTTGCTTTATTTCCTGGAGCGCAGGAGGCTGAGCGGTGATCAAATGGTTTATAAAATCCTGAGGGGCATTGATTTGGTAAATGGTACCCCCCCCCCCCCCAATCTCCCCCTACCATTTAGATAAACCCTTTAGTTTTAGATTCTAAAACTAAAGGGTATATCTACAGTTGGGGTCGGCAACCTACGGCCCCCGGGCCTAATGCGGCCCGTAACCCAAAATCATCCTGTCCACGGGCGGATTTTGTTTCCCGTATTCATAGAAACATAGAAACATAGAAATTAGGTGCAGGAGTAGGCCATTCGGCCCTTCGAGCCTGCACCGCCATTCAATATGATCATGGCTGATCCAACTCAGTATCCCGTACCTGCCTTCTCTCCATACCCCCTGATCCCCTTAGCCACAAGGGCCACATCTAACTCCCTCTTAAATATAGCCAATGAACTGGCCTCAACTACCCTCTGTGGCAGAGAGTTCCAGAGATTCACCACTCTCTGTGTGAAAAAAGTTCTTCTCATCTCAATTTTAAAGGATTTCCCCCTTATCCTTAAGCTGTGACCCCTTGTCCTGAACTTCCCTAACATCGGGAACAATCTTCCTGCATCTAGCCTGTCCAACCCCTTAAGAATTTTGTAAGTTTCTATAAGATCCCCTCTCAATCTCCTAAATTCTAGAGAGTATAAACCAAGTCTATCCAGTCTTTCTTCATAAGACAGTTCTGACATCCCAGGAATCAGTCTGGTGCACCTTCTCTGCACTCCCTCTATGGCAATAATGTCCTTCCTCAGATTTGGAGACCAAAACTGTCAAACGTTTAATACTCCAGGTGTGGTCTCACCAAGACCCTGTACAACTGCAGTAGAACCTCCCTGCTCCTATACTCAAATCCTTTTGCAATGAAAGCTAACATACCATTCGCTTTTAGTTTTACTGCCTGCTGCACCTAAAGGCCTACCTTCAATGACTAGTGTACCATGACACCCAGGTCTCGCTGCATCTCCCCCTTTCCCAATCGGCCACCATTTAGATAATAGTCTGCTTTCCCGTTTTTGCCACCAAAATGGATAACCTCACATTTATAGGGGCCGGGACGGGACGTCCACCCTGAGTGTGGACGTGCTCTGGCTGTACTGCATCCTGCGCAAAGCCGCCGGCACGGCCGTGCACCTTCTGTCAACACGTTTAAGAAAGAACCAGAGAAGATGCTGGAAAAATCAAAGTTAGACAAAAATGCTGGAGAAACTCAGCGGGTGAGACATGCAAGGATTGCACGAGGGCTGCCTCGCCCGCTGAGTTTCTCCAGCATTTTTGTCTACCTCTGTGAACACGTGATATGATGCCTGCCAACCGGGGCGGGATGGGGGCGGGATCCACGTGTACACGTGATAGATGGGGCCCGCCATCCGCTCACAGACATGCGTCCCGGCCCCTATGCAGAACAAGGTTGCCGACCCCTGATATAAAGTGAGAGGGGAAAGAGTTAAATGGGATCTGAGAGGCAGCTTTTTCCACACAGATGGTGGTGGGCCTATGGAACAAGCAGCCAGAAGAGATGGTAGAGGTAGAGGACAGTTATTATGTTTAATAGCCAGGTTCACGGATAGAAAAGGTTTAGAGATTTATGGGACAAACACAGGTAAATAGGATTGTGTATACAGGTTTTATAGTTGGCATGGATGAGGTTAGCTGAAGGGCCTGTTTTTGTGTTGTATAACTCTATGACTCTATTCCCATTAACTTAGTGAACGTGCATGCCAGCTCTGATTAATCCCAGATCTGTTTTTAACATGAGATGCAGTCCATTTACAGTGCCCTCCAGAATGTTTGAGACAAAGACCCGTCATTTATTTATTTGCCTCTGTACTCCACAATTTGAGATATGTAATAGAAAAAAACACATGTGGTTAAAGTGCACATTGTCCGATTTTATTGAAGGGTATTTTTATTCATTTTGGTTTCTCTGGCGCTGTAAGACAGCAACTCTACCGCTGCACCACCGCGCTGCTGAGTTCTGAATGGTACTTTGAGTCAACATTCACCGAGGAGGAGGATGGAAGGCTAGGGGAGGTGCACGCTGATGTATTGAAGCATGTGTGCATCAGGAAGGAGTAAGTGCTGGAGATATTGATGCCCATTAGAGCGGATAAAACCCCAGAACCTGCTGAAATCTATCCCAAGGTTAAAATATTAAGCAAGGAAGGAGATTGCTTTAGCCATGGGTGAAATGTCAGAAGAAAGACAGTTAATGCTGTTCCCATATTCAAGAAGGGTGTTAGGCATAAGCCAGGAAACTACAGGTTGGTAAGCCTTCCGTCAGTGGTAGGGAAACAACTTGGATGGGTAAGGGATACAGGAATTGCAGATACTGGAATCTTGAGCAAGACACAAAGTGCTGGAGTAATTCAGTGGGTCAGGCAGCACCATTCGAGGGAAAGGATAGGTGATGTTTTGGTTTAGGACCCTTCTTCAGACACTCTAGTCAATCAGTTTTTCTGCATTAGGACAAGGGAGCCGAACAATAGTGGTTACAGGTTTAATGTGAGAAGGAAAGTATTTTAAGAAGATGTGAGGTGTGAGCAGCTTTTCAATTTGCAGGCAGGCTGAGAGAATCAGCCTCAGTTGTTCTCCTCAGCTAGAGTAGGTGAGGAGACTGTGACCTAAATTTGCCCGGGAATGTTGTTTCCTCCTGCAATCCTCCCTCCCTTCCTTCTGATATGCAGGAAGCAGCCAGGACTGTGGGCATGATGTCAACACTGCTCTTCACCCTCGCAAGTAAACAATGGGAAGTGATCGTCAGGGCAAATCTATAGATGGTTAGTGAAATTGTTGTAGGGTGTGAGAAATGGGGCAGAGACGCACGTGCACACACACACAAAGTAAAGGCACACGTACACACATAAAGCCAGAGACAAAAATACACGCACACAGAAAGGCACACGCGCGTGCACATACACACACATGCATATATATATATACATATACACACACACGCCCCAGTGTCAGGAAGCAGTGAATTCAAGTAACTGGAAAAAACATTTATTTATTCTTTCAGAACAATAGGGAAGATCAAAGCATTTTATCCTTTCTTGCATTCCCCATCGCACACACTGGTGCTGATCATCACCAGAGGTCAGAAAGAACAAATTGAACTTTTGGAGTTTCGAACCCCAAACTCAACACCCGTTTGATCGACAAAGTAAAAGTGTCCGTACCAGTGTGCGTCTTCATATGTTCATCAAAATACTGCTTCATGTTAAAGTCCTTGCCGCACCATTGGCACATGAACTGCTTGTGTCCGATGTGGATGCTCATATGAGAGCGCAACTGATACTTGTATTGGAATCTTTCATTGCAGTTCTAATGATTGAAGACAGAAGTGTAAAAAGGCAGGATTAGTGCGACTCGTTACAGTAAGTGCAGACATGCACACATCAACTTTCACTCATCCTTTATCGTACAAACGGCAATTGGATGATGGATCGGCAATATATGGTTGAAGGTACGAGGAACTGCAGATGCTGGTTTACAAAAAGTCACAGTTCTGGAACTCAGACAGCATTACCAGAGAACATGGAAAGCTGAGGTTTTGGGTCTGGACCTTTCTTCACACTGAAAAAGGACCCCGACCTGAAACGTCACCTATCCACATTCTTTAGAGATCGTCACAAAGTGCTGGAGTAACTCAGTGTCTCAGGCAGCATCTCTGGAGAACATGGATAGGTGATGTTCAGCGATGTGACCCTTCTTTAGACTGGAGAACATGGATGCAGCCTGACCCACTGAGTTACTCCAGCCGTCTTTTTTTGTAAACCAGCATCTGTAGTTCCTGTTTCTCCAGAGATGTTGCCTGATCCGCTGAATTATTCCAGTTACATTGAACCATGAGGCTACTCTTCCCTTGTTCTGTCATGCACCTGCATGAGACAACGCTGTCTTGGGGAAGGAGGAAGTTCTGAGACCAAGATGTTCGCTATTCTGTATTGATCAACATAGGAACAGCAATGGCACAGGCACACAGCAGTGATAACTGATTGGATTTAGTTTAGGGGGCATAAGGAACTGCAGATGTTGGTTTAGTTTAGAGATACAGTTGGTTTACTTTAGTTGGAAACAGGCCCTTTGGCTCACCAATTCCACACCGAACAGTGATCACTCGTTCACCAGTTCTGTTATCCCACTTTCGCACCTGCTCCCTACACACTAGGGGCAATTTTACAGAGGGCCAATTATCCTCCAACCCTCCACGTCTTTGGGGAAATTAGAACACCCGGGTGAAACCTATGTGGTCACATAGAGAACATGCAAAGTACATACGGACAACATCCGATGTCAGGATTGAACATGAGTCTCTGGCGCCTTGTGGCAGCAGCTCTAGCCACTGTGCTTCCTGAAGCATGATGATCTAGTGCAAAGCCACTGATCTGGTACAACAGTATTTATTGAGTAACTCATATAACACATGTTTATTGAGTAACTCATATATAACATGTTGCTTCAACTGTATAGCAGCATTGACTGACTGCCCATGTCGGGTTGCGATGATATGAATAGTGTGGTAGTAGACAGAGTTTATGATAACAAAGCATTACATTGGTTAGCAAGTAAAGTGACCAATCTACATCTTTCCTTGTAAGAATAAAAGTGAAACATCTAAACGAAAGTGATATATATGAATAAACACATCACTAGGTGCTGACTGATCGATCAATCAATCGATCAATCAATCAATCAATCCGTTTTATTCGTCACTTGCACTTAAAGTGCAAGTGAAATGAATTTGCCAGCAGTGGTAGAATGAACAAGAACACACAAAAACACAATAAAAATGTAACACAAACATCCACCACAGCATTCATCACTGTGGTGGAAGGCACAAACATTTGGCCAGTCCTCCTCCATTTTCCCCCGTGGTCGGGACCTCAACCCTCCGCAGCCACCGCTGCGGGCATCCAGATGAGTAGACAAGGTAAAAAATCCTGATAAGTCGGCGCTTCCCTTCCGGAGACCGCGGCTTCAGGTTGGTGTAGGCCGCAGGCCGGCGGTCGAAGATTTAAATTTCCCGCCGTGCCGCAGCCAGAAGCACCGCAGACAGCAGGGCCGGCGGTCGAAGCTCCCCTCCAGGGATTCCTGGCGAGGGACCCCGCTCCTGATGGTAAGTCCACGCTGCGTCCCCATAACCCGACACACGTACTAATCCAGAATCTTCAGTACATATAGCATGTTCGAAGGAGGCTGGCAAATATTTTTAAATATTTACAGCATCTTCAAATTTGAAGCTAGTGAAATATTCATATACAGTGCCCTCCATAATGTTTGGGACAAAGACCCATCATTTATTTATTTGCCTCTGTACTCCACAATTTGAGATTTGTAATAGAAAAATTCACATGTGGTTAAAGTACACATCGTCAGATTTTAATAAAGGTCATTTTAATAAATTTTGGTTTCACCATGTAGAAATTACAGCAGTGTTTATACATTTTAGCAGTGCCCTCATTTCAGGGCACTATAATGTTTGAGACACAGCAATGCCATGTAAATGAAAGTAGACATATTTAGTATTTTGTTGCATATCCTTTGCATGCAATGACTGCTTGAGGTCTGTGATTCATGGACATCACCAGTTGCTGGGTGTCTTCTCTGGTGATGCTCTGCCAGGCCTGTATTGCAGATATCTTTAGCTTATGCTTGTTTGGGGGGCTAATCCCCTTCAGTTTTCTCTTCAACATATAAAGGACATGCTCAATTGGGTTCAGGTTGGGTAGTTGATGGCCAATCAAGAATTAACCATTTTTTAGCTTTGAAAAAGTCCTTTGTTGCTTTAGCAGTATGTTTGAGATCATTGTCTTGGTGTAGAATGAAACGCCGGCCAATGAGCTTTGATGCATTTGTTTGAACTTGAGCAGATAGGATGTGTCTATACACTTCAGAATTCAGTATGCTACTACCATCAGCAGTTGTATCAACAATGAAGATAAGTGAGCCAGTACCTTCAGCAGCCATACATGCCCAGGCCATAACACCCCCACCACCGTGTTTCACAGATGAGGTGGTATGCTCTGGATCTTGGGCAGTTCCTTCTCTCCTCCATACTTTGCTCTTGCCATCACTCAGATATAAGTTAATCTTCATCTCATCTGTCCACAAGACCGTTCTCCAGATCTGTGATTGCTCTTTTAAGTACTTCTTGGCAAACTGTAACCCGGCCATCCTATTTTTGCAGCTAACCAGTGGTTTGCATCTTGCAGTGAGCCTCTGTATTTCTCTTCAATGAAGTCTTCTGCGGACAGTGGTCATTGACAAATCCACATCTGAATCCTGAAGTCTTTCGGATCTGTCGGGCAGATGTTTGGGAATTTTTCTTTATTATAGAGAGAATTGTTCTGTTATCAGCTGCGGAGGTCTTCCTTGGCCTTTATGATCAGTAAGCTCACCAGTGCTCTCTTCCTTCTTAATGATGTTCCAAACAAGTTGATTTTATTAAGCCTAAGGTTTGGCTGATGTCTCTAACAGTTTTATCCTTGTTTCTCAGTCTCATAATGGCTTCTTTGACTTTCATTGCAACCACTTTGGTCCTCATGTTGATAAACAGCAATAAAAGTTTCCAAAGGTGATGGAAAGACTGGAGGAAAGACTAGATGCTGAGAGCTCTCTTATACCTGCATTAAGGAGGCAAATAAACACACCTGAGCAATTACAAATGCCTGTGAAGCCATGTGTCCCAAACATGATGGTGCCCTGAAATGGGGGGACTATGTATAAACACAGCTGTAATTTCTACATGGTGAAACCAAAATGTATAAAAATGGCCTTTATTAAAATCTGACAATGTGCACTTTAACCACATGTGATTTTTTTCTATTACAAATCTCAAATTGTGAAGTACAGAGGCAAGTAAATAAATGATGGGTCTTTGTCCCAAACATTATGGAGGGCACTGTAGCACTCCATTTCTTTAGCTAGGCCTGAAATCGCACAAGATTTTACAGGAGGTGAGTCATTCAGTTTAATTTAGTTTAGAGATACAGCATGAAAACAGGCACTGGCCCACCGAGGTCATGCTGACCATCAATCACCCGTTCATATTAGTTCAAAGTATTCAAAGGTTTTTATTGGTCACATTCACATACACCGAGGTGTAATGAAGTGAAATGCTTTTTTGCCATTTTGCAGCACACAAAAGAATACAGACAGAACACCAATGAGAGTCTTAAACACAAAGAACATCCCCCCACAATGGCTCCCACCATGAGGGAAGGCACAAAGTCCAGTCCCCAACCCCAGTTCACCCATAGTCGGGCCTTTTGAGGCCTCCACAGTTGCCTCTACGGAGGCCCGATGTTCCTGGCCGTTGTCGCCAGGTGGTGGTGCTCCGGCGTCGGAAGAGTCCTCACAGCGGCATGGGAAAGTTATCCCACTTTCTCATCCACTCCGTACACACCCGGGGCAATTTATAAAGGCCAATTAACCTACAAACCCACATGGGATGTGGGAGGAAACTGAAGCACCCGGAGGAGACCCACACAGTCACAGGGAGAATGTGCAAACTCCACACAGACGGCACCCGAGGTCAGGATCAAATCCAGGTCTCTGATGATATGAGATAGCAGCTCTACCAGCTGTGCCACCGTGCCAATTTGAACAGGTGATATTTCGGGTCGGAAACCTTCATCAGACAGGGACCATCCTGTGTCTGTACACTGTGGAAGACTTGTTTGTAATCAATAGAGTCTTTCCACTGATTGGATAGCACGCAACAAAAAAGCTTTTCATTGTACCTCGCATGTGACAATAAACTAAACAAAAAAAAGACTAAAACAGAAATCTGAAAATACTCAGCAAATCAGGTAGCAGCGACTTGAGCAATTCTAGCATTTAATTTTCATTCCATTGAACCAGACTTAAAATGCCACAACTGCAGGGTGACCGAAATATGCAGAGCAAATAAACGCCAGAGCAAAATAAACAGGCCTGGATAGAGGGGCTGTGGAGGATGTTTCCACTAGGGGGAGAGTCTATGTCCAGAGGCCACAGCTTCAGAATAAAAGGTTGTTCCTTTAGAAAGGAATTTCTTTAGTCAGAGGGTGGTGAATCTGTGGAATTCATTGCCACAGAAAACTGTGGAGGTCAAGATATTGGGTATTTTTAGGTTTCTTGGGTGTCAGGGGTTATGGGGAGAAGGCAGGAGAATGGGGTTGAGAGGGAACGATAGATCAGCCAGTGGCAGAGCGGATGAGCTGAATGGCCTAATTCTGCTTGTATAACTAATGAACTAAACCCTTGAGCAAACCAAATGCATTGATTGGAGAAGTTCAGAGTTCTTGTCTCAGTCCAGTTTCTACAGAATACTCTGAACAGTTATTCTAGACCAGATACTACCATATCGCTGTACGGAAAAGAACTTGGAGACACGAGAAACTGCAGATGCTGGAATGTTGAGCCAAACTTAAAGGTGACATGATGATTTACAGTTCAGAGCTTTGGCTTGTAATCACATCCAAAAGAGTTCAGACAAACACAAAGGCAGCAAATGTATCCCCATTATTTAAGAAAGGAAGCGGAGAGAAAATAGGGAGCTTTCCACTAGTTAGCCCAACATCAGTAGTTAACAAAATAAAAAGATGTCTCGTTAAGGTATTTGTAATTGGATCGGTATAAGTCAATATGGATTATGAAAGGGAAATCATGTACAACACTTTTGAGCGTAGTTAGCAGGATACTCAAAGATATATTAGCTGATGTGTCAAAACAAAAACCAAAGTCAAAGTATCCTTTATTGTCATTCAGACCTTTCGGTCTGAACGAAATGTTGTTGCCTTGCAGTCATACATATAATAAAATTAACAAAAACACACAATAAACACAAATTGACTAGCTGATGTGGTATTTAGGATGCTGGAAAGTCCTTCAATAAAATATTCTAAACAAGAGATTACTAACCAAAATTAGAGCCCAAAGATCCCACAGTCCATCAGGCACGGAGTTCTGAACACCTACTCCTGCTTTGATTTCCAATGTCCAAATTACTGGCGGAACACTTTGCATGGAACAACTGTACAAGAGATCCATCAGAAATGGATTATTCAGTAATAGAACATTAGACGCTGATTGCAGACGTTTTTAGCTCTAATAGTTTGGCCTTGTGTCTGGAAGACTCTTTAGACTTGAGTAGACGGAGATAATTGCTTGGAGTTGTATCAAGTTTGCCGTCCTGCCTGCCTGACTTTAGAGATACAGTGAAGAGGTTCAGGTGTTGTATAAACACGCAGTTTAATATTTAAACAATACAGCTCAACAATAGTACAAAAGGGCAAGGTGTGTTAACGTGTTGACTGTGAAGTGAAGTCTAACTCTGTCGTCTGCTGCACCCAGTCAGCTGTTCTCCCAGGTCGACGTTGATTGGTCAGCCCAGATCGCGCCGGGTCCACGCGAGTTCGAGCTCGATGTACGATGGTTCGTGACCAAAGTGGCTCGGCCACATGATGGCGCCACAACAGTGTGGAAACAGGCCCTTTGGCTCACCTAATCCCCGTCAACCAGCGATCACCCCTACACTAGTTCTATCCTAGACACTAGGGACAATTTACAGATGCCAATTAACCTACAAACCTGCTTGCCTTTGGAATGTGAAAGGAAACTGGAGCATCCAGGGATAATCGATACAGTCACAGGGAGAACATGCAAACAGACTGGCAGCACCCATTGTCAGCATCAACCGGGGGCGCTGACGCCATAATGGAACAACTCTTTGGCAGCGCCAATGTGTCACCTTTGTGCTGCCATTAGAAATGGATTCTTCAGTGCTGGAACATTGGAAGTTGACTGTGGCCGGTTTTAGCTCTAATAGATTGGCCTCATGACTGAAAGATTCTTTAGACTTGAGTAGACAAGAGGTAATTATTGGGATTTATATCCTGCCTGTAGAATCTCTTGATTCCTGAACTTCACCTCACATACCCTTAAGACCAGGTTGGTAAGCAACACCATAATATGAGCCCAGGACATTTCACATGCCATTAACATCAGACCATCGAAATAAGAGTTTAAAAAAAAATAAAGAGTAAAATTAAATCTTGTACAGAATAACGTAAAAAATTAATAATAGTGAAAATTGCTCCCAAGTCTGTGACTGCCTCAATCTGTTGAGATGGGTCTTGAAGCAGAATGTCTCCGTTGGACACATTCTGATGTATCACGTATAGTGTGCATTTACCAATATGATACTCACCTCACATTTGAAAGGTTTCTCTCCCGAATGCTGCAGAGAGTGGACCTTTAGTGACATGCTGCGTTTAAATGACTTCCCGCAAGTCTCACAGGTGAATGGCATATCCTTCGTATGAGCTTGGAAAAAAAAACAAGAACGTAAATTGCGCAATCAGGAAAGTTTGAAATACCATTGCCGTTTTCGCGACCTGAAACTCCACAGATGTTGTAGAACTTTACAAAGTGTAGCCACTACAGGATTAAGAAAAAGAAAGATAAACTGGATTTTGAAAGAGCAAATTTTTCCTGCACTATAATAGTTTATTGGACATTCCTGTCTTTCGTTTCACTCCACACCTTCACTTTTCCTCTCTGATCACTTCCCTAGTTATTGCTGAAATGGACATCTAGCCTCAGAGGCAACACAGTGCAGTGGGGAGAGCTTCAAGCTCAGAGTTGGGTGAGCCTAGGGAATTTAATTGTCAAATGTACCCACAACAAAACAATGAAATTCTTATTTGCTGCAGCTCCGAGATTGGAACTCAATTGACTCTATCAGTGTGCTGCCCTCAAACTAGAAAGAGCTAATTTATCGCTCAATCGTTCAGGATGTGTCCATTGATTCTTGATCTTGCCAAATTGTTCAAAAACTATTTCTGGCAAATACGCAAATTCAAATGATTCATAGTTCAGGCAGAAAGAAAGTAACTCAGCGGGGCAGGCAGCATCCCTGGAGGTTAAGGACAGGAGATGTTTCAGGTCGGGACCCTTCTTTAGACTGATTGTGGTGGGGAAGAGAAAGTTGGAAGAGATAGGTGGGGGTGGGACAAAGAGATAGGTGGATACAGGTGAGAGGGGTGAGGGGGTTGATTAGCAGATGGTTGGGCAAAGGCTGGAGATGAAAAAGAGACAAAAGGTGTAAGGACAGGTGGAGCGAAATGTGAAGCCAGAGGAAAGGATGCAGGTGGACGAGGACAGAAGGGAAGGAGACAGGTGGTGGGGAGGAGATGTTAGTGAGACAAATGTGTGTGCATCCGGGTGGGTTACAGGAAAGAAGGGGGAGGAAAGTTACGGGGTTGAGGAGGGGGTGTTACCTAAAATGGGAGAATTCAATGTTCATACCAAGTGGAATATGAGTTGCTGTTCCTCCTGTTTGCGTGTGGCCTCACACTGGCAACGGAGGAGACCCAGGACTGAAGGGTCAGCATGGGAATGGAAAGTGGAGTTAAATTGGCTAGCAACCATTCATGCAGGTTCATTACATATCACCCAAGTTAAACACCTTTGATGAAAGTCAGCCCATGGAAGGCTGTTATGGAAAATAACTTACCATCCCTTGGGTACAGAGAAGATTAACGAGGAGTTTGCCAGAACTCAAGGGCCTGAGCTACAGGGAGAGGTTGAGCAAGCTAGGACTCTATTCCTTGGTGCACAGGAGGATGAGGGGGTAATCTTATAGAGGTGTACAAAATCATGAGAGGATCAGATCAGATAGGCACACAGAGTCTCTTGCCCAGAGTAGGGTAATCGAGAACCAGAGGACTTGGGGTTTAAGGTGAGGGTGGAAAGATTTAATAGGAACCTGAGGGGGTAACATTTTCACACAAAGAGTGGTGAGTGTATGAAATAAGTTGATAAGGAGGTAGTTGAGGCAAGTACTATTGCATCGTTTAAGAAACATTTAGACAGGTAATGGATAGGACGAGTTGAGAGGAATATGGGCCAAACGCAGGCAGGTGGGACGAGTGTGGATGGGACATATTAGAAACATAGAAACATAGAAAATAGGTGCAGGATTAGGCCATTCGGCCCTTCGAGCCTGCACCGCCATTCAATATGATCATGGCTGATCATCCAACTCAGTATCCTGTACCTGCCTTCTCTCCATACCTCCTGATCCCTTTAGCCACAAGGGCCACATCTAACTCCCTCTTAAATATAGCCAATGAACTGGCCTCAACTACCTTCTGTGGCAGAGAGTTCCAGAGATTCACCACTCTCTGTGTGAAAAAAATGTTTTCCTCATCTCGGTCCTAAAAGATTTCCCCCTTATCCTTAAACTGTGACCCCTTGTTCTGGAATTCCCCAACATCGGGAACATTCTTCCTGCATCTAGCCTGGCCAACCGCACAAGAATTTTGTAAGTTTCTATAAGATCCCCCCTCAATCTTCTAAATTCTAGCGAGTACAAACCGAGTCTATCCAGTCTTTCTTCATATGAAAGTCCTGACATCCCAGGAATCAGTCTGGTGAACCTTCTCTGTACTCCCTCTATGGCAAGAATGTCTTTCCTCAGATTAGGAGACCAAAACGGTACGCAATACTCCAGGTGTGGTCTCACCAAGACCCTGGACAACTGCAGTAGAACCTCCCTGCTCCTATACTCAAATCCGTTTGCTATGAATGCTAACATACTATTCGCTTTCTTCACTGCCTGCTGCACCTGCATGCCTACCTTTAATGACTGGTGTACCATGACACCCAGGTCTCGTTGCATCTCCCCTTTTCCTAATCGGCCACCATTTAGATAATAGTCTACTTTCCTGTTTTTGCCACCAAAGTGGATAACCTCACATTTATCCACATTATTCTGCATCTGCCATGCATTTGCCCACTCACCCAGCCTATCCAAGTCACCTTGCAGCCTCCTAGCATCCTCCTCACAGCTAACACTGCCCCCCAGCTTCGTGTCCTCCGCAAACTTGTAGATGTTGCATTTAATTCCCTCGTCCAAATCATTAATATATATTGTAAATAGCTGGGGTCCCAGCACTGAGCCTTGCGGTACCCCACTAGTCACTGCCTGCCATTGTGAAAAGGACCCGTTTACTCCTACTCTTTGCTTCCTGTTTGCCAGCCAGTTCTCCATCCACATCAATACTGAACCCCCAATACCGTGTGCTTTAAGTTTGTATACTAAACTGTTATGTGGGACCTTGTCGAAAGCCTTCTGAAAGTCCAGATATAACACATCCACTGGTTCTCCCTTATCTACTCTACTAGTTACATCCTCGAAAAATTCTATAAGATTCGTCAGACACGATTTACCTTTCATAAATCCATGCTGACTTTGTTCAATGATTTCACCACTTTCCAAATGTGCTGCTATCCCATCTTTAATAACTGATTCTAGCCGTTTCCCCACTACCGATGTTAGACTAACTGGTCTGTATTTCCGGCAGATTATTTGTGTCTTCCTTAGTGAAGACAGAACCAAAGTAGTTATTCAATTGGTCTGCCATGTCCTAGTTCCCCATGATCAATTCACCTGTTTCTGGCGGCAAGGGACCTACATTTGTTTTAACTGATCTTTTTCTCTTCACATATCTATAAAAACTTTAGCAATCAGTTTTTATGTTCCCTGACAGTTTTCTTTCATAATCTATTTCCCCTTTCCTAATTAAGCCCTTCGTCCTCCTCTGCTGGACTGAATTTCTCCCAGTTCTCTGGTAGGCTGCTTTTTCTGGCTAATTGGTATGCTTCATCTTTTGTTTTGATACGATCCCTGATTTCCCTTGTTATCCATGGATGCACTAGCTTCCCTGATTTATTCTTTTGCCGAACTGGGATGAACAATTGTTGTAGCTCATCCATGCAGTCTTTAAATTCCTTCCATTGCATATCCACCGTCAACCCTTTAAGAATCAATTGCCAGTCTATCTTGGCCAATTCACGTCCCATACCCTCAAAGTTACCTTTCTTTAAGTTAAGGACCCTTGTTTCTGAATTAACAATGTCACTCTCCATTCTAATGAAGAACTCAACCATATTATGGTCACTCTTGCCCAAGGGGGCACGCACAACAAGACTACTAACTAACCCTTCCTCATTACTCAATACCCAGTCTAGAATAGCCTGCTCTCTCGTTGGTTCCTCTATGGTGGCTGGTGTGGTGTGGGCAAGTTCCTCTATGGATGGTGGGTGGTGGCTGGTGTGGGCAAGTTGTGGGTAATATTGGCTGGTGTGGGCAAGTTCCTCTATGACACATAGGTGCCAGTTACAGCATCAAACTATGCTCCTAGTTCTACCTTCTTGTCCTTGGTCTTGCTTTTGCTGTTTGCTTTGGTTCAGGCACTATTTCTCTCTCAATTACTTGTATAATTGGAGACGCAATGTTCAAAAGTTAGTTAAAAGTGCCGCGCGGTCACCTACAGCAACCCCTTTCTTCCCCTAACACCCCAGAGCTCTGCAGCCACATGCTCTCATCCAGACCACGGCTTGGTACATTTACACAGGTACACCGTTCACTGTGCTCCACAAGAGTTCCTCCACATTCCCATCCACCACAAATGTCTTCTGATGAAGCACACAGTGTCATTGCACAACAGTAGAAAAAAAGAATTGCAGATACTGCATTATACCAAAGCTAGACACAATGTGCTGGATTAACTCAGCTGGTCAGGCAGTATCTTTGGAGAAAAGGAATAGGTGATGTATCAAGTCGGGACCCTTCCTCTCAACCCGAAACGTCATCTATCCTTAATCTCCAGAAATGTTGCCTGACCACTGAGCTACGCCACCACTGTGTCTATCCCAATCTAATCGTGTCGTTTGAAAACAATGTGTTTCGCATGGACATATTGTATTATGGTCTTATATTCTTAAAGCAGAATTTGATGGATTCTAGATTTCTTGAGGGACCAATTTCCCTCCGGCGATGAATAAAGTTTTATCGTATCGATTAGTAAGAGTGTCAAAGGTTATGGCGAGAGAGAGAGAAATAGATCTGCCAGTTTTGAATAGTGGAGTAGGCTCGATGGGCTGAATGGCCTAACTCTGCTCCTATGTCTTATGAACTAAACCCTTGAGCAAACCAAGTGCAATGATTGCCACCCAACTGCACCAGTCTCGGTATCCAACTGCATCTACCCCAGCACCCAACCTTGAAAACAAACTATACCCAACTTCAGCACCCAACGGCATCAACCTCGGCACCTAACTGCATCTACCCGGGCACTCAACTGTACCCAATCTCAGCACCCAATTCCCTCGAAACTCGGCATCCAACTAGATCTATCCTGGCACCCTGGCACCCAATCCCGGCACCCAACTGCATTACCGCAGCACTCAACTGCACCAAATCATGCCACTCAACTGCACCCAACCCTGTCACCCAACTGTACTCAACCTCTGCACCCAAATTAGCAACCAATTGCACCTACACTGGCATCCGACTGTATCCAACCCTGGCACCCAACGTCAGCACCCAACTACACCCAATGTTTGCGCCCAACTGTTCAAAGATACTTTACTGTACAGTGGACAGTGGTAGAGTAAAATTCTTTTTTAACGTACAATTCAGTATAAATCTTACTATACATAGACACAAGTACTTAAAAACAAGAGTGTAAGAACAGTAGATTCACTGACACAGGACACAGCGGTAGCCACGCTTACAGTGCTAGGCTTCAAGCCGATGCATCCAACCTCTTCATGGGATCTAAACAAGCTAATAATGCTGAGAGAAATAAGGAACTGGTTTACACAAAAAAATACACAGTGATGGCATAACTCGGTAGGTCAGGCAGCATCTATGGAGGACATGGAAAGGTGATGTTTCGGGTTGGGACCCTTCTTCAGACTGATTATTGCTGACAACAATTGTAAGGCAACGTTGCTCCACGTCTTCAAATTAGCAGTCATCAGCTCTCTCTTTATCCATATTTAGACTTTAGAGCTATAGCACAGAAACAGGCCCTTCAGCCCACCGAGTCCGCACCGGCCAGCGATCACCCTACACACTAGGGACAATTTACAGAAGCCAATCAACCTACAAACATGTACGTCTTTGGAGTGTGGGAGGAAACCGGAGCACCCGGAGAAAACCCATGTGGTCACAGGGAGGACGTACAAGCTTCATACAGTCAGCAGCCTTAGCCAGGATTGAAGCCAGGTCTCAGGGTGCTGTAAGGCAGCAACTCTGCCACCCAGATCTACATCTTTAGAGCAATTTGTTAGTTGATTCGAAATGTAATGAAGTCAGCGTGAGAGGCATAGGCACCTTGTGGCTTGGAATGATAAAAGTGCAGTTACTGCAAGAATGAAAGATAATATAAGGATAGGGCAGAAGTTCAGAAGGGAAGGAATCAGTATAGACAGAGGAGGAAGTCGATAATCATTTAGAATTGCTTCAGAAATGTTGTGGGAAAAGGAATATTAATATTTTGATTTTACGAGAATCGACATCCAAGACTAATAAGCAAATCAATGAATGCTCTCCTGCAGAAAGATTGCTGAGGAGTCAGCTTAGGACCATGAGCCCGAGCAATTTATTCCCTCCATCATTCATTTTCTATTCTACTTGGCATTTCACTGAAATTTGTACTGGTTAACGGAGGTTTCAAGCACTTACCAACCATGTGTTTTCTGACGTGAGCCATCGTATAAAATTTCTTTTCGCAGATTTCACAGGAGAATTTTTTCTCTGCATAACCGTGGACTATTTTATTGTGCTCGTGAAGGGACCAGAGCTTCTTAAAAGCCTTCCCACAGGTGACACACTGAAATACAAGACAGAAGAACAGTTTGTTGAACAAAAAAGTGATAACTTTAAGCTATTCTCTAATGGCAAAAAGCAAAGTGGAGAACATTTAACTTTGTATGCGTGGTCAGCTAGTTCGCGATACCCGTTCCGACACCGCCGATCCAAACTCTCTACGTTGTACATCACTTAAGCTTGAAATAGGATGGACAGCTGAGGAAAATTGAGAGATGGCGTTTAAGGGTCGGGACCCTCCTTCAGACTTTTTGCGTAGACAAACAAAATTGCTGGAGCAACTCGCATTTAAGTTATCAGCATTGAAATACTGCAATCTATAAAACATGAACAGACATTTTGACAAGGAATTCATACATCGCCCATGGACCACATGACCGACTGGTCATTCAGTAGAAAATACTGGTTATAGCTGAATTTTACAGACCTATCCTCGTTTCCATAAAATCCAATGGATCCCATGACATTTTCTACCTCCACTCTCTCCCCTCACAACCCCAGCACTCAAATTCCCAAATGATGATTGAATTTCCATTTCCACTATCCTGCAAATGAAAGCTGGTTGTAAAAGAAGAGATTGTAGGCTGGGCCTATTTCTTATATCCTAGGCCTGAATGTGTCACTTCAGGAATCTGTTATTCCGTTCCGCAAGAACAGGAGTACGGAGGATGCCATCTCAACCGCACTTCACTCCGCCCTCTCCCACCTCGACAACAGAGACACTTACGTAAGAATGCTGTTCATCGATTACAGCTCAGCATTCAACACCATTATACCATCAAAACTGATCACCAAACTCGGTAACCTGGGCATCGACCCCTCCCTCTGCAACTGGATACTGGACTTTCTAACCAACAGACCCCAGTCTGTGAGGTTAGACAAGCACGCCTCTTCAACCCTCACCCTGAACACCGGCGTTCCACAGGGCTGTGTGCTGAGCCCCCTCCTCTACTCCCTCTTCACCTATGACTGCACACCTGTACATGGTACTAACACCATCATCAAGTATGCAGATGATACAACGGTGATTGACCTCATCAGCAACAACGATGAGCTGGCCTACAGGGTGGAGGTCCAGCATTTAGAGCATGGTTTGACAACAACCTGGCCCTTAACTCCAAGAAGACCAAGGAGCTCATTGTAGACTTTCCAAAGGCGGCACGCACACCCCCATCCACATTAACGGAACGGATGTGGACGTGTTTCTAGCTTCAGGTTCCTGGGAGTCAACATCTCCGATTTCTCTGGACCTCCAATACTCTACTCTGATCAAGAAGGCTCATCAGCCCTCTTCTTCCACTGAAGAAGGTCCCTGTCTCCTCAGATCCTGGTGAACTTCTACAAATGAATGAGCATCCTTACCAACTGCATCACAGTATTTTGGCACTGCTCTGTCTCCGACCGGAAGGCATTGCAGAGGGTGGTGAAAATGAAATCACCGGTTCCTCGCTCCCCTCCATTGGTCTGTCCAAAAAGAGGGCGATCAGCATCGCCAAGGACTGCTCTCACCCCAACCATGGACTGTTTACCCTCCTACCATCCGGGAGGCGCTACAGGTCTCTCCGTTGCCGAACCAGCAGGTCGAGGAACAGTATCTTTCCGGCGGCTGTCACTCTACTTACGTACCTCGGTGATGCCCAAATGAATACATCACTTATTACTTTATTCAAATCGTTTGCTATGTCGCTCTTCCAGGAAGATGCTAAATGCATTTCGTTGTCTCTGTACTGTACACTGACAATGACAATTAAAATTGAATCTGAATCTGAATCTGAATCTGCTATGATTATGCTTATATGCCAAATGAATACATCAAACTGGATTAGGAGGGAGGACTGATCATATTTCTCAACTGTATCAACATAATTGGGACCACAGATTGATGGCAAGTAAATAAGTCAAATCTGGTTTTAATCACATATTTCCTTTATATGAAAAAAGAGCAAGTGCTGGATTGGATAAGTCAGTGGGTCAGGTAGCATCTCTGGAGAACGTGGATAGATGTGGTTTTGGGTCAGGAGCCTTTTTCCACGTTCACCAGGGATGCTGTCAAACCCACTGGGTTACTCCAGTATTCTGTGATTTTATTTTGTAAAGCATCATCCAAAATATTAATATTCTCTTCACTTTGGTAAAAAGCAGTGATTTTGGGAACAAGTTGAAGGAGAACAAGTTGGGCAGCACAGCGGCACAGTGGTAGAGATGCAGCTGCGTTACAGCGCCAGAGACCCCGGTTCAAATCTGACTACGGGCACTGTACAGATTTTGTACGTTCTCCCTGTTACCGTGTGGGTTTCCTCCGGGTGCTCCGGTTTCCTCCCACACTCTAAAGACATACAGGTTTGTAGGTTAATTGACTTTGGTATATTGTAAATTGACCCTAGCGTGTAGGATAATACTAGTGGGGTGATCGCACGTCAACGCGGACTCAGTGGGCCAAAGCCACATTTCCACGCTGTATCTCTAAAGTCTAAAAGAGAACAATGTCCTGAGGAATGATTAATGTTGGAGCAATGGACAATACGACATGCAGGTTGGCCCATGCTGTTATAGATCATAGAACATTACAGCTCAGGAACAGGCCCTTCCGGCCCACCACGTCTATGTTGTACATGATGCCAAACTAAACCAAACCCTTCTGCTTGCATGTGATCCATACCCCCTCCATATTCATATTCAGAACTAAAAGCCTATTAAACACCACTATCATATCTGCTTCGACCACTCCTGGCAGCATGCTCGAGGCACCCACCACTCTGTGGTGGAAAAAAACTTGCACTACACGTCTCCTTTAAGCTTTCCCACTCTCACCTTAAAGCTATGCACCTAATATTTGATATTAGCACCATGGGGGAAAAGATTTTGGCTGTCTACCCTATCCATGCCTCTCACAAATTCATATACTTCTATCAGGGCTCCCCACAACCTCTGTTGCTCCAGAGAAAACAATCCAAGTTTGTCCAAGCTCTCCTTATGGCTAAAATCCTGTACTCCAGGCAGCATTCTGGTAACCCTCTTGTACACCCTCTTCAACCCTCATCCTTCCTGTAATGGGGTGACCAGAGCTGCGCACAACACTCCAAATGCGGCCTAACCAAGGTCCTATAAACTTGAAGATAGAGACAAGATGCTGGAACAACTCAGCAAGTCAGGCAGCATCTCTGGAGTAAAAGGATGGGTAATGTTCCGGGTCAGGACGCTTCATCAGACTATAAAGTTGAACATAACTTCTCGACTCTTATACTCAATGCTCGACCGATGAAGTTAAAGAAACCGTGTACCACTCTGTCGACGTGAGTTGTTTCTTTCATGAAGCTACGAATCCCTCTGTACATTAATAGTGTTAAGGGTCATGCAATTAACTGTATACTTTCAATTGACCTCATAAAAAGCAACAACTTGCACTTGCTCCTTTTAAACTGTCCCCCTCACATCTGTAAATCCTGCTCTACCCTACGACAGCCTTTTTCCCTGTCTGCAACTCCACCAATTTTCGTGTTGTTTGCAAGTTTCTCTACTCTCGCTTCACCAATGACTGCACCTCCACTGACTTCTCTGTCAAGCTTCTCAAGTTTGCGGATAACACAACCCTGATTGGACTGATCCAGGATGGGGAGGAAGCTGCCTACAGACAGGAAGTGTCACAGCTGGTGTCCTGGTGCCATCGCAACAATCTGGAGCTCAATGCTCTTAAGAGTGTAATTGATTGTAGACTTTAGGAGAGCTCCCCCTCCCCTGATCCCACTCACCATCAACAACACCACAGTCACATCTGAAGAGTCTTTTAAGTTCCTGGGAACCATCATCTCCAAGGATCTTAAGTGGGGGGCTACCATCGACTCCACAGTCAAAAAGGCACAACAGAGGATGTACTTCTTACGGCAGCTGAGGAAGCACAGGCAATGATGGTCCAATTCTATACTGCCATCGTAGAGCCTGTCTTTACCTTTTCCACCAGGATCTGGTTTGGCTCAGCCAACAAGTACAACATCCAGAGGCTGCAGCGAATCATCCGATCAGCTGAGAAGGTTATTGGCTGCAACCTTCCCTCCATTGACGGACTGTACACTGCAAGGGCCAGGAAGCGAATGAGCAAGATCATCTCTGACCCCTCTCACCCCGGCCACAAACTCTTTGAATCACTTCCCTCTGGAAGGCGACTCCAGACTGTCAAAGCTGCCACAGCCAGACATAAAAACAGCTTTTTTTCCACGAGTAGTAGCTCTACTCAATAACCAAAAGTCTGTAGCCTCCTTTTGCTCTGGGTATTTTATTTTATGCACATGTTTAATCAATAATGTTTTATTATTAATGTTTAATGTTTTTATGTATCATTCCTAACTGTCACTGTATGTCATGTTGTCACTTGTGGGCGGAGCACCAAGGCAAATTCCTTGTATGTGAATATTTGGCCAATAAACTTATTCATTCATTCAAGTTTAGGAACCAAGCCATGCACATTTTCTGCATTTACACAGGTTCACTGCCAGGAAGGCTGATCTGACGAGTGTGACATGGTACAGGTACTCCCATGGCTGGCAGTCCTTGTGCTGTCATTCCGATGCCCTTCTGCTTAAAGCGGATGAACCAAAGTCCTATAAAGCTGTAACAGGCTTTGCTGACTCTTGTAGTCAATACCTGACCAATGAAGGCAATGAAAGCGGACAGCACCCGAGGTCAGGATCGAACCCGAATCTCTGGTGCTGTGAGGCAGCGGCTCTACCTGCTGCACCACTATGCCCTCCAATGTGCAATCTTTTCAACTCGTTGGTCCAGGGTGGCGATGTGGCTGGACCTGACACTTTGGTGTGGGATGGAGCTAAGTTCACCTCATGTCACGGTCAGAGTCATAGTTGGCAAGTTCTTTGAGGTGCTCCTTCCACTGGGTGCAGATTGCTTCTATATCTTTGATACAGTTCCCACATCTTGGTTGCGCTGTAGTAGAGTTGCTACCTTACAGCGCCAGTGCCCGGGGTTCAATCTGACTACAGGTACTCTCTGTACGAAGTTTGTACTTTCTCCTTGTGGCCATGTGGGTTTCCGCTGGGTGCGGCGGTCTCCTCCCAAATTCCAAAGACGTGCAGATTTGTAGGTTAATTGGTTTCTGGAAATTGTGCCTAGTGTGCAGGATGGAATCGTTGGTCGGCGCAGACTCTGTGGGCTGAAGAGCCCGTTTCCACGCTGCATCTCCATGCTCCTTGTGTTGATCAATCAGTGTCTGGGCCTCCAGCACTGTTGCTTTCCATTATCTGCCCTTAAGATCATGGGTTTTCTGTTTATCGATTTGAATCTGACACGTAATTCCCAATCAGTCCTTTAGAGGACACAATCTCACATTTAAAAAGCAAACGTCACATCTTAGTTTTAGTTTTAGAGATACAGCTTAGAAACAGGCACTTTGGCCAACCGAGTCCATGCCGACCTACCGTTCACACTAGTTCTATGTTATCCTACTCTCTCATCCACTCCCTACACACTCGGGCCAATTTACAAAGGCCAATTAACCTATAGACCCGCATGTCTTTGGAATGTGGGAGGAAACCAGAGCACCCGGAGAAAACCCACGTGGTCACAGGGAGTACGTGCAAATTTAACACAGACAGCACCTGAGATTAGGATTGAAAACGTAGTTTGGTTTAGAGATACAGCATGGACCAACGGCCACCCTGTACACTAGCACTGGGGTGCTGCGAGGCGGCTACCAGCTACGCTGCTCCGCACATTTTTACCGTCCCCACTAAAATCTGTTAGATACAATGTATGTATGTACAGTGAACCAATTTACTGCAGAGCAATATTACCAGTGTATGTGAAAGTCCGCAGTGTGTGCATGCATGTGGCTAAACACTCCATCAACATAATACCCTATCAGCCACATCAGGTCTGCAAACACCCCAACCACCCCACCACCCATCCCGAAAGGAAGACATTAGACTTTTGAGATACAGCGCGAGTCTGCACTGACCAGCAATCACCCCTTACACTAACGCTATCCTACACACTGGGGACAATTTACAATTTTACCGAAACCAATTATCCCACAAACCTGTACGTCTTTGTAATATGGGAGGAAACTGGAGCATCCGGAGAAAACTCACGGGTCACAGGGGGAACGTACAAACTCCGTACAGATGGCACCCATAGTCAGGGTCGAACACTGGTCTTACTGACGCAGCAAGGCAGAAACTCTAACGCTGTGGCACTGTGCCGCCCCTGAGCTGCAGTCCAATTCTTGTAAGGAAGATTTTTTTAAATGTACAATACGAGGCTCTACAGTTCCACATTAAAATCACTGGACACCGACCAACATTCTTTATCTGGCTTTTCCCACTTTCAACCTCCACAAATGCCTTCATGAGCATCCCAAAACTTTCTCACCTCTAACCTATTCCCAACTGTTTGCCTCTCCAATCTAATTGGTATTCATTAAACTATTAGCAACACAGGGTTATTAAGATAACTGTTAATGACACTGTCTATTCTGATGCATTAAACAATTTGCACCATCCCTCATGGCAAATATAACATTTCTGTACGCATTCTTCCAGCACAGTATTGCTGCTGGAAGAGCCACTGCCTCACAGCGCCAGAGGCCCGGGTGTGATCCTAACCTCGGGTGCTGTCTGCGGAGAGTATGCACGTCCTCCCTGTGACTGCATGGGTTTCCTCCGCATGTTTCGGTTTCCTCTTCCATCCCAAAGACGTGCAGAATAATTGGCCTCTGTAAATTTCCCCCAGTGTGCAGGCAGTGGGTGGGAAAGTGGGAAATTATAGTGTGAACGGGTGTAAGGCAGCCAATCTACCTCTGCTCTACTGCGTTGCCCTTAAGTACAGGCAGATAAGAGTTGGAATGGGTGACCGGTCTGACGCGAAACGTCACCCATTCCTTCTCTCCACAGATGCTGCCTCTCCCGCTGAGTTATTCCAGCTTTTTGTGTCTATTTTCAGTTTAAACCAGCATCCGTAATTTCTTCTTACACAGATAAGAGTAGGTCTTGGCAATGTGTTCGGCACAGACATTGTGGGCCAAAGAGCATGTTCTTGTGCTATACTGCTCTATCACTATCTTCATTTGATAAAACATCAATAAAATGTGTTTTTTTTATAAAGTTAACATCCATGTAATTTGCGCACTCTACCCCAAGTTATAGTAGTCTGTAGATCCTGCCTGCTAAACAAATGTATTACCCATCACACAGTGGCGTAGTAGTTGAGTTGCTGCCTCACATCGCTTCTGACCCGGGTTCGATCCCGACCTCGGGCGCTGTCTGTACAGAGTTTGTACATTCTCCCTGTGAATGTGTGGGTTTTCTCCGGGTGTCCCAGTTTCCTCCCACACTTCAAAGACGTGCCGGTTTGTAGGTTAATTAGCTTCTGTGAATTGTAAATTGCCCTCTTTGTGTAGTGTGGATAGTAGTGTACAGGGTGATCGCTGGTCGGTGCAGACCTGGTATGTCTAAAGTAAACTAAAGTAAACATATTCCCAGTATACATTACAATAATAATCATTAGCTTATTGGCAGCAGGATGGTTCCTCATTTAAAAATCAATTTTTGACAAAGAACTGCAAGAATGAATGATTCCTCCCATTTCACATGGTGATCAAATATCATGTGTAAAATCTCATGATTATGCAAGCATTATACAAATGAAATCTCAAGACAATTTTGGTGAATAATTTACAACTCGTTGTGATTAACTACTGGTAGAGCCCTGAACTCATCATCAAACATCACAAGCTATTTTGACGGCTTCTGGCAACAGCACATTTCAAGTCTCTGATATCCACAACGGAGCAAATCTCTGGGGTTTAGACTGGTTTCTCATTCTGTTTCAATCTTCTCCCCTCAATTGCTAAGCCTTTAACGGCCCTCTTTACCTTCCACATCTATCTGCAGATGTTGGTTTACAAAAAAAAACACACAAAGTGCTGGAGTAACTCAGCTGGAAGCAGGGGCCCAACACAAAATGCCACCTATGCATGTCCTCCAGAGAGGCTGCCTGACCTGCTGAGTTACTCCGGCACTATGCGTCTTTTTTTCCATTGAATATTACTAGCAGGCTCAATACTGTGCGGTAGACTCTCCACTCCAAGCTACCTGACTCCCCCCTTACTGTCTGCAACCACCTAACTTATACCTTTTTCGACTTTTAGAGATATAGCGCGGAAACAGGCCGTTCAGCCCACCGTGAAAGTGCTGACCAGCGCTCACCTCATACACTAGCACTCTTCTACACTCCAGTGACAATTTACAACTATTTTACCAAAGCCAATTAACCTACAAATCTCTATGTCTTTTGAGTGCGGAAGGAAACCGGATCATCCGATGAAAACCCATGCGATCACAGGGACAAATTCCGTACAGACAGTACCCGTAGTCAGGATCGAACCCGGGTCTCAGGTGCTGTAAGGCAGCAAATCTACCGCTGCACCACTGGCCATCCCATCCGAGTGGTGGTGCCATCGAGTGTGGCAGCCTCGCCTGCAGCTGTTCGTCCTTCACCCTTTTTTTAATTTTTAGTTTGTCAAAATGTTTTGTTTTGGAGGCCTTTTAGTCTTTTTATGTGAGGGATGGGGATGGGGGGGGGGGGGGGGGGGGGGGTGGGAACGGGGAAAAACTTTTTTTCCAGTCGCTACCTGGTCGAGGATGCGTCCTTCCTCCGAGCCGCATCTTCGCCCCCTCCTCGCGGACTACTGTCTGGATTAGCACGGCCTTTCCTGTCGGAGCTTCAGCAGCGGCGCAGCACTGATGTACGATCACAGAGCGAGCAATGCCTTACCCGGGTCGCCGAGTTGGAAACTCCGGAGTGCTGGGACTGCCGACTTCAACATCGTGGAGCTGTGGTCTGCAGAGCTTCCAGCTGCGGGCAGCGCTGACTTTAACACCGCGGAGCCTGGGATCTTTCGCCAAGGATCGCTAGTGTTGGAGCTCCGCCTGTGGACTTCGGGAGCCGCGGTCTCCGGTAGGAAGCGGCCGTTTCGGAACTCCAAGGCGCTGAGAGTGTTCTTCCGACGCCGGAGCACCATCAGCCGACAAGAGGGCAAGAAAAATCGGGCCCGTAGCGGCGACTGTGGAGGCTTCAATAGGCCCCGACCACGGGTGAACAGAGGAAGAGGACTGAACTTTGTTGCCTTCCCTCACAGTGGGAAACGTTGATTCTGCTGTGGGGGATGTTTTATATGTTTAATGTTAAATTCTATAGTGTTGTGTTTATCTTATTTGTGTGCTGCATGGTAACTCAAATTCCACTGCACCAATTGGTGTATGTGACAATAAATGTCCTTTGTCCTTGCCCTTGAGATAGACCACTTTCTACTGCCATCTCATTTACGTTATTCTAGTTTAGTGTATCTGGTGTACTGAAGTAAAGTAAAAAGCTTTCATTTGAGTTAAAAAAACTATACAATCAGGTCGACCACAGTGCACAGATAAAGGATAAAGGGAATTACGTTTAGTGCAAGATAAAGTCCAGTAAAGTCCGATTAAAGATAGTCTGAGGGTCTCCAATGAGGTAGATAGTAGCTCAGGACCGCTCTGTAGCTGGTGATAGGATGGTTCAGTTGCCTGATGGCATCTGTGAAGAAACTGTCCCGAATCAGGAGGTGTGCATTTCCAAACTTCTGTACCTCTTGCCTGATGGGAGGGGGGAGGAGGGAGTGACCGGAGTGAGACTAGACCTTGATTATCCTGGAGGCCTTGTCATGACAGCGTGAAGTGTAGATGGAGTCAATGGAAGGGAGGCTGGTTTGCACTCCAGCAAAACTTCTGTCTTATCAACTCAAGAAGTCAAGAGTGTTTTATTTTCTCTCCAGTATTACCTTTTAAGGTGAAGGTGGAAATATTTAACAGGAAACTGAGGGATAACTTTTTTTACACTAAAGAGTGGTGGGTGTATGGAATGAGCTGCTGGGGGAGGTAGTTGAGGCAGGTATTACCACAACGTTTAAGAAGGTATTAGACAGGTACATGGATAAGATAGGTTTAGAGGGACAGGGGCCAAACGCACGCAGGTGGGACTAGTGTAGGATTAGTGATGGGGCATGTTGGTCAACGTGGGCAAGTTAGGTCGAAGGGCCTTTTTCCACTCTAGACATGCACAAGGATACCCAGTTACATCAACAATTTGTAAGGGGGGGGGGGGGTTGTCTCTAGAGATATTGCCCGACTTGCTAGGTGTTTTTTTTTAATGAACCTGCATCTTGTGTCTCCATTTTATTGCTTCGCTATTAAATCTCAATTTTCTACTTTGAAGAAATTCTTCTCTGCTCTCCGACAGGGGTTCTGCGAGACCCTCTCTCACTGCTCCCCCTCTGTACTCCATGGATGCTACCCGAGTTTAGTTTTGTGTTAGAGGTACGACGTGGAAACAGACCGTTCAGCCCACGCCAACCTGCGATCGCTGTGTACACTAGTGCTATCCTACACACTAGGGACAATTTACAGTTGCCAATTGGCCTACAAACCCGCACGTCTTTGGACTGCAGGAGGAAACTAGAGCACCCGGAGGAAACCCACGCGGTCACAGGAAGAACAGAAGAACTGTCTGTCCGTACAGACAGAACCGAGGTCGGGATCAAACCCAGGTCTCTGGTGCTGTAAGGCAGCAACTCTACGCTGCGCCACTGTTCCGCTGAGATACTCCAGCACTTTTGTCTTTTGCTTTGTAAACCAGCACTTACAGTTCTTTTGTGTCTGCACAAGAAGCTAAATGTGAAGGGCACGGGAAGAAGTGTAATACACATTCCTGCTCATATACAAAGAGAAATCACAATTCCATTATGTACTCATTTTGTGGTTTTATACAGCTAAATGTGGCAACACAGCAGGTGACATGCAAATTTAGCTGGGAAAAGACCAGATCTAACATTTAGTCTGGGGGGCGGGGCAAGTTTTTGTTTTACACGGAGGGTGGCGAGTGCCTGAAATGAGTTACTGGGGGTGGTGGTGGAGGCAAATTAGTGACGTTCAAGAGATTTTTCAATATTCCACATTCCACTTTCACATCCTCATTGGCTGAAGTACATGCACGGTTGAAAAAGGAACTGGTACAACAGAGAAGAAACATTTAGACAGGCACATGGATAGGATAGGTTTGGAGGGATATAGGCTAAACACAGGCAGGTGGGACTAATGTAGATGGGACATGATGGTTGGCATGGACAAGTTGGGCCGAAGGCTTGATTCTACGCTGTATGACACTATAACAGAGAACAGAGAGCAGAGAGAAAAAAAAGAGCAAAAACACCAAAAAACAAACCAGTACCCTGTTAATCAGCAATCTCCAAGAGTGCTTCACGGAACAGATGCAACTTGTGGCAAGTTGGTAGACCGCAATCAAAAAAAAGTAGAGAGAGATGCAAATATTGAAATTTACTGTGGGATGCATTTTGTGTCATCCAAACCTCAAGATTACAATCTGAATGTCTTTATTAAACAGCTACTGGGGTTGGAGCCAAGAACCATATTCCACTACTAATTAGAAACTGCTTGTCGTAGTCATCCGAAGGCAAGAATCTAAATAGCCTGCCATGAGCATATTGTTCTGTACAGGTAGTTCTACACCACGATAACTGCATTTGTACAAAATCTCACGTTAAATAAAATAGATTTGTAAAACTATTTTAGACTTTAGGGATACGGAGTGGAAACAGGCCCTTTGGCCCACCCAGTCCTTGCCGACCAGCAATCACCCTGAACACTGACACTATCCCACACACTAGGTACAGTTTTAACTAAAGCCAATTAACTCATAAATCTGTATGTCTTTGGAATGTGGGAGGAAACTGGAGCACCCGGAGAAAACCCACGTGGCCACAGGGAGAACGTACAAACTCCGTACAGACAGCACCGGTAGTTAGGATTGAACTCGGGTCTCTGGCGCTGTAAGGCAGTAATGCCCCTGTCCCACTTAGGAAACCTCTGGAGAATTTGCACCCCACCCAAGGTTTCCGTGCGGTTCCCGGAGGTTGCAGGTGGTTGCCGGAGGTTGCAAGTAGTGGAAGCAGGTAGGGAGACTGACAAAACCCTCAGGGAACCTCCTGAAACCGCACGGAAACCTTGGGTGGGGCGCAAAGTCTCCTGAGGTTTCCGTTCAGGTTTCCTAAATGGGACAGGGGCATTACTCCACCGCTTTGCCACTGTGCTGCCCCATCTTTTGACAATGGATAAAGGAGGGTCAGAGAAGGTGCACAACTCAGTGTAACAAAGTTAGTTTAGTTTATTGTCACGTGTACCATTGGTACAATGAAAAGCTTTTGTTCCATGCTATATCACAATCACAATAATACTTTAATAGCCAAGTGTGTTTTGCAACATATGATTCTATATTTGATTCTATAGCCTTGTTACTTCACCACCAGGACTAGCACGATATTTGAGATGGACTCTAATGGAACAGTGGAAATGTTGATCATTCTTCTCCTCAGCAAACTGGAGCTTGGAGACCAAGTCTAATGTTTAAAACACATATCTGCCGACTTAGTTATCTAATAATTAGATAGTTTAGTTTATTGGCACATGTACTGAGGTACAGTGAAAAGTTTTTGTTGCATGCTAACCAGTCAGCGGAAAGATAATACATGATTACAATCAAGCCATCCCCAGTGTAAATACATGATAACATGGTAATAATGGTTAGTGCATGATAAAAGTCCGGTAAAGTCCGAATAAAGATAGTCTGAGGAAGGGTCTCGACCCGAAACATCACCTATCCATCGTCCGGAGATACAGCGTGACCTGCTGAGTTAATCCAGCATTTTGTAACCTTTTATCTAACAGTTCCTGTGGAGCTATTCCAACTCCACTCAATATGTATGAGTGTATAAGAGACCACACTCGCGCAAGAAGCACGAACAGATTGCACCAGAAATATTGCCGGTCTGTGGTGTGGAAAAAAAGTAATTCTTCCCAAAATGAAAGGCATCAAACCACCAATTTCCTCCTTCAGATACAAAGTAATTAGCATTCCGTCAGCTATTGCTTGGTCTTTTTATTTCCTGTGCTCCTCTTTGTTCCAGCAGCAATATTATGAATGCAATTGGTTTGGATTTCAGCCGTCTGTCAAACCCCTATAATTTTCTCAAAGACTAGTAATTAAAATCACTGAACAACGAGCCACTTCAAGGCAAGGTACAGTTTGTACTGAACTTGAAGGAAATTACTATGAACTATTACCATTCCCCCTTTGGCACCCGATCAAGTCTCAACCATATAAACACTGATAGAAAATCTCGAGTAAGTACTTTTAATCGGGATATTTTTAGGAATCCAATATAATGTTGGTCACGTTGCAGAGAATTCTGGTTTTGTTTAGAGATACAGCCCTTCAGCCCACCGAGTCCACGCCAACCAGCGATCCCCGTACACTAGCACTATCCTATACACTAGGGGCAAGTTACAATCTTTGCTGGCCAATTAACCTACAAACCTGCACGTCTTTGGAGCATGGGAGGAAACCGGAGCACCCAGAGGAAACCCACGCGGTCATAGGGAGAACATACAAACCCTGTGCAGACAACACCCGTAGTCAGGACCGAAACCGGGTCTCTGGCGCAGTGAGGCTGCAGCTCTACCGATGCGCCATCGTCTGGTGTTTTACATCAATGTCAAGTCATTAAATAAGCAGTGCCGCAGTAACCAAATTGTATAATGTTCAGATTACATCCCATCGGGAGGACAGATAACATAGAACAGTATAGCACAGGAACAGGACCTTTGATCCACAATGTCTGCGCCGAATATGAAGCCAAATTAAACTAATCTTCTCTGCCTGCATGTGATCCATACAGTGCATTCAGAAAGTATTCAGACCCCTTCACTTTTTCCACATTTTGTTACGTTACAGCCTTATTTTAAAATGGATTAAATTCAGTTTTTTATCATCAATCTACACACAATACCCCATAATAAAGTGAAAACAGGTGTTTAGAATTTTTTGCAAAGTAATTAAAAATAAATAACTGAAAGATCACATTTACATAAGTATTCAGATCCTTTCCTCAGTACTCAAGTACACAGCCTCAAGTCTTCTTGGGTATGATGCTACAAGCTTGGCACACCTGTACTTGGGTCATTTCTCCCAATCTTCTCTGCAGATCCACTCTAGCTCTGTAGGGTTGGATGGGGAGCGTCGATGCACAGCTATTTTCAGGTCCCTTCAGAGATGTTCGATCGGATTTAAGGCTGGGCTCTGGCCACTCAAAGACATTCACAGACTTGTCATGAGGCCACTCCTGCGTTGTCTTGGCTGTGAGCTGAGGGTCGTTGTCCTGTTGGAAGGTGAATCTCTGCACCAGTCTGAGATCCAGAACACTGTGGAGCAGGTTTTCATCAAGGATCTCTCTGTACTTTGCTCCGTTCATCTTTCCCTCAATCCTGACTAGTCTCCCAGTTCCTGCCACTTAAAAACATCCCCACAGCGTGATGCTGCCACCACCATGCTTCACTGTAGGTATGGTATTGGCCAGGGATGAGCGGTGCCTGGTTTCTCCCTCCGACCTTAAAGCTGTGCCCTCTAGCCTTTGACACTTCCCTCCTGGAAAAATATCTACTCTATGCCTCTCATAATTATACATTCACTATCAGATTTCCCCTCAGCCACCAAAGCTCCAAAGAAAACAATCAAGTTTGTCCAACCTCTCCTTATAGCTATACCCGCTAACCAGCCAGCATTGTGATAAACCTCTTCTTCACCCTCTCCAAAGCCTTCACATCCTTCCTCCAATAGGTGACCAGAACTACACACAATACTCCAAATGCAGCCTAACTAAAATGTTATGAAGTTGCAATATTTATAAAGCTGTAGAACTCATGGCTGCTGTGAGATCCTTCCTTTGATGTAACCACAAATGTACAATGACAGTATTGGATATCAGGTATTTAAAGTGCTAAGTGTTGGATCACTGAAATATAAAGCGCAGAAGATTATTCTAGCCAGTACATGTCCACCACTGATTTTTCAGCAACTTTGATTCCACAGCCTTGCTGGATTATCTGTTTTCAAGATCTCGGGAGGGGGGGGCCCGAAATATCGGCCTGCAAAGTTGGCTGCGGAAGTCAGCAATAGGAATGAATTTGCTGGCTCCAACTGGGTCGGAATTCCAGAGGCCTGGACCCAGGGGGTATATTCCACCCGCCGATCTACCGCAGAAGTCCCAATGAGGTCGAGATCGGCCGCCTCACCCGGCCTAGGCACCACATTTTCGGGAGATTTCCAGGGGATATTTCAAGTGCGCTCTTGCATAGTTGTCTGGATTAAAGGAGGTGCTGCATCACCAGTTCCCGGAAAATTGCCAGTTGACCTTTACATTATGTTGACCAAAAATGGACTGCGTAGGTTAATCCCATTTCCCACCACTTGGTCTGGTAGTTTATGGCACTTAAATATGTGACTGGGTCCGGAGTAACAAGGAAAAGCTGGATATTTTAACCGGATGTGTATCTGGTTGAGGGACCTTACTACGAAGTTTGTACAAAGATGAGAGGGATGGATAAGGTGAGGTGGGGGGAAGATTTAAAAGGGTCCAGAGGGGCAATTTATTTTACACAGAGGGTGATCAAAATATGGAATGAGTTGCCAGAGAAAGTGGTAAAGGTAGGTACAATTCCGGCATTTGAAATATTTAACAATTTTTTACAGATATACCACAGAAAACATACTGTTGAGTTGTATCACAGCGTGGTTTGGGAACAGCTCTGCTTAAGACCGCAAGAAATTGCACAGAGTTGTGGATGTAACCCAGTCCATCACACACATCAGATTCCCCACCTTCGACTCCATCTACACTTCCTGCTGCCTTGTAAAAGCAGCAAACATTTGTCCTAAAGATTTGAACCACCCCTGTCATTCCTCCTTCCCTCTGCTCACACCTGGAAGAAGGTACAGAAGCTTGAAAGTGCACACCAGCAGACTCAGGAACAGCTTCTATCTCTCTGTTATCAGGCTTCTGAACTAACACGAGATTCCATGAGCTAACATATTGTCCAATTCACCTCTGCCCCATTGGGCTTTGTCTTTGGAACTGATGCTCTACAATGTTGAGAACTATATTCTGCTCTATCTCTGTATTTTTCCCTTTGCTCTCTCTACCTGTTGTACTTGAATTTGACTTGATTGTATCCATGTATCTATATGTACTATACAATCACAGAAATTATAGGGTAAATGCAGCTTAATTTCACCATAGCTGTAACATATATTGCAATCTGGTTATTTTTCTCTTTGCACTACCTGTTTGTTCCTGTGAATGGCTGGACTATACTCATGTATGGTACGATTTGTCTGGATAGCATGCGACATATAATTTATTAATTATAACTTAGCACATAACAATAATAAACCAATACAGAATTCTCTGCCACAGAAGGCAGTGGAGGCCACTTCACTAGATGCATTCAAAAGAGAGTTTGATAGAGCTCTTGGGTCTAGTGGAATCAAGGGATATGGGGAGAAGGCAGGAACGGGTTCTGATTGTGGATGACCAGCCATGATCACATTGAATGGCGGTGCTGGCTCGAAGGGCCGAATGGCCTACTCCTGCACCTATTGTCTATGTCTAAAAGGTGATCTGTTCATTCCCTCTACAGGCAGATGTTGTCTGATTCACTGTTCCTCCAGCAGTTTGTTTTTTGCTACCATAGAATCATACACCATGAAAATAATCCCTTTGGCCCAACTTGTCCATGCCGATCAAAATATGCCATCTACACATTCCATTTGGCCCATATCATTCTAAACTTTTCCTATCCATGTACCTGTCCAAGTATCTTTTAAATTATGTTATTGTGTCTTCAATTTGGAATTAGGACTGGATAACATTATAAAATGAAATATTGACAAACCCTTTAGTCCTCCATCATTCATATTAGTTCGATGTTATATCACTTTCACATCCACTCCCTACACACTAGGGGCAATTTACATAGGCCAATTAACCTACAAACCCGCACGTCTATGGGTTGTGGAAGAAACACGAGGATATCCACACAGTCACTGGGAAAATGTGCAAACGCCACGCAGTTAGCACCCGAGGTCAGGATTGAGCATGGGTCTCTGGCAGTTTGCTGTGGAAACACTCCACAGATCTGGTAGAACCATGAGGAGAGAAACAGGGCTAATGTTTTTGGTGCATGAACCTTAGTCAGAATCTGGATATGAGAGCAAATATTGTTGACTACATTGCAAGAACTGGGGATTTTGCCCGACTGCCTCGGGTAGAAACTCCCTGAAATGGGTCCCGTTTCAGTATTAGTACAATCGGTCACCCACCCGGTTTTACTTCCTTTATTATTAAAAAATATAATCGTTGCTCTGGCATTAAATCTTTGTGACCGACTGAAGCAAAAATACTTTTTAATAATTTATTCCAAACACCATAACTAAATGGGGTTTATTGCCAATGTATTATCTTTATGCCAATAAAAGGACACAAAGTGCTGGAGTAACTCAGCGGGTCAGGCAGCATCTCTGGAGAACATGGATACGTGACGTTTCGGCTCGGGACTATTCTTCAGACTGATCATCTCCTCCTGAGACGCTGCCTGACCTGTTGAGTTACTCTCACACTTTGTATCTTTATTTGTAAACTAGTTTCTGCAGTTCCTTGTATCTCCTCTCTCTCCTGAAAGTCCTCATAATCTCATTTTGTTACCACATGCAAGTCTCTATTTTCCAAGTGAAATATCAATGAAATAAAGAAAAATATTTATTTGACATAAACTAAAAAAAGTTCCCAACCAAATTAAATCTTGCCCGAACAGTGGGGACAAATCTATGCTTGTTGCCCACCCCCATAGATAGCATTGCTAGTTAAGATCTTACCCTTTCTCCTTAAAAATATTTTGGTACAAACTGACAAGTTTTAAAATAATCTGTTGCCCCAGAGTTGAAAGATTTAACAGATAAGCCCACTTCAATAAAAAAACAAATTTATAGGCGATAAATAACATACTAAGTGTTCATTTTAAATGGTATGAAGTAATTTATGCAAGTACACATGTTGATTTTTAACAGAAAGTCTAACCTTGACAAGTGATCAATGGGATAGATTGCCTGAAGTAGGACTTCAAAAGTAACATGTTAAAAAGGTTCTTGCTCTAGATTTCAGATTTGACTAATGGAAGAAAAAATCTGAAGGAGAAAACAAGATTGTAGATTAAATTCATATTTAGAAATAGTTTTTAATCATGGAATTGGCCCAATGTACGGATACTAAATGAAGTTAGCTTGCATTAATGTAGCACTTTCCATTGACTCCATGTACACTTCATGCTGCCTTGGCAAGGCCACCAGCATAATCAAGGACCAGTATCAGCCCAGTCACTCCTCTCCCATCAGGCAAGAGGTATAGAAGTTTGAAAACGCACACCTCCTGATTCAGGAATTATTTCTTCGCAGCTGTTATCAGGCAACTGAACCGTCCTCTCACCAACTAGAGAGTGGTCCTGACCTCCCAGCTATCTCATTGGAGACCGATGAATTCTCTTTAATCAGACTTCAATGTTATATCTTTGCACTAAATGTCGTACCTTTTATTTGTGCACGACTTGATTGTATTCATGTATGGTAGACACAAAATGCTGGAGTAACTCAGTGAGACAAGGAGCATCTCTGGAGAGAAGGAACGGGTGACGTTTTGGGTCGAGACCCTTCTTCAGACTTGTATTTCGTTTTTTTTCTCTGACTGGATAGCACGCAAGTAAAAGATTTTCACTGTACCTTGATACACGTGACAATAATAAACTAAACTAAATTAAATAGCAGCAAAAACCCACAGCACCCTGGCCACACCATCATTTCACCAGGTTCAAGACAAGACAACACCTTGCTAACCTCAACCATGAACTTTTGTGGCACAGTTCTTGTTAAGGACTACAGGTTGTTTGCAGTAGTATTGTCATTATTAATGTATTGTTTTTTTCGTTTATTATATCATATCTGTGTTTTGCATTGATAGGCCAGTTAAGCTGCCACAAGTAAGAATTTCATTGTTCCATTGTTGGTACATGACAATTAAACAATCTTGATAATTTTTGCTATGCTAATGACATGGATAAATGAAAAAAAACATTTATTGTAAAATAAACAGTTAAAAGCCTAACAAATGCACTGATTCTTGGAACGTATAAAAACTGTCACTAAATTAAACACAGCTAATGGGGTGTTATTGCAATTCTAAAAGTATTTAGATTATAGCAATTTAGTTGGAAATAGTCTTAACCGTGATTACTGCTGTACAATAAAGCATATAGTGTACATCAAAATATTTAAAATACTAAAAGTACTGGAAATCGGCAATAGAAAAAAGATGCTGTAAATGCCCCTGGATTGGAACAGTTAACTATTTATCGGTACACTTACGCTAGGCTGCTGTAAATCAACTGTAGCTCAGCATTCCACACTGTTATCTCCTCCAAACCAAGCATCAAATCCACTGAGTTACTGCAGCATTTTGTGTCTATCTTCGGTGCACACCAGCATCTGCAACTCCTTCCTGCACATTTTGTCAGGAAACTAAAAACTAAACTGGGTCTCTGTTCATTCCAAATCAATTGATCCTTGACTTCCTCATCGGTAGACCTCAATCAGTACAAATCAACAATACCACTTCCTGCCATCTGACCATCAACACAGGAGCATCCCAAGGCTGTGTGCTCAATGTACTCTCTCTGTACCCATGATGATGTAGCCAGGCATGTCCCCAACGTCTGTTGCCCATTTATTTTTTGCTGAAAGTTTGATGATACTACCGTTATTGAAGACATGAATGGAACGTGTCTCCACCTCCCCTGCAAGGAATTTGCACCAAATTTGAACCATGTTTTACATTAAAAAACAATGAATGGGTCTGCACAGTTGCACAACGGTAGAATTGCTGCCTTACAGCGCCAGAGACCCGGGTTTGATCCTGTCAACAGGTGCTGTCTGTATGGAGGTTGAACACTCTTCCTGTGACTGCGGGGGTTTTCTCCGGGTGCTCTGGTTTTCTCCCACACTCCAAAGACGCACAGGCTATTTGGCTACTGTATATGGTAATTTGTCCCCAGTGTGTAGGATAGGGTTAGTGTACAGGGTGATTACTGGTCAGCGCAGACTCAGTAGGGCCGAGGGGTTTGATTCCACATTGATCTCTAAAGTCTAAATATGAAATTTCTACTTTTATATTTTATTATCTGTAACCTCGATTCCTCGACCCTTGCATTAAAGGGAATAGCACGCCACTATCAACTCTCTTCTGACTCGTCATCATTTTATATATATATTTTTTAAACCTCATCTCCCCTCAGGCTTTTTACTCTACGGAAAAGAGTTCCTGCCTAGACCCTGCTCTCGCAAGGATGTTGTTAAGCTGGAAAGGGTGCAGGCAAGATTTACGAGGGTGTTGTCAGGATTTGAGGGACTGATCAAAAGGGAGAGGTTGGGCAGGCTAAGACTTTATTCCTTGGAATGCAGGAGGATGAGGGGTAATCTTATAGAGGTGTATAAGATCATTGAGGGGAATAGAAAGGGTGAATGCACTTTCACCCAAAGTAGGGCAACTAAGAACCAGAGGACATAGGTTTATGGTGAGAGGGGGAAGATTTAATAGGAACCTGAGGGGCAACATTTTTTTTTTTACACAGATGATGCTGGGTATATGAAACGAGCTGCCAGAGGAGGTACTTGAACCAGGTACTGTAACAAGATTTAAAAGACATTTGGACAGGTACATGGATGGGAAAGGTATAAAGGGATATGGTCCAAATGCGGGCAGGTGGGACCAACGTAGATGGGGCACCTTGGTTGGCATGGGAAAGTTAGACCGAAGGGCCTGTTTCTGTGCTGGATGACTATATGACCCCATGATCTAAAGCAAACACACCGGAAAATGAGCAAAGAAGCACCATGTAACAAGTGACATGCATTTCTTTTCCTGTCTGTTTACCAAGGTGACCTACCCTGAAGGCATGATTTTATGTGTTCTTTTTTAAAAAGTATGTAACTAATAAGGTGAATACACAGTCTTTCACAGGGTACAGAAATCAAGAACCAAAGGACTTGGGTTTAAGGCAAGAGGGGAAAGGTTTGATAGGAACCCTGAGCGGCAATTTTTTCACACAGAGTGGTGGGTATATGGAGCGAGACACCAGAGGAGGTAGTTGAGGCTGGAACCATAATAGCATTTAAAATACATTTGAACAGGGACATTTGGATAGGAAAGGTTTAGAGGGATTTGTGCCAAACGCAGGCAAATAGGACGAGCTTAAATGGGCCTTTTTCCATGGTGTATAACTGCATAAAAAGTGTTAATGCCACTCAAGCTGCTCCCCCCCATGCCCAAGCATTCACACGCCGATTGAATTTTGAAAATTTCCTCATCACATGAACATCACTTTTTTCACAGGTTTGTCTGACTTCTTTGCAAATCAACTCAACTTTCTGAACAGTTTATCCCACTGTTTAGGTAAGACTTTTTCTACACACGTCACCATTGAAAACCTTGGTTTAACTGCAGCACATTGTAATCTCTTCAGCATCTCAGTCGTGACACTGGTGAAACAGGAGAGTGTCTGTTATATCAACTGCATTATTTAAGCATGCTTAAATAACATGAAGGTTATGGTCAAATAAATTAAATATCAAGTAGTTCTTTGAATAATATCATCCATATACAATGCAACTGTTTCACCCAAACTAAAGACTGAAGTGAAGGACAGTGGTTAATTGATTAGCTTCATACATCTAAAAGCTTCTTTGATTCAAGTCAGAGATTTATTTAACCCATTAGCATGACACCATATGTTTTCATTAACATACACAGGTTCTGATGGAATCAATGCTATACTCCTATAGACTTTGGGAGATTCAGAATGATGTGCAATCATGGGTGAAAAAGCAACAAGATTTTCTGTTTAATTATATTGCAAAATGCTAGCAAGATTGGATCTGAAGCGACCTTCAAATTTGTGACGGGCCTTCTTTTTGAATTGCTGCAATCTATTAGAACAGAGAAGAGTGCAGCACAGCATTTGCCCTTGGGATCACATTGTCTGTGTTCAACACCAACTTGTATCTGGCCTCACATGATCTATATTCCTCCGTGTTCAAGAAGGAACTGCAGATGCTGGAAGATCGAAGGTACACATAATTGCTGGAGAAACTGAACGGGTGTAGCAGCATCTATGGAGCGAAGGAAATAGGCGACATTTCGGGCCGAAACCTTTCGCTTCATAGATGCTGCTACACCCGCTGAGTTTCTCCAGCAATTTTGTGTATCTATATTCCTCCATTCGCTCCTTATGTGCTGGAGGAACACAAAGTGTTGGAGCAACTCAGCAGGCCAGGCAGCATCTGTGGAGAGCTGGGCCCGATTTACGTATAAGCTTCACAACCTTAAGCTTAGGGCCTCGAGATCTAGGGGGGCCTCAGCAGGGCCGGATTTACCTATAGGCTTCACAGGCTGAAGCCTAGGGCCTCAAAATCTAGGGGGTCTCCGGCCAAGGTGTATTTTTCTCAGAGTAAAGAAAATCCAGAGAAAAAAAAAAAAATTGGAGCACTATTAGCATTTCCACTTTGATGGAAATTACTCGAAATTCTGGTTCCGGCCCGCTGGAAGATTTGGGGAAAAAATTGCGACCATCCGCGCCTGCGCAGTTGGGGGAAGCTGGTAACGCAGTAGCGCCGCAAAATGACACTGTCTCTCAGGCGTGCACAGTGGGGCCAAGCGGGTTCTAATCTCCATTTGCATTCCACACAATCACATCGATGCCTCGTGTCTACTCCAATTGTTTGATATCATTCACACGGAGGAGAAAGTGGTGGAATATTGCGTTGCAGGAGTGCCCGTTTCTCCGGGCCGGGGGGGGGGGGGGGGCTGGGGGGTCTGGGGGGCGGGGGCAGGGCCCCGCGGCACGGAGAGGGGGAGGGAGCGAGAGAGCGGGGGTGGGAAAGGGGGAAAGGAGGGGGTGAGACAGGGGAGGGGGGGGGAGAGGAGGGAGAGAGAGAGAGGGGGGGAGGGAGTGAGGGGGAGAGAGAGGGGGGAGGGGAGAAAGTGGGGGAGGGGGGGGAGAGATTGCAACATTAAGGTCGGGGAAAGGGGGATTATCTTTAGTGAGATTGCAAACTTTAGGTAGGTTTTAGAGCAATTATATTTTCTCCTCCGTATGAATGATATCAAACAATTGGAACTGCTTTCTTTTCCTTGATAACAACACTGAAAAATATGTCTTCCATAGCTTGCGACTTTCATTTTGCATCATATTTTTAATGTGGACACACTAGCACAGTCGAACATTAACAAGCAATCAAATCAACACACAAAACATTTTCTAAAAAAAGGTTTTATTTGCTGCAAAAACTTATAGTATTTTATTTGCAGTTTGCATGCTCCTTTATAACAGTTTACAGTACAACTTGATTATTAAAACAAGGACAGCTTCAATTCTTGATTTTAAAAAATGATCCCAATCATCCCATTCCAACCACTCATTACTCTTGACCAAAATTATTTCTGAAATATTGGTCATAAATCTGGTGCAAAAATGCTCCAAAATAAGGCTCAGAATGCACCAGAGAACATCTAAAACCCAGACCCCGGCCACAAGGGTCTGAGCTTCGCGCTTGCGTGCACTTATTTCACATAAAATTTTTGTAATCCTGCCATACCACCCCCCTTTTTGAAAAGCTTTGTACGGGCCTGGTGTATAATATTTTTGACACTGTAATAGTAGGCCTTTCTTACATATGCTGTCACAATGCACTGTAGTCTCTAAACAACACTTCAGTAATTTTCCTTGCCCTCCATTTCAGAATAATAGTTTTTCAAGCCGATAACTCGACACTAGCACTGGCAATAAATAAAAAGCTCATCTTTCCAGCCCTTATCTCATTGGCCACGCTAGGCTGCACATTGGTGTCAATCTGGTGGACTCTTCCATCTTCGTCGTGGGGGTGGGGGATTGGGAGGGGCCTCACAAGTGGAATGGACTCGGGCCTCTCTTCATCTAACTCCGGCCCTGGTGGAGAGTATGAACAGGCGCAGTTTAGGGTCAGGATGCTTCTTCAGACTGTTAGACCACAGTTAGGTAGGGAGATCCAACGTGCAGTTGCAATGAAGGAACAGCAATGCATGTCCAAGTCAAGGGTGCGCAGGAGGTTTGGAGATGTGATGTGGGCTTACACCTTCCAGGAGGTGGAGGTTTTGTAAGCACCGATGATGCAGCTTTGGTCAAGTACTGAGTGCATGTTATAACTGAATTGATTGAATTGAATTGAATTGAATTGATTGAATTGAATTGCATACTTTATTGTCACGTGCAAATAATCACCCATAAAGGGCGCTTACAGTGAAATTCTTACTTGCATACCCAAGGCATACCCCACGCTGGGTCCTCCATTGTCCATTTTTCCTCCCCCTCCCTCACGGCGGTCCTCTACACCGGGTCCTCCTTTGTTCCTGTCCTCAGCAGCAGCATCCTCACTTCCACACGTCCGTTCTCATCCATCGGTTGGCGCCATCATCGACCCCTCCATTATCACTGTCGGGTTCTCTCTGGATGCCCCCATAGCGCAAACCCAGGGGCTAGCCGCGGGCTACGCCGACCAAAGCCGCGGGTTCGTCGACTCAGGAGGCTCCTGTGTGTAGGATAGAACGTGTGTATGGGCAATCGCTGATCGGTGTGGGCTCGGTAGGCTCAATGGCCTGTTTCCATGCTGTATCTCTAAACTAAATTAAATTTATCTGTGTAGGAACTGCAGATGTTGGCATGCACTGATAATATAGATGCAAAATGCTAGAATAACTCAGCAGGACAGGCAGCATCTCTGGAGAGAAGGAATGGGTGACGTTTTGAGTCAAGACCCTTCTTCAGACTCGCTCTGCCAAGACCATAAAAAACTGTTTTCAGCAGTCATCAGGCAAATGAGCCATCCCAACACAACCAGAGAGCAGTCCTGAACTATTATCTACCTCATCAGGGACACTCAGAACATCTTTGATCAGACTTTATCTTGCACCAAACATTATTTTCTTACATCGACGTCTCCTTTGGTGCCACCTCCTGCACCCACACACAACTGACTGACTTCATCCACTTCACCACTAACTTCCATCCGGCACTCAAATACACCTGGACCATTTCCGACACTTCCCTACCATTCCTTGACCTCACTATCTCCATTGCAGGTGATAGACTTCTGACCGACATCCACTATAAACCTACCGACTCCCATGGTTATCTGGACTACACTTCTTCCCACCCTGCTTCCTGTAAGGACTCCGTCCCCTACTCCCAATACCTCCGTCTAAGCTGCATCTGCTCCCAGGATGAGGCATTCCACACCAGGGCATCGGAAATGTCCTCATTCTTCAGGGAACAGGAGTTCCCCTCCCCTACTATAGATGAGGCTCGCACCAGGGTCTCTTCCATCCCCCGCAACACTGCTCTCTCTCCCCATCTCCCCACTCGCAACAAGGGCAGAGTCCCCCTAGTCCTCACCTTTCAACCCACCAGCCGTCACATACAACAGGTAATCCTCCGTCAGTTTCGCCATCTTCAACGTGACCCCACCACTCGCCACATCTTCCCATCTCCCCCCATGTCTGCCTTCCGCAAAGACCGCTCCCTCCGTAACTCCCTTGTCAATTCTTCCCTTCCCTCCCGTACCACCCCCTCCCCGGGCACTTTCCGTTGCAACCACAAGAGATGCAACACTTGTCCCTTTACCTCCCCCCTCGACTCCATTCAAGGACCCAAGCAGTCGTTCCAGGTGCAACAAAGGTTCACCTGTATCTCCTCCAACCTCATCTACTGCATCCGCTGCTCTAGATGTCAGCTGATCTACATCGGTGATCACTTCGCCGGTCCGCAATAACCAAGCTGAACTCCCGGTGGCTCAGCATCTCAACTGCCCTTCCCATTCCCCATCCGACCTCTCTGTCCTGGGTCTCCTCCATGGCCAGAGTGAGCAACATCGGAAATTGGAGGAACAGCACCTCATATTCCACTTGGGGAGTCTGCATCCTGCGGGCATGAACATTGAATTCTCCCAATTTTGTTAGCCCTTGCTGTCTCCTCCCCTTCCCCAGCCCTCGGGCTCCTCCTCCTCCTTTTTCCTTCCCCTCCCCCCACCCCTCATCAGTCTGAAGAAGGGTTTCGGCCCGAAATGTTGCCTATTTCCTTCGCTCCATAAATGCTGCAACCGCTGAGTTTCTCCAGCATTTTCGTGTACCTTATTATTTTTTTCCTATCATGTATCTGCACACTATGAATTGCTCGATTGTAATCATGTATTGTCTTTCCACTCACTGGTTAGCATGCAACAAAAGCTTTTCAGTGTACCTCGGTACACGTGACAATAAACTAAAAATGAAACTGAAAAAAACTGCAGAGAGTGGGGGCATGGTCCGGTCCATCACACAAAACCAGCCTACCCCCACCATCCAACAACTCCATGTACACTTCATGCTGCCTCGGCAAAAGCAACCAACATTATCATTCGCACCCCGGTCATTACCTCTTCTCCACTTTCCTTTTGGACAGAAAATACAGAAGCTTGAAAACGTATAGCAACAGATACAAGAACGGCTTCTTCCCCGCTGTTTTCAAACTCCTGAATGGATGTTTTATACGCTGAGGATGTATTCCCATTCTTCTAATCATTTTGTGACCCTTGCACTTTTTCGTTTATCTTCATCTTCTCTTCAGCTGTAACCCTCTATTGTGCACTCTGTTTATTTTCTCTTTTGCGCTACCTGTTGTACTCATGTATGGTATGGGTAACATGGGTCACTGTAACCAAGCGCAGCTGACAATAATAAACCAATACCAGTTGGGTGACTAAAGAAGACACAAGGTGCATGGCTTTTAGGTTGCCCGGCGGGACTGTAAGTTGCCATTGGCACCCGGGCAACCGCTAATTTCGAGCCCTGAGGAAGACTATTCCCGATGTTGGGGAAGTCCAGAACTAGGGGTCACAGTTTAAGGATAAGAGGGAAGTCTATTAGGACCGAGATGAGAAAATCATTTTTTACACAGAGAGTGGTGAATCTGTGGAATTCTCTGCCACAGAAGGTAGTTGAGGCAAGTTCGTTGGCTATATTTAAGAGGGAGTTAGATGTGGCCCTTGTGGCTAAAGGGATCAGGGGGTATGGAGAGAAGGCAGGGTTGGGATACTGAGTTGGATGATCAGCCATGATCATATTGAATGGCGGTGCAGGCTCGAAGGGCCGAATGGCCTACTCCTGCACCGATTTTCTGTTTCTATGTTTCTATCCATGTTCTCCAGAGATGCTCCCTGACCAGCTGGGTTAACCCAGCACTTTGTATTTTTCTTTGTAATCCAGCATCTGCAGTACCTTGTTTTTACCAGTTGGTTGACTGATGATGATGGCATCACAAGTTATCAAATGGCCTATGGGTTAGAGAGCTACTAGAGAACATGAAAACTAAAGCATTAGGTCAGGTAAGCATTTAACTGACACGGGAACCAATAATCGTAAAGGAATTCAGTTGCCTGATGGAACTGTGGTTAATCTGACCTTTCATGCTGAATAAATCCCAAATTACGTCAGCTGCTGCTTCTATTGTAAATTGCTGCTGTCACAAGGGTAACAAACCAAAGCGTCAATTAATTGTATTTCTGACCCCGAGAACATCAATTACCCAGTGGCTAAACACCATAGGTACATCGTTAGTGTGAGCGCTTAACTTGGTAGCTGGGAAATTATGATTTTTTTTTAAAAACAAGTACATCAGAATTTTTTTTAAGTGATTCCTTGGTGTGCATGAGGATGAGGCGAGATCTTATAAAGTTTTAAAAGATCATGAGAGGAATAGATCAGGCAAACACATAGTCATTTGACCAGTGTATGGGGAATTGTGAACCAGAGGACAGGGTTAAGGGAAGGGGGTAAAGATTTAATGGGAATCTGAGGGGTATCTTTTTTTACACAAAGGGTGGTGGTGTGTGTAGAATGAGCTGCCAGGGGAAGTGGTTGAGGCTGGTACTATCACCACGTTTAAGAAACATTTAGACAGGTAAATGGATGGGACAGGTTTAGAGCGATAAGGTAGGTATGTTGCAAAACTTACCTTCAGCGGCACTGCAGTTCTGCCACTGGCCGTGTGCGCGACTTTGACATCTTTGAGGGGGGGGGCGGGATTAAAATGCCTTTTTCTCCTGCCTGCCTAAGACATATTTTCTCGGGCTGCTAGCTGATGCTAAAAAATTGTTCCGACTTGGGTTCTCGGAAGTTTAAAAAAAAAAAATTGTGGGACAATTTAATATCTGGAGTAAACTAAAAAAGCGACTTCTAACGGCGTCAACGCCGACAACAGGACGGATCTCACATAGGGGACAAAACATAAAATAAGTCATGTATTTTACATATAAACTAGCTTCTTAGGATGACTTTAATCAAAATTTCCTTGGCGAAAATGTGATTATGGCCCCATACGAACTGCCAGTGTTTTTCCTGCCGATATGGGGTTCAAATTCACCGCAAACCGTAATGTTCCAATCAATCGCGTTCCACAAAAACCCATCGCAAGATGATTTAAATGCCCATTAATTTACAGGAATTAAACATAAAATTCTTTCCATTTGGCCTATAAATTCATGACAATGAGATTTTCTTAAGAAATGGATAGATGTATAGATCTAGTAATTGAATTTTGCAATTAGCTACAATTAGGTAACTAACTAATTATATGCTTTAATTTCAGGTCATCCAAGTAAGATTGTTTCATATTTGTTTCAGAGTGCTTCAATCTATAATAACTGAAAATTTCTTTCAGTTCTCTTAATTTTTAAGAAAGTTATGGGCTTTTGACTGTCCTCGATCACAGCTTTTTGTGTTAAGTCAATGAAAAAGCAATAGGGAACAAGATGCTAATTTCCGAGTATGAAAATGGCCATAACCTTTTTAATACTGAAGATATGAAAGTGAATTAGGTGTCAAATTAAACTTCTTTTTATGCTTTATCTGATGGGATAAATTGCAGACTTGATTTTCAAAATCTCAAAATGTTGTAACATTGCTAGATAAGGGCCAAAAGCAGGCAAGTGGGATTAGTGTAGATGGGGCATGTTGGGCGGCATGGGCAAGTTGGGCTGATGGGCCTGTTTCCACGCTGCATGACTCTAGAGTTACCTTCTCAAAAAAAAATGGGGACGGATGTAGAATGTGGCTTCTTTGCCCGTGAGTTATCTGTTCAGCCTCAATGATGAAAATCTTTATCATGCCTCATATCTCTGAATTTAAACCATCCATCAGGATTGGTTTCCAAACCAATGATGAATGTTTATTAATACTTCCAGTCAAAAAAGCAACTCAGCACTGGGAACTTAAAGATTTTATTTTGCGATCAATACAAATCAAATTTGAGTCCTTGGGTCTGCCGGTGAGGGAGTGCACCGTAGGTTCACCAGATTAATTCCCAGGATGGCGGGACTAACAGATGATGAAAGCAGGCGCGTGCCGTGAGTAATTACTCAAGGTAGGTAGTCAGTCGATTTTAAAAAAAAATCTTAAACCGCGCATGTGCAGATTGTTCTCTCCGTAAAAATAAAAAATAAAAATAAGTAACAATTCAATTTGCCCAAGGCTTCTAAATCTCCTTCATTTTTTAATTGCTGAATGGGTGGGGGACGGAGAATGAAGGCAGGTGGAGAGATGGTGGGAAAAACGGGAGCAAAGTTGAATCAGTTGTCATCGTATTGAATGACAATAGTAATTCAAGGGACCAATTGGAGGGAGGGTTCCTTTCACAGCGTGTGGAGAGTCTGTGCCAGGGGTTAAAGATACGGGGAGGGCAGGAGTGTTGAGAAGGAGGGGGTCAGAGATCATATCAGTAACTCACTCACTGCTGCCGCAGCGCTCCGGGCACGGACAGCAGAACTGGCCGCCACTACCAGGGAAGGAAGCAGCTCGGGTGACTGCGAGCGGCCGCCAGGACCCGACAGCAGAACTGGCCGCCACTTCAGCGCCTTCTGCCGGCCCGCTCACCTCTGGCAGTGCTCTCCGTCTGAACACCTCTCACCTGCTGCTCGCCGGCTTTGCTCATGTCAGCCGCATCCCGCAAATCCTTAAATTCAGACAGCCGAGTAACCTCAATTGAGCGTGCTGTCGGAATTTAAGGATTTGCGGGAAGCGGCTGACATGAGTGAGGCCAGCGAGCGGCAGGAGAGGTTTTCAGACAGAGAGCACTGCCAGAGGTGAGCGGGGGCCGGCAGAAGGGGCTGTCCGGTCCCGGCGGCCGCTCACAGCCACCCGAGTTACTTCCCTCCCCCCCGGCCACAATGCGGTGGCTCCGTGCCCGGAGCGTCGCAAGTGGGTTACTGACCCCGATCCCCTCCTTCACAACGCTCCTGCCCTCCCCGCAACTTTACCCCGGGCCAGACTCTGCAAACGCTGGCAAGGAGCTCTCCCCCCCCCCACCCTGGGAAATACCGTATTTAAAAACATATAGCACCAAGAAATGTACTTACCACATTATCGGTACATGAACTCCATTCTTCTCTTTTTGTTTCCTAAGATACTCTTAAAATAATGACAATCCATATTTGAAAGACCCGCCTTGAAACTTGCTCTGCGCATGCGCAGTACAGCAAAGGCAGAATTTCAGTTGCCTTGAGCTCCACTTGTCATTGACGGCTTGAAGCAGCGCTGACGGCACGTGGGCTTCTATTCATTGAATTTAGAAGGATAAGATGGGATCTTATAGAAACATATAATTTTTTTAAAGAATAAAGGGAATGCCATTTAGGACTGAGATGAGGAAAAACTTCCTCACCCAGAGAGTTGTGAATCTGTGGAATTCTCTGCCACAGAAGATAGTGGAGGCCAATTCACTGGATGTTTTCAAGAGAATTAGAGAAAGGAATCAAGGGATATGGGAAAAAAACAAGAATGGGGTATTGATTTTAGATGATCCACCATGATCTTATTGAATGGCGGTGCTAGTTCGAAGGGCCATATGGCCTACTCCTGCACCTATTTTTCTATGTTTTCTATGAATAGTCTAACAAGCCATAAAGGCAGCAAAGCATAATTTTCTTATGGCAAAGATAGACTCAAAGTGCTGGAGTAACTCAGCGGGTCAGGCAGCATCTCTGAAGAAAAAGGATAGGTGACGTTTCAGGTCGGGTCCCTTCATCAGACATTCAGTCCCGATCTGAAATGCGACCAGAATACACACATGAACAAATTAAATTCACTTGAGTCATGGCGACTGGCTAGTTTCTTTGTGATAGTATGCAACAGAATTACGCTCTGCTTCTTCTTCTTCTTCTTGCGTATGGCGTGCACTGCCTAAAGTTGTAGGACAACTTGTTCTATTTGACCTTATTTGATTCTGCAAGGCGGGTAGTTTGCATTCGTCGAAACAGGTCAGACCACGTGAAGGTTGCAATCCACCCCACGCTCTGCTCAATCCATAGGAGAGGACAAAGTTGGCCACAAGGGTAAAGTTCAAAGATTAAAATAATATTTCTCTTCACCTCACTCCCTAATTGGCCATTTTGCTCTCTCCAGCACAGTGGCGTAGTGGGTAGAGCTGCTGCCTCACAGCGCCAGAGACCCACACGGGTTCAATCACAACCTCGGGTTCCGTCTGTGTGTGGAGTTTGCACGTTCTCCCTGTGACAGCATGGGTTTCCTCCGGGTGCTCCCGTTTCCTTCCACATCCCAAAGACGTGCGGATTTGTAGGTTAATTGGTCTCTGTAAATTGCCCCTTGTGTGTAGGGAGTGGATGAGAAAGTGGGAGAACATAGAACTAGTGTGAACGGGTTCAATGGTGAATCAATGGTTAGGTATGTTGCAAAGCCTACCTGAAGCGTCGCTGAAAATCTGTCGCTGCGGGTGTGCGCGTTTTGGCGCTGTTTAGAGGGGGGCGGGTTTAAAACGCGATTTTCCCTAGGCTGTTCCAATCGAGGATGTTCAGCCTAGTTAATTATTAACGGAAAATCGCTGGAATATTCCGTCGCTATAGCTATTATTAGTTTTAAAGGCTTTATATAATTGTTGTAGTAGTTTAAAAATTAACCTCTAAGCCCGCGACCACCGGCAACCGGCAGGGTCTCATACAGCAGACAACAGAAGGTAGGCTATTTATTTTTACATTAAAAAGGGCTTCTTAAGATCCCTTTATACAAAGTTTAAATTGCGAGTAGCTCATTCACAGGGCCCATTATAAAGCTGATTTTTCTGGACTTTAATTTACAGCAAGGGAACAAATCTAGCGCAATGTGAATTTCGTTCTAAACATAGCGCGTGCACAGGAACCCACTGAGAAAGCTCCAGATTTTTTGGACCTTAATTTACAGCATTGTTCCTTCTTAAACACTAAATTCCTTCCATTTGGCCTATAAATTAATGTAAATGAGATTTAAAAATCATGTTTCATTGTGAATTATTTGTGAATATTATTTGGACACTTAGGCTATTTAAAAATGTTAATCATTTATTAAGAAATAGATTGATGTTTAGATCTAGTAATTGAAGTTTGAAATTAGCTCCAATTGGGTAACTAACTAATTATATGCTTTAATTTCAGGTCATCCAAGTAAGATTGATTTATATTTGTTTCAGAATGCTTCAATCTATGATAACTGAAAATTTCATTCAGTTCTCTTAATTTTTAAGAAAGTTATGGGCTTTTGACTGTCCACGATCACAGCTTTTTTGTTATGTCCATAGAAAATCAATAGGGAACAAGATGCTAATTTCCGAGTATGAAAATGGCCATAACCTTTTAAATACTTGAGATATGAAAGTGAATTAGGTGTCAAATTAAACTTCTTTTTATGCTTTATCTGATGGGATAAATTGCAGACTTGATTTTTAAAATCTCAAAATTTTGTAACATTGCTACAGTGGACTCTTTGGGCAACAGGGTCTGTTTCCAGGCTGTATCACTGAACTATGGCCCTCTGGTAGCTGACTCTGCAACTCAGCACACAAACGTCAACGCTTCAGGGAAATTTGGTGCAACAAAATCACCTTTCACCTAAACACATGTCCTTCACAGTCTCTTATCTGAGGGCACACCCCTCACTCAACATATCAATCCATGAAGCTTTATTCTACTGCCTACAGGTATGTTCTTTGATGAGAGATTATCACGTTCTAGTAGTTACCTGACTGGAACAACCCAGGTTGAAGAGTTCAAATTCCTCCACTGTAATCTATTAGAGTCATAAAGCCATACAGCATGAAAACAGCCCCTTCGGCCCAACTTGCCCATGCCGACCAAGATCTCATCTACACGTCCCAACTGCCTGCGTTTTGCCCATATCTCTGTATACCTTCCCTGTGCATGTACCTATTCAATTGTCTTTTAAATGTTGTTATAGTACTTGCCCCATCTACCTCCACTGGTTCCACATCCCCAGTACCCTCTGTATGAAAATGTTGTGCCTCAGGTTCCTATTAAATCTTTCCCCTCTCATCTTAAACCAATGTCCCGCTGGTTCTTGATTCCCCTACTCTGGGGAAAAGACTCCACATTCGACCTATCTATTCCACTCAAGATTTCATACAACCCTACAAAATCACCCCTCAGCCTCCTGCACTCCAAGGAATAAAGTCCAAGCTAGGGGGAAAGCAGAAAATCATGAGAAACAATCTTTATCGGCAAAATATTAAAAATATAAAAATCGTAGAACATCTGCCCTGCATTTGACCACTCAATTGCTCTGTTCAGACCATTCCTGGCTTTAGTTACAAGGGTAGCATGGTGGCGCAGCTGTAGAATTGCTGCCTTACTGCGCCAGAGACCCAGGTTCGATCCAGACTATTAGTGCTGTCTGTACTAAGTTTGTACGTTCTCCCTATGACAGTGTGGGTTTTCTCCAGGTGCTCCAGTTTCCTCCCACACCCCAAAGGTGTGCAGATTTGTTTAATTGGCTTTGGTAAAAATTGTAAATTGTCCCTGGTGTGTAGGATAGTGCTAATGTACAGGGATCGCTGGTCAGCGTGGACTTGGTTGGCTGAATGGCCTGTTTCCACACTGTATCTCTAAACTTCCAGCTGTACTACTGCTCACACTCCATAGGTGGAGTGCCAAGTTTAAGTACATACTCATTTAATGTTTGAAGTAACTGGAGAATAACTTTGCAGCACATAGCTACAAATACAACAATGTCTTTAAATGCACAATATAATTAGAAGAATCAAATATATAGCAAATAAAGTAAAAATGCTTGGTTTGCCTTTGGTTATAAAAAACATTGTTATTTAATACTCACAATGTTGTTACTTCCTAAAAATCACGCGAGGTTCTATAATTCTCAATGAGAACATGGTGAAACACTGATGTCAAGGTCAAAATCCCAGAGTTAAAACAAAAACATAAAAGTGCGATTATAATTTGATTTACAGTCCACCTTTAACTTCTTGCAAGGACTTTGGTGGCTGTTCATGTTTTATACTGCATTCTTTTTACTGCAATCAAACAATGACTGGGTCCACAAGATTTCACATCAATAAAACGACTAATCCCCAAATTCAACAGCAGGTAATGATGAAACAAGTGAAAGAGTGTTAATACAGAATTATCTCTTGAGAGGGGTGCTGTGCTGAAAGGGAAGGGGAGAATATAACCCTAATCTTAATGCAAGGGTCGCACCATGGGTGAGCAGGTAGAGCCGCTGCCCCACAGCGTTAGAGACCCGGATTTGATCCTGATCTCAGGTGCTGTCAGTGTGTAGTTTGTACTTCCGTCCTGTGACTGTGTGGGTTTCCTCCAGGTGCTCTGGTTTCCTCCTACATCTTAAAGACATGCGGATTTGTAGGTTAATTGGGCCGCTGTAAAATTGACCGTAACATGCAGGGCGTGAATGAGAAAGTGGGATAACGTAGAACTTATGAGGGAACTAAGATTTCTAGATTAGTGCAGGTGTGTATTGGATTTAAAGTCAGTAAGCAAGAGCTTGAACTCATCTTCAGACTGTACACTTACAAGCTTTATTTAACGCGGATGTTTGCAACGGTGCAAATCAGAAGTCATTACTGGGATACAAATAGAATGATACCATTAGCGACAAATCCTATTAAAGGAGGGCAAGGAGCCTTCTATAATCATTCAAACAAAGTACAAGTCCCTGACAAGGGGGCCAAAGTTGTTCCACAGTAGCAGCACAGTGCAGCAATGGAGGACATCAAAAACATTGCCTCGCCTGGCCGACCCCTGCAACTCCATCCCCCAACCCAGTGCTGCCATCTGGACAATGGGCCTCTCCATTTTTAACAACTTTGGACTTGAGTCGTACAAAATGACACTGGGAACATGGTGACTTGTATATTGTCTCAATGTAATCTACACTCTTGGATTTAAGTATGTTGGGGAACGTTAGATAATGGACAGGAACCAATCCATTTTAAATTGAGACCATCTATAGATTAGCTTATTTTCATATACACTAGAATGCAATGAAATTCCTTATTCATATGAAGCTCACAGAGCTCACTTACGATAAATGCAACAATAACTACGAATGCAAAACAACACAATGGTTCAAAATCGTAGTGCAAAAAAAAAGTCGAGTACTATAACTGAACAATCAATGAGGTAGGAGTAAGAGTATCCAAAAGCAGGGGTGAGAACAAAGTGATTGGTTCAGGAATCTAATAACAAAGGGGAAAGAACGGATGTCCGAGCTTTCAAGCTCCTGTATCGTCTCCAAACAAGTAGAAGAGAGAAAAGGAAATGGCCAAAGTGACGATACTTCTCACCTTCACTTTTCACTTTGCAGCCACCATGAAGATGGTTTGGAATTTTTTAACAATCTTAACTTAAACAACGATAATTATTTATCCCTAGTTTGATTCTTAAGTAAATGTGGATCATTAATATATCAAGTTCAGACACAACTTTATCCTCAGACAGCGATTAGAACATTGAACTTGCCAGCACGTGGAATAGCTGAAAGTAATAGTGATACATCCCATGCCCATGCATTTAAAAGAGAGTAAGACAACAATTGCAGAAACAAAATAAATTTATAGGACAGGATAAAGATGCTTACATGGGGAAGAAACCAGGCTCTGACCAATTGGAACGAATCACCTTACTACGTGCTGTTAGCAAAATCTAAGTATGCTCATCATGGTAACAGAATCTCAAATTATCAGTTTAAAAGAGCAATTAGGGATTATATTCTAGTTTTATTTTATAAAAGACTCTTTCTTTCCATTATCCCATCATCTCCCATGCAATTGCTAACTTTTATGTTGCCACTTTTACAGGAGGACAAAAAGTGTTCATGTAAGTAGTATGCAGTATTTTAAAGTGCACAATGTTGAACACCCAATCAAGAATAGTATTGTGGGCACTTTCTGCTGTAAATTTTTAGTTACATATTAAACAAAACGGTACAGCAAAAAAAAAAAAAACTCTGCTGTAGGAACTCGGCACGTTGGACAGCATTTGCGCAGGTAAATGGACAGCTGATATTTCAGTCAAGTCTGGAGAAGGCTTCTGAACCAAAATGTATTTTAATTTCCCTTTACAAATGCTGCCTGACTCGCTGTTATATCAGCGCTTTGCATTTTGCTCAAGATTGCAGCATTTACAGTCTCTTGCCTCTCCACAGAGCCAAACAGCACAGGAGAAGGCCGTTTGGCCCACGATGTCTGTGTCGAACATGATGCCAAGTTAAACAAGTCTCGTCTGCCTGCACATAATCCATATCCCTCCATTCCCTGCATATCCACCACCATATATCTGCCTCCAACACCCCTGGCAGCACGTTCCGGGCACCCACCACAACAACTTGCCCCAAAAATCTCTTTCAAAAATCACCGCCTCTCACCTTATAGCCCTTCAGAAATTGATACTTGAAATTCCTACCTTGAGGAAAAAGATTCTGACTGTCTAGCCTATATATGATTCTCATAATTTTATAACAACACTCTCACTTCTTGTTTAACCAGTATTTTAAACTAGACCCAGTATGTAAAATTCCCTCCACATTTATTCCGAGCCCTTAATATCCTTGCTAAAAGTGTGGTACATGGAATGGAACATAACACTCCAAATCAGGCAAATAAGTACCGTAATCTCCAAGGAGTTTCAGAAAGTTTAGAGATACAGCATGGAAATAAGCCCTTCAGCCCATCAAATCCATGCCAACTACCGATCGCTCCTTCACCTCTGATCAGGTATTTTACCAATCATCAAAAAATTCATTAAAACCCCACATTCATCACCAGCTTCCACAACTAAAACAAAGCAATTGGCAGTGCCCTTTCATCTCTGCAACATGGGTTGAGAATTCATATCACTAATTCATATCACAGCAGACAATGAAGAAAGCGAATTGGCCTTCATAACAAGAGGATTTGAGTATAGGAGCAAAGAGGTCCTCCTGCAGTTGTACAGGGTCCTAGTGAGACCACACCTGGAATATTGTGTGCAGTTTTGGTCTCTAAACTTGAGGAAGGACTTTCTTGCTATTGAGGGAGTGCAGCGTAGGTTCACAAGGTTAATTTGTGGGATGGCGGAACTGTCATATGTTGATAGATTGGAGTGGCTGGGCTTGTATACTCTGGGATTTAGAAGGATGAGAGGAGATCTTATTGAAACATAAGATTATTAAGGGTTTGGACACCCTAGAGGCAGGAAATGTTCCCAATGTTGGGGGAGTCCAGAACCAGGGGCCATAGTTTAAAAATAAGTGGTAATCCATTTAGAACGGAGATGAAGAAAAACCTTTTCACACAGAGAGTTGTGAGTGTGTGGAATTCTCTGGTTGGTTCTCTAGATGCTTTCAAGGGAGTTAGATAGAGCTCTTAGGGATAGCGGAGTTAAGGGATATGGAGAGAAGGCAGGAACGGGGTACTGATTGTGGATGATCAGCCATGATCACATCGAAGGGCCGAATGGCCTATTCCTGCATCTATTGTCTATAATGGATTAATTCTCCTCCATACTAGATGTAAGAATCTTGTGTCTATTCAACTGAAAACAGCCTTGGGGTTTGGGAAAGAATCTGCCCAAGACCACAAGAAATCACAGAGTGTTGTAGATATAGGTGACCAAAACTGGTTGATGAAAATGAGGGTTGTATTTTGATAATGAAATTTACTCTTCTGATGTTGAGGCACAAATTCCATATTCTGGCAGAGATACGGCAGCTTTATTCATGTCACTACCATTCTGCAGGGAATTACATTTTAACGTGGAAATAAATTTGTCAGCTCTTACTGTCTTGAGTACAACACGACGTGTCCAAATGCTCATCCTGAGCACAATCCCTTCGCTGAATGAATGAAAATTAGGAAAATAAATATTCCCAGTTAAGAATAGAATTGCTGGGTCTCTAGTCATCTTGTAAATCTTCGATGCCTTTGAGCACACAACATTCTCTTTAAAAATTATGACCACACCAAGTGTGCAATTTACTCTAACTATGGAACAATTACATCCAGATTGCAAGCTCTTGGTTTAATTACACCAGTTTGAAGCCAAGATCTCTCAATTCCCAACAAAAAAAAGTCCTCTTAAAACAAATAACTACTTTGGAAGAGGTGATGGCTTTGTGCTCAGTAATTGCTGCATCATATGCCAGTGTAGTTTTATGCTTTCACTGACTTCATTGCCATTTGTTTTTATTAAATTTAGAAGGTGATGGTGTTGGGTCTCTTGAAAAGCATTAAAACATTAAGATGCATGAATCGCCAGGCCCTAATGGGATCTATCCCGGGTTATTGGGAGAGGTAATAACTTGTGCTGGTATTTGACAAAGATCTAGCCATAGGCAAGGCCCAGCGATATTGGAGAGTTGCCAATGTTGTTCCTTTGTTTAAGGGGAAATAGGGATAATCCTGGAGATTATAGTTCAATTATGCTTTTATTGTCACGTGTGCAAAGTGCAAACGCACAGTGAAATTCTTTTCTTACAAACGGTCCAGTAGAATATTGCCATACCCAAGCACATCCCCGATTAGCGTGTGCACAGAAATAGTCCACTGATCCGCATGCAAGAGGCATCATGCTTTGGCACCTTTTTCAAAGTCTAGCACACGCTAGAGTTGTTATGAGCGTTGCCCGTTCCAGGCAAGCCCCAGACTTCAGCCATCGCCTTCATTGGATGTCTGGACCGACCAGCAAACCGACGTCCCTCTCCTCTGCCGTTTTGTTCCCCGGGAGCATCTCCCACAGGCGGCCTCAAGGCACAGTAAGCCACACCAAGGTTCCCTCCTCATCTCCTATAGGTCATTGTGCCTCACGTAAATGGCAGGGAAGCATTTGGAGGATTATTTGGGATAGAATTTACTCGCATTTGGAAGAGAATAGACTAATTAGGGACAATTAGGATGGCTTTGTATGGACAGGGAAGGGCAGATGCTGGAACGTATTGCCAGGGGTGGTGGAGGAGGTGATAGTGGTGTATAAGAGGCACATGGATTTGCAGGGAATGGAGAGACATGGATCACGTGCAGGCCGAGGAGATTAGTTCAACTTGGTATTATGTTCAACACAGACATTGTGAGCAGAAGGTCCTGCCCCTGTGTCATATCGAGCATGGAAACAGGCCCTTCAGCCCAATATGTCCCACCTACACTGGTCCCACCTGCCTACATTTGGCCCATAGCCCTCTAAAGCAATCCGATCCATGTAATTGTCTAAATGTGTCTAAACATCACGATAGTACCTGTCTCACCTACCTCCACCGGCATGTTGGTAAGTCCCCCCCACCAGAGATCCGATCTCAGCACCAGACGTCCGATCCTGACTACGAGTGCAATCTACTTGTGGAGCTTGTATTCTCCCAGACCGCGTGGGTTTTCACCAGCCGTCCCGGTTTCCTCGCACATCAAAGGCATGCAGGTTTGTAGGTTAACTGTAAATTGTATAGAGGATGAAGAACTGGGATAACATAGAACTACTGTACCGGTGATCGTTGGTTGGCGCGGACTCAGTGAACTGAAGGGCCTGTTTCCATGCTGTATCTCAACAATAAAATCTAAAACAAGGCTAAGTAGTGAGTTAAAGTGTGTTTGCTTAAAAATGATATTGAATTTTAATAAGGTAAACAGATAAAGATTACTATCAACCGTTGATAGTAATGACAGGGTGAATAAATTTTGCTTAGATTGAGAAAGACAAGTGTATCTTTACATGTAGAATTATCACCGTATGAGAATATAATGTGGTTGACAAGAGCATTGCATGTTTTAGAGAACTATGGTACATACATACCTATTTAAAGATAGTCATGAGGGAAAAGATGGGGCAGCAAGGTAGTATTAGAAGAAGGGTCTCAACCCAAAACGCCACCCATCCCTTCTCTCCAGATGCTGCCTGTCCCATTGAGTCACTCAAGTTTTTTGTGTCTATCAGATCCAACTAAACCACTCAATCTGTAAATTAACATCCAGGTTCAAGAACAGATTCTTGCCAGCAGCCATCAATCTCTAGAACACTACACAACACTAACCACTGATTGCATTGCAGACTTTAGTTTTGCATTGTTATGATTACCTAATATTACTGATGTTAATTTAACGTATTATTGATTAAAAGACATAGGAGCAAAATTAGGTAAGTCGGCCCATTGATTCTGCACCGCCATTCAATCTTTTTCCCTCTCAACCTCATGTTCTTTCCTGCCTTCTCCCCGTAACCCTCGATGTCCTTACGAATCAAGAACCTAATAATCTCCACTTATAAAACACCCAATATATTCAAAAACGAGGTTGAATAAATTTTATCCAAACGTCTCTCCCAGATGCGATAAATGTTTGTTTCAAAACGCTAATATAACACACTCATTTGTTGGATGTACAAAGTTGAATAAATTTTGGAGTGATATATTTGATATATTTACAAAGATTTTCAAGTCAAGAATAGAACCCAAAACGGAATGGATTATATTTGGAATAATAGGAGAAGATACCAATTTAAATAAAGATCAAAATGTTTTTTTTAATTATGGGTTAATAATTGGAAAGAAATTGATACTTAAATTTTGGAAAAATACAACCACACCAACTGTTAAAATGTGGATTAGGAATATGATGGACATAGCACGCCTTGAAGAAATGAGACTCCGTCCGACTAATAGATAAATATGACCAATTCTTAAAGAGTTGGTCTCCTTTCATCGACTTTTTGGAATCATGTGATGCAGCGGTACCGTAAGGATTGCTGATTTCAGTTCATGACGCGGATAGAGCTACATCTCCGAATACAGATTTGAAAAATTCTCTTTTAAGGGGCCTTCTCTTCTATTTCTACTTTCCTCATTCTCTCTTCCTTTTTTTATTTTTTATATACACACTTCACGTTTTTCTACTCTCTACCTTCTATTTTTCCACTTTTTCCCCTTTCTATTGCTTTCTTTTTCTTGTTCTGCTTACTTCTTTCTTATAACGTGGCGACAGATAGCACAATGGGCTAAGAGTTCGGCTGGCGACCGGAAGGTAGCCGGTTCAAATCCCGCTTGGAGTGCATACTGTCGTTGTGTCCTTGGGCAAGACACTTCACCCACCTTTGCCTGTAATGGAATGTAATTACGGCAGCAGGCGCGGGCACACCGCGACGCCCTGTGTCTCCCTTTCAAGGGAGATGCTAAAAATGCATTTCGTTGTCTCTGTACTGTACACTGACAATGACAATAAATTGAATCATTTCATTTCATTTTTTCATAACATAAAACTAGAGGTTGTACATAGAATGGATTACGGTATTACATAGTTGGCACCTAAAATTAGGTGCCACTGTACTGTTTTGTGCTGTATTAACTTCTAATAAAATAAACAAAAATAAATAAATAAATAAATAAATAAAACACCCAATAATTTGGCCTCCACAGGCAATGAATTCCACAGATTCACCACCGTCTGGTTAATCATCATCCTCATTTCCATTCCAGAGCCTTCGAGCGCTCCTCATATGTTAACCCAATCATCCCCAAGATAATTCTTGTAAGCCTCCTCAAGATCCTCCCTGACACCAGCCCATCTTTCTTCAGATATGGGGCCCAAAACAGATCATAATATTTATGATTTGCATATTTATTAGTATGTTTTGCATATATGGGTCTGTAAGCTGCTGCCAGTAAGAATAGTTCCATTGCTGGTACATTTGACAATTAAACATTCTTTAACCTTTATCCCATAGTGCGATTTGAGAATGGAAGTTAATTTGAAGCAGGAAAATTGGTCAAATATTACTAAGGATTATTTTTTAATCTTTGACTCTGACTATCTTAATGCAAAATTCCACCTGTCCCTGATATATCAGGGGGTCGCTCAGGCTAATTGACGCGGTCTTAATGATGTGAAAAAAATGACACTTTCTTGAATAATCCTAGAATATATCCAGTATATTCACCAGAATTCCACACCTGCTAATCACTCAATCTTCACATATATTTCTTTATTTGAAAAATAAATTAACAGAATAAAAAAAAATGTGCAAAACAAAACCTCACAATGTCCACCCGGTCGGTGATGTTGAGTTTAGAGATAGAGCACGTAAGAATGCCATTGTTCCGTTTTAGCACACATGGCGGGGTCAAGGAAAGAGCGTTCACGTTGCGGACCCTGTTTCCACCAATCTTTCCGCCATCACACACAAGACGCAATTGTATGCAGATGCCAAGAAGTGTGTTCAGCTCTTGCTGAACAATTTCTAATCCTGTGATTTGGACTTGGCAAAAAGTACATATGGCAATCAAAATGTAGATGCTGGTGTATACCGAAGATAGACACAACGTGTTGGAGTAACTCAGCAGGTCAGGCAGCATCTCTGGAGCAAAAGGATGGGTGATGTTTCGAGTCGGAACCCTTCTTCACAAGGTATAGTGGAGGGAACTGGAAGTAAGAAAAGTATAGAACAAAGCAGGGTGGGCAACAGATGACCAAGGAAGGGTCGAGCCCATAATGGCCCATTTGGCTGGGGAAGAGGTGAACTCTTGACTCTTTCAACACCTTGAGTTCATAGTGGCTCCTGGTAAAGCACTTTATCCAGTTCATTCTGTGCTCTTCTCCTATGACTCTGTAAATTACTTTCCCTCATGCCTATTCCAATTTCCTTTTGAAATCCTAATTAATTCCCTTTCCACCAGCTTCAGATCATAATCACATCTTGCATAAACAAATGCCTCACCTTTGAAGAAAGAAAGTCTGACAATTAGAAAAATAAGATTATTTTGATTGGCCATAAGATTAAAAGGGGCACATACAAAAAAAAAGCAAAGCTTCAAACTAGGATCTCTCAACTATGCATATGACAGTGTGAAAACAAAAAAAAATGTGAAATATATTTGCAAATTTCAGGAATCAATGTACAAAATCATTGCATGGAAGGGTCCACTCCCAAAACATAACCTATTCACATTCACCAGACATGCTGCCTGACCTGCCGCATTACTCCAGTACTATCTGTCTTTTGTAAACCAGCATCTGCAGTTCCTTGTTTCTAACAAGTCATTGATAGGAGAAAGAGAACATAGCAACAAGTCATATTTTTCCTTTAAAAATATAGCTAGTCCTTTCAAGCTTGGAGAGTCTGCTGTGACTGGGCGTCAAATGGTTACAAGTGCTGATCTCCCTTGAAAGATTAAATGCAAGAATTGAGATACACACATAGGGAGGGCAGTGAAGTTGTGCATGCTGCCACAGTGTAATATAATACTCTCATACTTGAGTATGATTATTTAGTTTATTTTAGAGATACAGTATGAAAACAGGTCCTTCGGCTCACCGAGTCCACACTGCCCAACGAGCGAGCACCTGTGCACCGATTATACACACTGGGGACGATTTATAGAAGCCAGTAAATCTACAAGCCTGCACATCTTTAGAATGGGAGGAAACTAGAGCACCAGGAGAAAATCCACACAGTCACGGGGAGAACATACAAACTCTGTATAAACAGCACCTATAGTCAGGAACAAACCCAGCTCTCTGGTGCTATAAAGCAGCAACTCTACCACTGCACCATTGGGCCTATATATAGTAAGATTCTTAGTGAACTGTATGCAAAAAACAATGTCACTTTGCCTAGGTACATGTGACAATAAAGTACCATTGAACCATTGTACCTACAGCTGACATGTAAAGGTAGTGGCACGGGTCAACCGATGCAAACCCCCCCCCAGCAAGATAAGCAAGCCAATATTAGCATTAATTCCCGGAAGTTTAGAAGCTGAGGGGGACCTCATTGGAACTTACCTAATAATGAAAGGTCTGGGTAGCGTGGATGTGGAGAGGATGCTTCCACTAGTTGGAGAGTCTAAGATCAAAGGGATTCTATTGCCGACCGCTCAAAGCAGAGGAGCGGTAGGAATGGCAGCAACAACAGAGTCCGTACTTGGAAGCATGCAGGAGCCAGCATACCGTGAGGGCAGTGTGCAACTCCGCCCAAACTACTGGCCTACCTGCCCATTAAACACCTCCTGTTTCACCCATGTCCCCTATAGTGGCCTCATCAGGCACCTCAGAAACACCAGAACAGCAGTGGGAGCATGTCAAGCTGGATCCCAATCAGTCCCTTAATAACATGAAGCTGGAAAGAGTGTGGTATTAAAGTATTGTGGTCCAGAGAAGATGTTGCAAGTTCTGGATACATCTAGAACATGAATGGTCAGCACAAAGAAAACATAGAAAAATAGGTGCAGGAGTAGGCCATTCGGCCCTTTGAACCATTCAATATGATCATGGCTGATCATCTAAAATCAGTACCCAGTTCCCGCTTTTTCCCCACATCCCTTGATTCATTCAGCCCTTAGAGTTAAATCTAACTCTCTCTTGAAAACATCCAGCGAATTGGCCTCCACTGCCTTCTGTGGCAGAGAATTCCAAAGATTCACAACTCTCTGGGTGAAGACGTTCTCATCTCAGTCTTAAATGGCCTATTCCTTATTCTTAAACTGTGACCCTGGTTCTGGAATCCCCCATCATCGGGAAAAAATGTCCTGCTTATAGCCTGTCCAATCCTTAAAGAATGTTATATGTTTCTATACGATCCCTTCTCATCCTTCTAATTTCCAGTGAATACAAACCCAGTCGACCCATTCTTTCATCATATGTCAGTCCCGCCATTTATATTTTTGTCGCATAAAAGGCAGTGTGATTGCACTACAAAGTTAAACATCAGTGTCTTATTCTCCTCAATGGCTCATGTGCAGAATAGACTTTGTACATTGTATTCAACATATCAATAACAACAAAGCTATCTAACCAGAAGGCACAAATTCTATCCAAAACTTTGAATGAACAGTGTTCAAACCCACATGTAAAGTACCAGTGGTGTTGCCGAACAAAATGTGGGAATCTTGTGGGCAGGGAAAGATAAATTGTGTCACAGAAACAAGAGTAATAAAATGCTGCCGCAAGAGACTGCAGATGCTGGAATTGCACGCAAAGCACAAAGTGCTGGAGGAACTCAACGGGTCATGCAACATCTGTGGAGGGAATGAACAGACGACTTTTCTGGTCGGGACCCTTGTTCAGACGGGTCCCGTAATAAAATGCTTTTGCCATTTTCTTTTTCTTTTCAACCATATAATTAAATTCCTCTTGAAAGTTACTGAATCTGATTTTACTTCGGAGTCACGTGAGTGACTTCGTGAAGAAGCCCGCTCAGGGCGCAGGTGCGGCATTACGCCAGCAAGTGCAACAGCGGCGGCAGCTGGAGTCAGGCTCTCCAGCTGCACTTTAAAAGCGCACTTTCAGGTAAGTGAAGGGTGCGTTGGGAACGGAGCGAGTAGGAGTTGGTTTTTGTTTCAGGAAAACATGTCCCAACGCAAGAGACTCGCGACCAGAGCTGCCCGAGCTTTAACTCCGCCAGAGGAGTCTATTCCAGCGGGGCAGCAGCCAGCGGCACTACCGCTGGAACAGCGGTTTGAGATTCCTCAGACCGAGCCGGGCCCAGTCACGCCAGAGCCTACACGGCGGGCTGGGAAAGCCACCTGTAAAACTAACCGGCCGGTCGATTCCGATTCGTCGGAGGAGGACATGTCCACCCCCAAGCTGGGGAGAGACAGCCGCTTAAGCAGCATCATGCAGCTGCTGGAGGGGATGGTCTACCGGGAGCAGCAGCGCTCTCGGTCAGACAGGACAGGCGCCCCCTCCATGGTGCTGAGTCCGGCACCCCCCTTTGCGACCTCGGACCAGGACTGGGAGGTCAGCATCGGTGACCAGGAGCAGGCTGGTCTGAATATGGGGCAGGTGGAAGGTACCGACAAAGAGCAGGGTGTGCAGGAAGAGCTGCTAGGGGTAGTAACACGATTCGTTGCTACCCCACGGGTTGGAGCACCACTGCAACCTAGAATGGCTGCAAGTATCAATCATCTATCAAATAAGCCATTGCAGGAAAAGGTGCTCGCCCAAGTGCTGGACGAGCACATCGCCCCGGATAACTGTGAAGCCCTGAAGGTCAAGAGCCTCAACCCTCAGATATGGGGTAACGTGGGTGGACCAATCCGCACTCAGGAGGTCAAACTCCAGCGGGTACTTCGCCTCCTGACGGCGGCGATAACAGCATACGCACGGGGAGTCGAGACCACAGAAATGACAGCTCATCAACAGGATGTCTTGGCGCTCATGTGCACCACGCAATACGAGCTGAACAATCTCAGGAGAGATAACATTAGGCCGGCACTGAATCCTAAATTTGCAGGATTGTGTAAGGCTCCCACTGTAGAGACCGACTCATTTCTTTTTGGAAAAGATTTAAATAAACAACTGAAAGAAATGGAGGAGGCTTCGAAAACCTTTAGCCTCATGAGGGCAACACCGCCAGCACCTGTACCGAAGCTTTTTATAACACCAAGGCGGCAGCACACCGCTGCATCCACCAGTCGGCATCATCCATATGCGACTGGTCAAAGCTTGGGGCAGCACTATCCCCAGAAACCTTTTTTAGGTCAGGGCCTGCAGCGGACCCCCTGGAAAATGCGCCTCCCCCCAACATCGCCAGCTCGTCAACAGAAAGCATCCAAAAAGAGAAAACCTCAACCCCGCCAATAACCATGGAGGTAGGTGGATCTGGTTCCTACCCGCATATTGTGAATAAGGGTGAATTACTAACAGGGGGAAGGTTACGCTTATTTACAAAAGCATGGGGGAGGATCACAGATGATAAATATATACTTAATAGTATTCAAGGTTATAAAATAGAGTTTATTTCGAGTATACCGCCAGTTCAACACATGCCTAAGAGGACATTTGTACTCTCCAACAAACAACAACTGGAGGGACAAGCTGAACTGGTAAGGCTTATAAACAAAGGGGTCATAGGAAAAACTATTCATGAGCCCTTGGAATTTGTTTCCAATATATTTACTAAATGTAAAAAGGATGGTGGATGTCGCATCATCATTGACTTAACATCCTTGAATGTGTTTGTTAAGTATATACATTTCAAAATGGAAACATTTGCGACTGCTAGACAATTGATTTTCAAAGGATACTATATGGCCAGCATCGATCTCAAAGATGCTTACTATCTAGTACCGATACATAAAGATTATAGCAGATATCTTAAATTTATCTGGATGGGGGAGCTTTGGCAGTATAAAGCACTGCCTAATGGGCTTACTTCAGCTCCAAGACTATTCACTAAAATATTGAAGCCAGCCATGGCAATGTTAAGGAAACAAAACCATATTGTCATGGCATATTTGGACGACATCCTCATAGTTGGGAAAACTATGGAATTGGCTGTAGCAGCAGTGTCAGCTACAAAACAGCTCCTAGAAACTCTAGGGTTTGTCTTACATCCAGATAAATCCAAGTTAAATCCATCCACAATTATGGACTACTTGGGGTTCACAATTAACTCAGTCCAAATGACGATTACCATGCCAAGGGAAAAAATGATTGCATTAACACAATCATGTGAAAACTTAAAAGTAAAGAGAAAGCCAACTATTCGACAAGTGGCTGCAGTAATTGGGAAAATGGTAGCAGCTTTTCCAGCTATCCAATTTGGACCTTTGCACTATCAAAATTTGCAAAGAGCAAAGATAATAGCATTAAAATGGCACAGAGGTCATTATGATCGGATTATGACTATACCCCCTGAAGCAATAGCAGAGCTACAGTGGTGGATTCAATATATTTGGCATGGTTATAGTCCTATAGTTATCACTAATCCTACGTTAGTAATCCAGACCGATGCTAGTGCTCAAGGCTGGGGAGCAACTAACTCCATATCCAGCACAGGTGGTAGATGGACTAACTCAGAATCCTCATTACTATCTACACTGGGCATTAACACTTTGGAAATGTTGGGCGCCTTTTATGGTTTGAAAGCATATGCGTCTGATATGCGTCACTTGCATGTTAGATTAGAAATAGATAATACAACGGTGGTGGCTTATATTAACCATATGGGCGGCATCAAATCTTTATCATGCGACAAATTGGTTAATATGATTTGGCAATGGTGTGTCGAAAGACATATTTGGCTTTCAGCTACCTATCTACCAGGTAAGCTAAACATAGTGGCGGACACCAGGTCACGGAAATTCAATGATAACATCGAATGGATGTTAAATCCTAAAACATTTGCTAAAATTGTAAAGCAATATGGGAAGCCAGATATAGATTTATTTGCATCAAGACTGAATCACCAACTACCAGTCTATGTCGCGTGGGAACCAGATCCGGAGGCAGCAGCGGTAGACGCTTTTACGTTAGATTGGGGAAAGTTTGTGTTTTATGCTTTTCCCCCCTTCTGCCTCATTAGTCGGGTGCTTCGAAAAATCCAGACGGATTCAGCGTCTGGAGTTTTGGTGGTGCCCGACTGGCCTACACAGCCATGGTTCCCAATTCTCCAGGACATGGTGGTGGAAACACCTATGGTATTCCCCAGTCATCCAGGGTTACTGACTCACCCAGTATCAGGCATCAGCCACCCATGCCACAAAGATATGAATCTCCTGGGTTGCAGATTTTAAACCGACCTTACCTGGATCTGGGGCTATCGGAACAAACCATCGCCACCATGTCAGCATCCCTACGGATATCCACGAAGAGGCAGTACCTAACCTGCATCAAAAAATGGGAAACGTACTGCCAGAAAACCGGGATTGCTTATAAAACGGCCACAGTAGCGGATGTTCTGGAATTCCTGGCAGACTTACATCATCGTGAAGATTTGAGCTACAGTGCCATCAACACGGCACGTAGTGCTCTTTCAAATTACCTCAAACCTGCGGGACATCAGGCCATGGGAGCCCATCCGCTGGTGGTAAAACTGATGAGGGGCATATTTAACAGCAAGCCCCCCACCCCGAGATATACAAAAATCTGGGATGTCAGTGTTGTACTAACATACCTTCGGGACAGACCACCAGCCAGATCTCTCAGCTTAGAGCAGTTGACTTTAAAAACACTCATGCTCATGGCGCTAGTATCTGCACAGAGGGTCCAGTCCTTACATAAACTTCGACTGGACAACATGGACACTACATCGGATCAGATCACATTCACTATTCAAGGTCTGATAAAACAGTCCAGGCCAGGAACATCAAACACGCTAGTGGCATTCCGGGCATACCCACTAGAGCCACGATTGTGTGTGGTGACCCACATAAATATTTACATAGACACTACCCATAACATCAGAGGAAGTGAGAGAGCCTTATGGGTCAGCCACAGGAAACCACATGGCAGGGTAACAAGTCAAACCATTTCAAGGTGGTTGAAACAGGTTTTGGAAGCTGCTGGAATTAACATTAATCTGTTTAAATCTCATTCCACCAGGGCAGCATCCACATCATCGGCGGCCAGAATGGATGTGCCTGTGGACTTAATCCTCAAGAAAGCAGGATGGTCACGGGAAGCCACATTCCGAACATTTTATAATAAACCGTTGGTGGAACCTGATATATTTGCAGTCAGCATTTTAGAAACTGCAAATGTTTAATTTAAAGCCCGGGGGAGCTAATTTTTTCTTTTGTTATTGTTAATAAATACCGTTTTGTTTTCAAAACAGATTCATTGGTTGATTACAATAACACTTCCTTCCTCAAGAGCTTTCGGTAGTGAGTGTATAAACTGTTACACGGTTTGAAATCACAGAGCTTTGAAATCTTCACGAAGTCACTCACGTGACTCCGAAGTAAAATAGTAAGATTAAACGAGAACTTACCAGTTTGAAGTTTGATCTGTATTTTATGAGGAGTTACGATGAGGGATTACGTGCCCTCCGCTCCCACCCTCATTACATGGATCAAACCGATAAATTGATGTCTCTTTGTTCTTTACTATGTTACTTCAAATACGTGTCTGTCTGTGATTCCACACCGCTGCTTGGAAGCATGCCGCACCTGCGCCCTGAGCGGGCTTCTTCACGTAATCCCTCATCGTAACTCCTCATAAAATACAGATCAAACTTCAAACTGGTAAGTTCTCGTTTAATCTTACTATTTTACTGTGCTCGTGTATACCAGATCATCGCTAACTCCACGCAGAAGTTTTCAATCTTGGTGGGGTTTTTTGGGTCAATTATCTTAAATATGTGCCTGTCACACATTACAGCCCAAACTCCTGGAGGAAACAAAGCCCTTGAAACTGCATTCCCACTTCAAAACCGCCAGTCATCTCGGTTCCAAAAACAACCACCACATCAAGACTAGAAAAACCGAACACTGATAACTTGGTTTTAAAATATAGACCCCCTTTATTTTATCATTGAAAAAAGCCATGGCACAGAATGTCAGCTGGGAGAGTGGAGAGGAAATCCAGTCAATTGATAACCCCCAGCCAAAGTACAAAACAAAAGGGTTTTGCAGAATTATAAGTTTTCTCACCTAATTTACTCCATTCCATCTGTTTGATGCTCCAGAGAGAACACACCTGATTACTGGTACTCTGAAAGCATGATTTCCGAGCAGCGTGAATGACCAAACTAGGACTGATTGTGGAGCCTGCATGGCCTCTTAACGATTATCAGTTGCTCATGAAGATTTTCGAACGGCTCCCAAGTGTTTTGACGAAAAAGTCCCTACTCTGGTTTCAGATGTCAAGCGCGCACATGACGTCTCACAGGCCCACTTTGAAAAGGAACTCCGTGACTTCAGAGAGGAAGTCATTAAGGAAGTTGGGTAGCAAGCCTAATAAAGTGTTTTGAAGTTGCTGAGCCATAGGCCATGCTCACAAATTCAGGCAGAACTTGAATCCGACAGGGGACAACAAAGCACTTTGTGCTTGCGGGTTACGCAAAACAGACTCAAACTTAATCAGAGGGAAGCGATTCAAAACTGCTAAGGCATGAAGCTGTTGTAAGCGACACTCAAAAAAGACATAAAGTGCTGGGGTAACTCAGCGGGTCAGGCAGTATCTCTGGAGAAAAAGGACTGGTGACATTCTGTGTCAAGGTCCTTCTTCAGACTCGAAAGGTCGTCTATCTATGTTCCCCAGGTGTGCTGCCTGACTTACTGAGTTACTCCAGCACTTTGTGTCTTTTTTTGTATTAACCAGCACATGCAGTTCTTTGGTTCTACATGACACCCAATTTGTTTAAAGAAAATAACAGCGCTGTGTAAAGTGGTTTGAGGTCGAAGGGCGGACATTGGTGCAGTTGGTAGAGCGGTTGCCTTACAGCGCCAGAGGACAGGTTCGATCCGAACCTCAGCTGCTGTCTGTGCTGAGTTTGTACGTTCTCCCGGTGGCCGAGTTGGTTTTCTCTGCGTGTTCCAGTTTCCTCCCACATCCCAAAGATATGCAGGTTTGTCGGTTAATTGGCTCCTATAAATTGTCCCGATTGTGTAGGGAGTGGATGAGAAAGTGGGATAACATAGAAATAGTGCGAATGGGTGATGATGGTCCGTGTGGACTCGGTGGACTGAAGGGCCTGTTTTCATGCTGTCTCTCATAAACATCTCTAAACATAACCATGAACAAAGGGAAGGCAAAATCTTGGCAAAAAGGCCATTGGAGGCTTTTGGCACAGGCCAGTGGTTGAATAGGACAACACGGTGACTTCTGAAGAGTTGCAAAAAATATGTAGAATTATGACACGAGTCAAGTGAAGCAGTGTGTGTATGCAGTACGAATTAAGTGCTGGAAATACACAGCAGCATAGGCCAAGCAGCTCAATTCCAGTCCCACTTTGACAGATCAGTCTGTGTCTTCCCTGTGCTGAGATAATGAGTCCCGAAACAAGCTAGAGGGACAGCACCTCATCTTCAGTCTGGATACGTTGGCAGCTTTCTTGATTCAACATTGAATTCTATAATGTGGATATAAGGAATTGCAGATGCTGATTTACAAAGAAAAAAAGACACAACGTGCTGGTGTAACTCAGTAGGTCAGGCATCTGGAGAAGACGGATAGGTGACGTTTGGGTCAGGACACTTGAGGATCGATCTGAAGGGTGCCTGACCCCACATATATCATCTCTCCAAATTCGCCAGAGATGCTGCCTGACTCGGCACAGTGGTAGTGTTGCTGCCACACAGTGCCAGAGATCCAGGTTCGATCTTGACTATGGGTGCTGTCTGTACAGAGTTTCTATGTTCTCCCCTGACCGCGTGGGGTTTTTTCGGTGCTCCAGTTTACTCCCACATTCTGAAGATGTACAGATTTGTATGTAAATCGGCTTCTGTAAGTTGTACGTTCACCCTAGTGTGTAGGACGGTACTAGTGTACGGGATGATAGCTGATCGGCTCAGGCTCGGTGGACCGAAGGACCTGTTTCCGCACTGTATCTTTAAAGTCGAAAGTAAAGTAACTCTATGTGACTTTATAAGGGGTATGCCATTTAGAATGAAGATGAGGGAAATTTTTTTCACCCAGGGAGCTGTGAATCTGTGGAATTCTCTGCCTCAGAAGATAGTGGAGGCCGATTCTATGGATGCTTTCAAGAGAGAGTTAGATAAGGCTCTTAAAGATAGCAGAGTCAAGGGATATGGGGAGAAGGCAGGAACAGGGTACAGATTGTGGATGATCAGCCATAATCACAGTGAATGGTGGTACTGGTTCAAAGGGCCAAATGGCCTGCTCCTGCACCTATTGTCTATTGTCTTTTTTCTTGTAAATCAGCATCTGCAGTTACTTGATTCTCCATTTTAATGTCAGATACTCAGGGCAAAAGTAATACAATGCTTCAATCGTAATATTGCAAATTGAGGAATCTATTCCCAATTTCCTTTGAAAAAGCTATTAGACTCCGCAAAATAATAAAAATGCATGGCTTTCAGAAAAATATGACACAATTTCTTGTTGAATGCTGTTTGCGGCATGTAGGTAGTCACAGCATGAGATGGGAGGTCAATGCAGGAACTCACACGATGCTATATTTAACTCTGCTGACCTCTGTACTCGATCCTGGCAACTGAGCGAAGTAAAAGACCAAACCCAGGGGAAGGCCAGAGAAGGTCAATAGTGCAAGTCCATACAATGAGCACATGTCAGACAGAGTGTGCCATTCACTGTGAAACAGATCTGAAAGCCTCATGAAGCCTTATGGCAATGTGCAAAATGCAGAGAATGCAAATGTTTAGTTTTAGTAATATAGCGCGGAAACAAGCCCTTTGGCCCACCGAGACGGTGCTGACCAGTAATCCCCGTACACTAACACATGAGGGACAATTTACTATTTTTACCAAAGCCATTTAATAATAATAATAATAAACTTTATTTTGGACTCAAGATCCAGACAAGGGACAACATTACATAAAAATACATTGCATATAAAAACATCGTAAAATACATATAAAATCTTAGTATATCATAAATTATATATTAATTTTTTTTTTTCAAAAACATGATTTAAAATCCAGAATAAAAAAAGAAAGATCAGTGTCCTGCAACGAGACAGCGATACCAGTGTCTCCATAACTGGGATTTGTAGCGTGTAGTGCTAAACCTTATGTTTGACAAGGCCACGATAATTACATTTTTAGTGTCATTTATCCTGCAAATTAATTTATACATATGATTTCTTAGGATAGCTTTTAAAGTACTGACTCCTGCAGCCACAAACGTGTTACTAGCACTACACCATCTAGGTTTCCTTAGCAGTGTTCTCATGGCATAATTATAGGCCACCTTTAGTCTCTGCAAACTTGTCTTAGCGTAATTCGACCACAGGTGTGCAGTATAGAGTGGTGTGCAATATGCTCTAAACAGCGACATCTTCACCACATCTGTACATGCACCAAACTTACGCAAGAGAATATTCGCCTGTACATACAGCATACATCGTTGCCTATAAATATCCTCATCATCTGTCATTTGTTCTGTTATAAAATGCCCAAGATATTTTACCTGATTACAGACACTAAGATTATTGTCAGACAATTTAAAATCAGGAAATTTTAGACATTTAACCTCTTTGGTTCTACAGATCATAACAACACACTTACAAGCAGTATATTTAATATCATGTTGCACACATACACAGAACATATAGTAAGGAGCTGCTGAAGACCAGCGCTAGATGGACCAAAGACCACAAGATCATCTGCATACATAATATGGTTCACTAGAATATTACCAATCATGCACCCAGTATTAGTAGGCCCCCCTCAGTCATGACTGACCATAGGTGACGAATCCTGTATTCCAGACTTTCAATTGTTTGGACAGATCATTAATATAAATATTAAAAAGGACTGGGTACAAAATTCCCCCTTGTCTAACAGCACTGCTAACCCCAAATGGGGCTGAGACCCTATTGCCCCATTTTATTTGCATAGTCTGGTGGGCATACAAGTAAGCCTAATTCTCACAATGTATTTAGGTACCCCTCTTTGACTCATTTTAACAAACAGCTTTCTGTGATTAACACGATCAAAGGCTTTGGAAGCATCAATAAAGCACGTAAGAATTGAAGAGTTTTTGCCTCTATATTTGTTTACAATTTCCTTTAGGGCATATATGCATGTCAGTGCATGTTTAGTTTTAAAACCAAACTGGTTATCTGTGGCATCAACAAACTCATTTACTCTATCCAGCAGAACACTTTCTAAGACTTTTCACAATATGTTGGCTAAAGCTATGGGCCTGTAATTATTTAGGCTGCCTACTTTACCAGCTTTGTCCTTAATAACCGGCACTAACAGGACAGACAACATTGAGTCTGGTAACAAGCCATGAATCATAAAGCCAGTAAAACAAATAGCTAGGAGAGGAGCTATCCTCATACTCGCATACTTAAGATGTACAGCAGAATTATGATCCAAGCCACTTGCTTTGTTGTTGGACAGCTTGTTCATGGCATGATACACCTCATGTGACACAATCGCAATCGAGTCATTACTCTCAATATTGTCCTCCCTATACAAATCACCGTGGACACAGTTGAATAAAGTGCTATAATGTTGTCGCCATAACTCCGCGATATTAGCTGTTCCGGAGATTCCATCTACAGTACATGGTAGAGATGTTTTGCAACTGTTAAGAGCTCTCACTTCTTTCCAAAAATCAGTAGCATTGGTACTTAGCAGCTTCTTAGCCATGGAATCAGCCCTCATAGCTTGCTCATTTTTACCCATGAAGCGGATAGCATACTTATACCTTGCATTAGTGAGCTTCTTGTGCTCAAACACAGGCCCCTGTCTGGGTCTACCTGCCATAGCCCATGATTTGGTGGCTTCACGGGCTTCAGTATGATACTCAGCTACATACTTATTTCAGCCAGGTCTGATGTTATGTGTCTTATTTTTATGCTTGCAGTAGGGCTTACTGCCTACATATAAGGCGCTTACTATATCATTACACATGGAGCAGATATCTCTCATATGCTTCATATTCTTACAATTAACATTATTACATATTATTGCATCTTTAGGTAGATGAATATTGCTTAAGGATTTATCTGTATAGGCATAATAGGCTAAGATGTCTTCCTTTGTGAGGGTTGACCAGTCCAGTTTTTCTGTGTTAAAGCTATTTCTATCTCTGGATACCTTAGGTAGGTGTGTTCAACATTTATTGTCATAGCAACAGGTATATGATCAGTCATTGCTGCCCCATACAAAATGCTCATACACCCCATGTGCATCAGCTGTACTAATACAGTGGTCCAGCCGTGACGTAGTGTGCCTCACTAATATAAGTATAACTACCTGTAGGTAAAAGCGCTTTGTTTGACAATAATAAATTATCTTGGCAGAACTGAGCCATATGATTGGCAAATAATGAGTTCCTATCTGAGATATCTGCATTCATATCCCCAATGACATATAATCTAGAATAATTATTGTTTTGAATAAAGGAATAGATGAAAGCAAGCCTATTTAAATATTCATCCTTTTTCTGATGGCATTCATAGGGTGTATACACATTCAGGATAACAAATTCCTTGTCGTTGTGAGCAGTGTATTGCAATACACCAATCAGCAAATCTACTGACTAATCTACAAACCAGTACGTCTTTGGAATGTGGGAGGAAACCAGAGCACCCGAAGAAAACCCATGTGGTCAGGGGGAGAACTTACAAACTCCGTACAGACAGCACCTGTAGTCAGGAACAAACCCAGGTCTCTCGTGTTGTAAGGCAGCAACTCAACCGCTGCTCAACCGTTCCGCCCCAGTTAAATTAAATGCTTTGATTGCATTTCTTTCTTAATTATATAAAAAATAAGGCAACGATGCCAAGATGAGTAATACCTCTAAAATTAAACAGTGGTAGAGATATACATACTTGTTGAAAGATGACACAATTATATGCAACAAAGAGGTTAAATGGGTGAAGATTTTTTTGAAATACTAAAATGAATAATGATAAACAGCAATATTTTCAATGGTGAGACAAGGAACTGCAGATGCTGGAATCTTGAGCAAAACACAAAGTGCTGGAATAACTCAGCAGGTCAGGCAGCATTTCTGGAGGACATGGGTAGGTGACGTTTCGAGCTGGGACCCTTTTTCAGACCGATTGTCATCGGGGGGGGGGAAGAAAGCTGAAAAGCAGACAGGGTTGGGCAAAGCCTGCCAACTGATAGGCAGATACAGGTGAGGTGGGGTTGATGAACATGTTTTAGTTTATTTAGGCTAGTTTAGATGTACAGCATGGAAACAGATGCTTCAGCCCACCGAGTCTACGTCGACCATCGATCACTAGTTCTACACTCTCTTCACAAAAGGGAGTAATTTACAAAGGCCAATTAACCTACAAACCTGCACGTCTTTGGGATGTGGGAGGAAACCAGAGCACCAGAAGGAAACCCACGCATCCACAGGGAGAACATACAGACTCCATACAGACAGCACCCAAGGTGAGGATCAAATCCAGGTCACTGGTACAATGAGGCAGTGGCTCTACCACTGTGACAATGGTTAAGAGATGAAAAGCAGCCCAAAGTCCTCAGTGCAACCAAGTCAGTTCATAGTTCACAGTTTCGATAGTGTTTTGTAGAACTTTGCAATAATAACAAACTATTCACGGAATTAATTCTCACTTTATTTTTTTCACATTTTCTGATGTCACAGGGAAGACCATTTGGCCTGTCTAGTCTATGGAAGCTCTCAATCCCATTCTGCCATTTATTTTCCTGTAACCTATTCTCTCTCACATGCCTATTAACTCAACCCTGATTCTGCCAGTCACCAACAGTAGGGATAACCTGCCTACTAGTAAGAGTAAACCAATTATGCTACCAACAACCATGAGGCCAAACCCAAATTGGAGGAACAGCACCTCATATTTTGCTTGGGAAGCTTACAACCCAGCAGTATGAATTTGATTTCTCGAACTTCAAGTAACCCTTGCATTCCCACTCTCTCCGCTGCTCCCCACTCTAGTGGTCGTACGAGTTTCACTGTTATCCTGTTGCGTGTAACTGTCTGTATAACTCGTTATTACCTGCACCACAGACACACACACACACACACACACACACACACACACACACACACACACACACACACACACACAGCCAGAAATGAAAAAAAAATTGCTGGAGGAAATTGCTAGCGGTACAGTGGTAGAGTTGCTGCCTTACAGCACCAGAGACCTGGGTTTGATCCTGACAACAGGTGTTCTCTGTAAGGAATTTGTACATTCTCTCTGTGGGTTTTCGCCGGGTGCTCCTGTTTCCTCTCAAATTTCAAAGACATACAAGTCTGTAGGTTAACTGGCTTCTGTAAAAATGGTCTCTAGTGTGTAGGATAAAACTAGTGGTTGGTGCAGACCCAGTGGGCAAAAAGGGCCTGTTTCTGTCTCCAAACTAAACTAAACTCCATGGGTTAAAGAGCCTCGACTGGAAACATAGACTATCCCCTTGCCTTTACAGATGGGTCTTGACATGCCAAGTTCCTCCAGCTGTTTGCTCTGGATTCCAGCATCTGTAATCTGTGTCTACAGGACAGAAGCCAAGTTGTTAGGGCTCTGAAGGATAGCGCTGCCTGCTAAGCCACTCTTATTATTATTATTATTTCACTAACACTGGAATGTTTAATGATGCCACGGCAAATTAAAAAAAGCTGAGCAAAAGCTAAATGCTTGAGGAACTTTGAGCAAAAACACACTGCTGAAGGAAGTATGGAGGGAAATAGACAGACGGCAGCGGGTCAGGACCCTTCTACAGACACAAGAAGGGTCCTGACCAGAAATATCATCTGTCCATTTCCCTCCCCAGATGCTGGATTCCTTCAGCAGTGTGTTTTTGCTCAAAATTCCAGTACACACGGTCTCCTGTGTCTCCAGATAAAAAAAAACTGGCTCAGGCCCACATTGTTCAATGCAGCAACTATTTGGAAATGGAAACGCGAAACATGGAAGATGGCTAATGAAATGCAATGCAAGTTTTTGGGTCGGCACACAGATAAACTGCTGCAAACAGTTTCCAGAAGCTCCCAGCTCACCTCGACCTGTAGGGAGTGAGCCGGCCATCAGTCGGCGGACCGCGGCCTGCAGGGGGAGAGAGCCGCCAAGCTGGCCCGTGCTCGTCCCACGTGGCTGAATGCAATACCTGGCAGACCGCTGCCTAAAGAGGCGCTGAGCCACCCCTTGCTCATCCCCTGAAGACCAGAGACCAGGAGGATGGGGCCAGTGACGACAACCGATGAGGAGCAAGGCCGATAGGAATGGGAACCGGGGTCTGACCAACTGCGCCCTCAAGGTTGGCTGCAGGAGGCTCCCCCCGGGGGTCAAAGGTGGACGGGTGGGGAGAGGGACATCGCATCCAAGGGGGGTGGGAGCTGGAGGCCGACACCTCTCATAAGCACCGCTCATAAGAACTAGAATGTAGACTATTTTCTAAATGGGGAGAGAATCCAGAAGTCGGGGGTACAAAGGGGCTTGTGAGTGCTGGTGCAGGATTCCCAAAAAGTTAATCTACAAGTCAAATCGGTAGAAAAGAAAGTAAACTCAATGTTAACATTTAATTCAAGAGGGCTAGTATAAAAAAACAAAACAGGGATGTAATGTTGGAATATTGTGTGCAATTTTGGGTACCATATCAGAGGAAGGAAGTACTGGTTCTGCAGGGGGTCCAGAGGAGGTTTACAAAAATGACTCCGGGAATGAGTGGGTTAACCTATGATGAATGTTTGGCGGCACTGGACCTGTACTCGCTGGAGTTTAGATGAATGAGAGGGGACCTCATTGAAATATTCAGAATAGTGAAAGCCTTGGGTAGGTGGATGTGGAGAAGATGTTTCCACTATTGGGAAAGTCTAGGACTAGTGGTCATAGCCTCAGATTCTTTTACGAAGGAGATGAGGAGAAATGTTTTTAATCAGAGGGTGGTGATTCTGTGGAATTCTTTGCCAGAAGGCTGTGGAAGGCTGTGGTGGCCAAGTCAGTGGATATTTTTAAGGCAGAGATAGATTCTTGATTAGTACAGGTGTCAAAGGTTATGAGGAGAAAGCAGGAGAATGGGGTTAGGAGGGAGAGATAGATCAGCCATGATTGAATGGTGGAGTAGACGATGGGCATAAATCTACTCCTATTCCTTTTGACTGCAGACTCGATTTTGAAAATGGTGCCAAAACATGGTGCCATGCGGGATCAGGAGACTATTTCTGTATAATTTGCTAATTAAGGATGAGGACGTGCTTAGGTATGGGAATACTGCACTGGAATGTATGTAAGAAACTCATTTCACTGTGCACTGCGCAATCATATAAACCATGTAACCATATAACAATTACAGCACGGAAACAGGCCATCTCGGCCCTTCTAGTCCGTGCCGAACACTTACTCTCACCTAGTTCCATCTACCTGCACTCAGACCATAATCCTCCATTCCTTTCCCATCCATATACCTATCCAATTTATTTTTAAATTATAAAATCAAACCTGCCTCCACCACTTCCACTGGAAGCTCATTCCACACAGCTACCACTCTCTGACTAAAGATGTTCCCCCTCATGTTATCCCTAAACTTTTGTCCCTTAATTCTCAAATCATGTCCTCTTGTTTGAATCTTCCCTACTCTCAATGGGAAAAGCTTAGCCACGTCAACTCTGTCTATCCCTCTCATCATTTTAAAGACCTCTATCAAGTCCCCCTTAACCTTCTGCACTGCAAAGAATAAAGACCTATCTTGTTCAATCTTTCCCTGTAACTTAGGTGCTGAAACCCAGGCAACATTCTAGTAAATCTCCTCTGTACTCTCTCTATTTTGATGACATCTTTCCTATAATTTGGCGACCAAAATTGTACACCATATTCCAGAATTGGCCTCACCAATGCCCTGTACAATTTTAACATTACATCCCAACTTCTATACTCAATGCTCTGATTTATAAAGGCCTGCACACCAAAAGCTTTCTTTACCACCCTATCTACATGAGATTCCACCTTCAGGGAACTATGCACAGTTATTCCTAGATCCCTCTGTTCTACTGCATTCCTCAATTCGCTATCATTTACCATGTACATCCTATTTTGATTTGTCCTGCCAAGATGTAGCACCTCACACTTATCAGCATTAAACTCCATCTGCCATCTTTCAGCCCACTCTTCCAAATGGCCTAAATCTCTCTGTAGACTTTGAAAATCTACTTCATTATCCACAACACCCCCTATCTTAGTATCATCTGCATATTTACTAATCCAATTTACCACACCATCATCCCGATCATTGATGTATATGACAAACAACAGTGGACCCAACACAGATCCCTGAGGCACCCTACTAGGCACCGGCCTCCAACCTGACAAACAGTTATCCACCATAACTCTCTGGTATTTCCCATTCAGCTACTGTTGAATCCATCTTGCTACTACTACTCCACTATTAATACCCAACAATTGAACCTTCTTAACCAATCTTCCATGTGGAACCTTGGCAAAGGCCTTACTGAAGTCCATATAGACAACATCCACCACTTTACCCTCATCAATTTCCCTAGTAACCTCTTCAAAAAATTCAAGAAGATTAGTCAAACATGACCTTCCAGGCACAAATCCATGTTGACTGTTCCTAATCAGACCCTGTTTATCTAGATGATTATATATATATTATCCCTAAGTATCCTTTCCATTAATTTGCTGACCACTGACGTCAAACTAATAGGTCTATAATTGCTAGGTTTACTCTTAGAACCCTTTTTAAACAATGGAACAACATGCACAGTACGCTAATCCTCCGGCACCATTCCTGTTTCTAATGACATTTGAAATATTTCTGTAATAGCCCCTGCCATTTCTACACTAACTTCCCTCAATGTCCTAGGGAATATCCTGTCGGGACCTGGAGACTTATCCACTTTTATATTTTTCAAAAGTGTCAGTACTTGTTCTTCTTTGATCCTCATAGTTTCAATAGCTACCCTACTTGTTTCCCTTACCTCACATAATTCAATATCCTTCTCCTTGGTGAATACCGAAGAAAATAAATTGTTCAATATCTCCCCCATCTCTTTTGACGCTGCACATAGCCGTCCACTCTGACTCTCTAATGGACCAATTTAACCTTCGTTATCCTTTTGCTATTAATATAGCTGTAGAAACCCTTTGGATTTACTTTCACCCTAGTTGCCAAAGCGACCTCATATCTTCTTTTAGCTTTTCTAATTTATTTCTTAAGATTCTTTTTACATTCTTTACATTCCTCAAGCCCCTCATTTACTCTATATCGCCTATATTTATTGTAGATCTCTCACTTTTTCCAAACCGTGTCCAATTTCCCTTGAAAACCATGGCTCTTTCCAATTATTACTCTTTCCTTTCAACCGAACAGGGACATAAAGATTCTGTACCCAATGATCCAGAAACTTGAATCCCTGCCCTCTGCACCAGTTCCTCAGCCACGCATTTATCCTCCACCTCACTCCATTCCTACTCTCACTGTCGAGTGGCACAGGCAGTAATCCTGAGATTGTTACTTTTGCGGCCCTTCTCCTTAACTCTCTTCCTAACTGCAGGGAGGCAAACTACCATCCGGGTCTCCCGACTGCGTCCACAGAATCGCCTATCTGACCCCCTAACTAGAGTCCCCTATTACTATTGCCCTCCTCTTCTTTCCCTACCCTTCTGAGCAACAGGGCCGGTCTCTGTGCCGGAGGCCCAGACGCTGTCGCTACCCCCAGGTAGGCTGCCCCCCCACCCCCCCAACAGTACTCAATCACAGGGAGAACGTGCAAACTCCATACAGATAGCAACCTTGGTCAGGATCGAACCCGGGTCCCTTGCCCTGTAAAGCAGCAACATTACTGTGTCGCCCATAATCTCTCTCCCTCCTAGAAGGCTGTAAAGAAAGGATCCATTGAAATTTACAAAACTGAGATCGATTTCCACACAGCTCTCAGTGGACCTGGAACCAAGGTAGGTCATGTGATTTCACATATAATCCAATGTATGAACAAGGTAACATGTTTCAGGTGGAAAAAAGCACGGCGAATTCCAACCCCATGGATAATAAATTCCTCTGAGACACACGGAGCTGCAGATGCTGGAATCTTGCACAAAACACAATGTGCGGGAGGAACTCAGTAGGTCAGGCAGCATCTGCGGAGGGAATGGGCAGAAGACGTTTCAGGTTGAGACCCTTCTTCAGAGACAAAATAAATAAGGGTTCCGACCCAAAATATCACCCATTACTTTTCTCCAAAGATGCTGCCTGATCCATACTCCAGCACTTTGTGTCTATCTTCAGAATAAGTTCCCATTCATGTGCTGGCCTCCATCTTGTACTATAACCTCCTACACTCTTCTCAATCTCAAAATTAGAGCATTCAGTGGTCAGTTGAAGTATTAATGTCTATTGTCAATGACATTTTGTTCCGCGATTACTAGTTTCATAAGAACTTGATCAAAATACAGGGTTACAAATAAAGAAATATTACACTTTTTAGATACCACGAACAAACAAAATGTTAACAAAAATCATCACGGCAGTTAGCACTTCCAAGGGACATAATAGCAATATGAAGATGAAGGAACAAGGAATTACAGATGTTGGTTTACAAAAAAAACTTCTGGAGTGACTCAGCGGGTCGGGCAGCATCTGTACATTTGTGGAGGACATGGATAGGTGACGCTTCAGGTCAGGACCTTTTTTCAGACTCGGTTTAGGGGTGGCACAGTGGTGCAGCGGTAGAGTTACTGCCTTACAGCTCCAGAGACCCGGGTTTGATCCTGACAATGTGTGCTGTTTGCACAGCTTTTGTACGTTCTCTCTGTGGCCCTATGGGTTTTCTCTGGGTGCTCCAGTTTCCTCCCACACTCCAAAGATGTACAGGTTTGTGAATTGTCCCTAATGTGTAGGATAGTGCTAATGTAAGGGGTGATCGCTGGTCAGCGTGGACTCAAGAGGGCCGAAGGGCCTGTTTCTGCACTGCATCTCTAAGTCTTAAAGACCCAAAACGTCACCTATCTGTGTCCTCCAGAGACATTGCCTGACCTGCTGAGTTATTCAAGCACTTTATTTCCTTCGCTCCATAGATGCTGTTGCACCAGCTGAGTTTCTGCAGCATTTTTGTGTACCTTCAATTTTCCAGCATCTGCAGTTCCTTCTTAAACACTTTAGTACCGGATGTGTTTTTGTTTAAAACAACATGAAAATTCAGCATAGAGCCCTAATGGCAGCCAGCAGGAATAAAAAGTGCAAATTCAGCTGCCAATTTCTTTGAGCAGTAAAATAAAAGACAAAGCCTTGAGTCTGAAGAAGCGTCCTGACCCGAAAGATTACCTGTCCATGTTTGCCAGAGATGCTGTCTGACCAGCCGGTTCCTCCAACATTTTGTGCCTTTTTTTGTAAACCGGTGTCTGCAGTTCCTTGCATCTGCTTATAGCAATATATTACCCTCCTGCACATGAGAGACGAGATTCCCGAATCAAGCACCATATTGGTCTCAGATGTGTAAAGTGCAATAAACAGATGAGTTAACTTTCAAGCAGGGTGATGTGGCATTATTCAGTGACTGCGAGAGATTTCAACAATGAAAACCAGTGACATACCTGAATACTTTTCTCACAGTCAGTCTGGTGATGCAGTGACAGTTCACTCTCCAGTACAAATCTCTTGCCACACTTGTCACAGATCTGCATTCGGCTGTGTGTGACATTCATGTGCTTTTCTAAGTACCAACGGTTATTGAAGACCCGGGGGCACTTTTTGCAGGGGTAGTTCTGTTTCTCCTCAATTTTCACCTTCTGATTCGTGCTATCGGAGTCCTTCTTTCTCTTCCTGCCTCGAGTGGTCACTTCTTGCTTGGCCCGTCTCCGCGACCTGCTGGAGGCCACAGGAGGCGGCGCCTTGGAGGCAGTTGAAGCTCTTGCTGTCCTCCTGGTAGTTTGGCCGCTCTCAGTCTTGACCTCAGTAGTTGCGGGATTATTGTCGTCGTTGTTCCCGTCTTCTTCGCTCTCCTCCGCGTCCTCCTCTTCCTCGCTGATGTCCTCCTCATCTTCTTCCTCGTCCCCAACGTCGGCATCTTCGTCCTCATCTTCCTCATCTTCTTCCTCCTCCTCCTCCTCTTCCTCGTCCTCCTCATCTTCGTCCTCCTCCTCGTCCTCCTCGGGGCACCTCCCCAGCACGGCCGTTGTCTCCAAAGGCGAGGACATGCCTTCATTGCCCTTGGAGACGTTCAGGGTCTGGTTGTTGAGGTTGACCTCGACGATGATCTGCTCACGGTTGTATGAGCTGCGGCTGTCCGAGTCCGAGTCCAGATCGCCGTCGCCCTCCATCTTGCACACTGCCTGGCTGTCGTTCTCCTCCTTGTAATACTGCTGCTTCTGCTGTAGCTGCGAGTGCTGCTTCCCAGTGTTGTCCTCTACCCGCACCGAGTAGGGGTTGTTGCCCTCCCTGGCGTAGATCTTGTGATGCGAGTCCACCTCCTGCTTGATCTCGCGGTAGAACTGAGAGCCGAGAGGATTGCCGTGGCTCTCCTGCTTTGACATGTCGCTCACCACCGTCGTCAGGTTCAAGGACCGGCTGTCTATCAACTCTTGACAAGGACGTGGCAATGTCATTCATCTGCAGGACGGCGGCGGCATTCAGAACATCCTGCACGTTGCAGGCATTTACCAGCAGCTTGGACGTGTAGATGAAGTTCAGGATCTGCTGGAACCCTTGCGAGGTCAGCGCCTCCAGCGAGAGTTCGACGCGCTGAAGCTGCTTGTTTTGCGTGAAGAGGGAGTGAAAGAACTGGCTGTAGGCCGCAAGCACCCCTTTGTGGGCGGGGAAAGTGTTCTTCTGCCGCACCAGGACAATGTCAACGTCGCACAGGTCTGGCTGGAATAGGCGCTGCTCGTTCAGTCTGTCCATCAAACAAGTAAAGTGCAGAGCAACATCTTCCACCAGAGAATACTCAGTGGAAGGGTAGTCAGTGGTCTTTTCAACTATCAGCTGAAAGAGAAATGAAAACACAATTCAGGTCAACAAGACTGTGTGCACTTGGAAAGAACCTTCCTTTAAAAACATTTGAAACGTTAGCCATTGTTTTCTAAACCAAGAATTATTTTAGTTACCGAACAAGATATAGCATGGTAACAAATTTAGTTTAGATTTTTACTAAGATTTAGTTCATACATAGATACATAGACAATAGGTGCAGGAGGAGGCCATTCAGCCCTTCGAGCCAGCACCGCCATTCAATGTGATCATGGGTGATCATCCACAATCAGTACCCCATTCCTGCCTTCTTCCCATAGCAATTGATTCCGCTAGCTCTAAGAGCTCCATCTAACTCTCTTTTGAATGCCTGAATCAGCCTCCACTGCCTTCTGAGGCAGAGAATTCTACAAATTCACAACTCTGTGTGATAAAGATTTTCCTCATCTCAGTTCGAAATGGCCTACCCCTTATTCTTAAACTGTGGCCCCTGTTTATTGTCACGTGTACCGAGGTACAGCGAAAGGTTTCTGTTGCGTGCGGAAAGAGGATTACAATCAAGCCGTCCACGGTGTATAGATATGATAAAGGGAATAACGTTTAGTGCAAGATTAAGTCCTGTAAAGTCCAATTAAAGACAGTTTGAGGGTCTCCAATGAAGTAGATAGTCGCTCATGACTGTTCTCCAGTTGTTGATAGAAAGGTTCAGTTGCCTGATAACAGCTGGGAAGAAACTGTCCCTGAATCTGGAGCTGCGCATTTCCAACCTTCTCTACCTCCTGCCTAATGGGAGAGGGGAGAAGAGTCCTTGATTATACTAGTGTCCTTGCCGAGGCAACATGAACTGTAAACTCACGGTGACTGTTGATCGCCCAGTCGCACACTAGGTCTATGTTACCCCAGTTTCGTATCCATTCCCTGCACACCAGGGACAAGTTACAGAGGTTAAATTAACCGTCAAACCCGCACGTCTTTGGGATATGGGTCTGGGAACATCTCTGGAGAACATGGATAGGTGACGTTTCGGGTCAGGTCCCTTCCTCAGACTCGCTATCAGATTGGGACCCTGCTTCAGTTGAGTTCAGCGATACAGCATAGAAGCAGGCCATTAGGCCCACTGAGTCCACACCGACCAACGATCACTCGTTCATACTAGTTCAATGCTATCCCACTTTCTCTTCCATTCCATGCACATGGGGGAACTTATGAGGGCCAATTAACATACAAACCACATGTGGTTTGTAGGTTTGTCCTCCTACAGACATGTACAGACATGAAACAGGAGCACCCGAAGGAAACCTGTGCTATCACAGGGAGAACGTGCAAGCTCCACATACAGAAAGCACCCGGTCAGGATCAAACCCAGGTCTCTGGCCCTGTTGGGCAGCAGCTCTACCAAAACCTACACAATCACAACATAAATCCATTTTATACAGCCGGATAGTGGTGAAATAATTACTTTAAGTTAAAGATCTAATTCAAACTCTTGCTCTCCTCTTCTCGTTCCCCTCTTCCCAACCATGTTACACCCATTCTCCTGAATCTTGGCCATTCTCTGGCCATTGATGTCCCAATATGGCTCCATCACACTGGACATTTCATATGGTTCAGAGGCCCTACTTTGCTCACTGTGGCAAGATCTTGGGAAGCATGGATGTCCCAATATGGCTCCATCACACTGGACATTTCATATGGTTCAGAGGCCCTACTTTGCTCACTGTGGCAAGATCTTATTATTGACTGGAGGAGCAGAAAATTAAACCATTAAGAGTTTTTGGCCTTTTGGCCTATCCTACATGGTTGTGTACTACTAACTCCTTCAATTTTTACAACATCCTGATGTTTTACAATAGGGTCCCTCTTCTCTGCTCTTCCATCAGGCAAAAGGTACACAAGATTGTAAAAACACAACTCCAGAATCAGGAACAGTTTCTTCCCAGCCGTTCTCAGGCAACTGAACTAATAACTATCAACAACTAGAGAGCGGTCCTGACTTACCATCTACCTCATTGGAGACCCTTGGAGTATCTTTAATCGTACTTTACTTTGCACTAAACGTTATTTCCTTTATCCTGTCTTTCTGCTTCTTCTTCTTCTTGCATATGGCGTGCACAGCCTAAAGTTGTAGGACAACTTGTTCTATTTGATCTTATTTGAATTTGCACGCCAGGTTGATTGCATTCGTTGAAACAGGGCAGACCACGTGAAGGTTGCAATCTTCCAACCCCGTCTTTCTGCTGACTGGATACCATGCAACAAAAGCGCTTTTCACAGTACCTCGGTACACGTGACAATAAACTAAACTAAGAAACACTGAGAAATACCTGGAAGGAGCCTGATGGTTTTTACTGGTCAGATCATAAAACTAAATTAAATCTTTAAAACAAAGTTAATTTGTTTAAATCTGTCTAAAATCTCCCAGGGGGAATCAAAGTCAGTAGTAAATGAATGTCCAAGATACTGGGTCCTGTGCTGCTATAATACTGGAAAAACAGGTCTGGTATCTCCCACATGACAACCCAGCTGCTCAAAATAAAGAGCTCAGCAAAAGTCAAAACATCGTCCACTGCCTGCCTTCATACCTTTGGCAATGCAGATAATTTTAACCTGGGCTTGAAAGCCCTTTGCTCAGCAAATTCTGATATTTCCCTCCCACATCCACCCGACAGAAACTGCCACTATACTAGGGTAATCGCCAGGTTTTAGTTTAGTTCAGAGATACAGCATGGAAACAGGCCCTTTGGCCCAGAGACCACAACAATCATCAATCGCCCGTTTACACTCGTTCCATGTTATCCCACTTTCTCATCCACTCCCTAAACACTAGGGGCAATTTACAGAGTCCGATTAACCTACAAACCCACACATCATTGGGAGATGGGAAGAAACCAGAGCACCCGGAGGAACCCCATGCGTTCACAGGGAGAACGTGCAAACTCCGCACAGACAGTACCAGAGGCCGGACCTCTGGCAAATAGTTGAAACAAAAACTTCAGAACTATTAAGGTATAACTGCCTCGCCTGCCATTCACATTAACCCTCTAGTAGTTCAGTTCCACACAACATAGAAACATAGAAACAGGAGGAGGCCATTCGGCCCTTCAGCCAGCACCGCCATTCATTGTGAACATGGCTGATCGTCCCCTTTCAATAACCCGTGCCTGCCTTCTCCCCATATCCCTTGACTCCACTAGTCCCCTAGAGCTCTATCTAACTCTCTCTTAAATCCATCCAGTGACTTGTCCTCCACTGCCCTCTGTGGCAGGGAATTCCATAAATTCACAACTCTCTTGGTGAAAACGTTTTTTCTCACCTCAGTCTTAAATGGCCTCCCCTTTATTCTAAGACTGTGGCCCCTGGTTCTGGACTCGCCCAACATTGGGAACATTTTTCCTGCATCTAGCTTGTCCAGTCCTTTTATAACTTTATATGTTTCTATAAGATCCCCCTCATCCTTCTAAACTCCAGTGAATACAAGCCTAGTCTTTTCAATCTTTCCTCATATGACATTCCCGCCATCCCAGAGAACAATCTCGTGAACAACCTTTCATCAAGTGAAGCAGCAGCCACAGATTACTGTATAGCTGATGGCTGTCAGCTTTGCCACAGTTCAGCAGGAAACATGATACGCCACGATTCATAGCTGCTAAGGCTCCATTTATTATCTGTAACTATGCAATTTTATGCCACATTATTACACTCACTTTGAAAGAAGCCCATGCTTCACACAGACTAACAAATTAACAAATTAAATAGCTGAAACTGTTTATTCCAATACTGGGAGAACAAACGTGGCTCAAACGAAAATAAATCTGTTAACATTTCTTTTAAAAATTGCTTATAAACATCAGAAGTTCCAGCCAATGCACTTGAGAATACAATACTACTGCATAGTGGGGAATGGTTCAAAGGTGCTTTATTGCCACATAGTGAAATTATTTTTTGTATACAGTTCAGTAAAAATATTACTATACATAAGCACATTTTAGATACAGTACAAATGTATAGGAGTAGTTCGCTGAGACAGTATACATGAGCAGTCAGGTTCAGCACCATTTTTAAAGTCCAAAAACTGATAATCAACCTGAAATCAGTCTGAAGAAGGGTTCCGACCCGAAACATCACTTACGCATGTTCCTCTGGGATGCTGCCTAACCAAGTTACTGCAGCATTTTGTGTCCACCTTTAATGTGATAATCAAATTTAATACAGCAGGTTCGCAAGAACCATGTGATAGGACTAGGCAGCCAAGAAGGCGGAGCAAAGCCTCTACTTCCTCAGGAGGAGGAGGAAATTCGGCATGTTTCCAATGACCATGACAAACTTCTGCAGATGCACCACATTTGGCTGTATCCCAGAGAGATTTGGGAACGGGTCTGCACAAGACTGCAAGAAATTGCTGAGAGTTGCAAATGCAGCCCAATTCATCACACCGACCACATTTCCCACCATTGACGCCACCTACACTTCACACTTTTTTGGGAAAGCAGCCAACATAATCAAAGACTTACCCATCCCAGTCAATCCTTCTTTTCTCCAGTCCTGTCGGGCAGAAGGTTCAGAGGCTTGAAAGCATGCACCACCACTCAGGAACCGCTTCTCCCCTCTGATATCAGAATTTTGAACGGTCCTTCCATAAGCTAGGATGCTATCCAATTCAACATTACCCATTGTGGAAATTGGACTTTGTGTATGGAAATGGTGCACTCTAATGCCGAGAACTATATTCTGTATCTTCCTCTTTGCTCTACCTATTATACTTCAGTTTGGCCTGATTGCATTTATGTATAATATCATCATATTTGATTGGATAGCATTCAAAATAAGCTTTTCATTGTACCTTGTCACATTTAGCTTTTTTTTTAATTTTAGAGATACGGCTTAGAAATTGGCCCTTTGGCACCTTGAGTACAGGCCAACCAGCAATCACCCAACACTAGTTGTATCCTATACAAGGGACAATTTGCAGAAGCCAATTAACCTACAAGCCTGTCTTTGGAAAGTGGGAGGAAACCAGAGCACCCGGAGAAAACCCACACGGTCACAGGGAGAACATACAAACTCCACACAAACAGCACCCGTAGCCAGGATTGAAGCCAAGTCTCTGGCGCCGTAAGGCAGCAACTCTACCGCTCCGCCACTGTGCCCCCTCAATGTGACAATAATAACAAACCTAAACCTGATGGTGGTGAGCTGAAGAGTAATGACTGGTTGGGGCCGTGGGGAGAATTCCCGCAGAGTTCAATAATAAACAATCATACAGCATTATTTTGAATGGCCACCTAAGGGAACAGGATAGGGATCTGGATTCTTACAGTTGAAAGATGTCAGCTTGGACAGCGCTTGGACAAGTCACTGACTATGCAAAGAAAAAGCACTTTATTTTTCGGTACTTGTAGTATCAACCTTCACAGGCAAAATGTACTACCATTCCCAACAGAACATTCTGTGAACTATATAAAGATGATTGTTATCACACACCTTAGAAAGCATGTTTCAAGCCAATATACACATTAATAAAAAGCAGGAGCTAACACAACAGAAAACCCCACAAAAAGGAACGCCAGCATTTGCATTTTAAAAATCAATAAACCATTATTAGGCCCGGATATAAAGAATGCATGTGTAGGAAGGAACAGCAGATGCTGGAGTAATGTTGGAGTAACTCAGATCTGATTGTTGGAGTAACTCAGCTGGTCAGGCAGCATCTCTGGAGAAAAGGAATAGGTGACATATCGGGTCAGTTTAGTGATACAGCATGGAAGCAGGCTCTTTAGCCCACCAAGTCTAATGACCCTTCAGGGGGGAGCTTAATAACGCATAAAGAATGCATATTAGTCTCCAGAACATTGGTTATTATACACCCTGCAATTGAACAGGGTTACTGATAGCACAGAATTTATGAATGATAAATCAATCACTGCCAGCGATCATTCTACACATAATGAGCCTGGGCAGCTGGATGATTCTTTCTGGAGTCTCCATGGTCAGAAGGGGCAGGTGGACAGGTGGTTCTGCTAGCCTACTGACAGAAGGTTCACTCCTAATATGGTCATCTTTAAGAGCTTTAAATTAGTCAACCTCAGCAGCCTAGGCATATATGATGGTTCGAACTCTGCTGAAGTAGAGATTATTAAAGTATGAAAGTATATACATATGAAAGTTTTCAATGCTAACTTTAGACTTTAGTGATACAGCGTGGAAACATGTCCTTTCGCCCACCGAGTTCTGCCAACCAGCAATCACCCCCGCACACTAACACTATCCCATACAATAGGGACAATTTACAATTTTACCGAAGCCAATTAAAAAATCTGGACGTCTTTGGAATGTGGGAGGAAACCAGAGCATTCGGAGAAATCCCATGCCGTCTCAGGCAGAATTTACAAACTCCGTACAGACAGCACCCATAGTCAGGATTAAACCCGGGTCTATGGCGATGTCAGGCAGCAACTCTACCTCTGTGCCACTGTGCTGCCCTAACATGCCAGTAATAAGAACAGGAAAATAGGGTAAAGTTGGAACTGCAGATGCTGGTTTACAGCTAAAGGACACAAAGTGCTGGAGTAACTCAGCGGGTTAAGACAGCATCACCGGTGAACATGGATAGGTGGCACTTCCGGTCGGGGCCCTTCTTCAGACTGAAGAACTTTTCATAATCAGATCTGATAAACCTTTTCTACTACAAAGATGCTGCCTAACTTGAAACATGTCTCCAGCTGCTTCTGTTTGTATTCCAAAGGCTCTGTATAGCTTTAGTTTAGTTTAGAGACACAGCATGGAAGCAGGACTTCAGCACACCCACACTGATTGTCTATTCACACGTTATCTCATCTCACTTTCTCATCCACTCTCTATACACAGTGCCCTCCATAATGTTTGGGACAAAGACCCATCATTTATGTATTTGCCTCTGTACTCCACAATTTGAGATTTGTAATAGAAAAAAAAGGGCACATTGTCAGATTTCATTAAAGGCCATTTTTATACATTTTGGTTTCACCATGTAGAAATTACACCTGTGTTTATACATAGTCCCCCATTTCAGGGCACCATCATGTTTGGGACACATGGCTTCACGGGTGTTTGTAATTGCTCAGGTGTGTTTAATTGCCTCCATAATGCAGGTATAAGAGAGGTCTCAGTGCCTAGTCTTTCCTCCAGTCTTTCCATCACCTTTGGAACACACCTCCACAGCTGATGAATTCTCTCTATAATAAAGGAAAGTCCCCAAACACCTGTCTGACAGATCAGAAACTCTCTTCAGGATTTGTCAATGACTGTCTGCAGAAGACTTCATGAATGGAAATACAGAGGCCACACTGCTAACCACTGGTTAGCCGCAAAAATAGGATGGTCAGGTCACAGTTTGCCAAGAAGTACTTAAAATAACCTATATTAGAGTGTTGGCAAGAGCAAAGTACGGAGGAGAGAAGGAACTGCTCAAGATCCAAAGCATACCACCTCATCTGTGAAACACGGTGGTGGGGGTGTTATGGCCTGGGCATGTATGGCTGCTGAAGGTACTGGCTCACTTATTTTCATTGATGATACAACTGCTGATGGTAGTAGCATAATGAATTCTGAAGTGTATAAACACATCCTATCTGCTCAAGTTCAAACAAATGCCTCAAAACTCATTGGCCGGCAGTTCATTCTACAGCAAGACAATGATCCCAAACATACTGCTCAAGCAACAAAGGAGTTTTTCAAAGCTAAAAAATTGTCATTTCTTGAGTGGCCAAGTCAACCAAGTCAACGGCCTGGCAAAGCATCACCAGAGAAGACACCCAGCAACTGGTGATGTCCATGAATCGCAGACTTCAAGCAGTCATTGCATGCAAAGGAAATGCAACAAAATATTAAACATAACTACTTTCATTTATATGACACTGCTGTGTCCCAAACATTATGGTGCCCTGAAATGGAGGGGACTATATAGACACACTGCTGTCATTTCTACATGGTGAAACCATTATGTATAAAAATGGGCTTTATTAAAATCTGACGATGTGCACTTTAACCACATGTGAATTTTTCTATTACAAATCTCAAATTGTGGAATACAGAGGCAAAGAAATAAATGATGGGTCTTTGTCCCAAACATAATGGGTCTTTGTCCCAAACACTGTACTAGTAACAGTTTACAGAGATAAATTAACCTACAAACCCATACATCTTTGGTACATGGGAGAAAATAGGAGCACCTGGACGCAAACCCACGTGGTCACAGGGAGAACATGCAGACTCCACACAGACAGCATCTGAGGTCAGAATTAAATGCCCAGTCTCCACACTGTGAGGCTGGGGCTCTACCAGTGGCGTCACGTACTGCCTTCTGTGCCTCACAATGCCAGAAACTCAGGTTCGATCCTGACCTCAGGTGCTGCCTGCGTGGAGTTTGCACGATCTCCCTGTGAACATGTGGGTTTCCTCCGGGTGCTCTGGCTTCTGCCCACACGCCAAAGACATGTGTGTTTGTAGGTTAATTGATCTCTTTAAATTGCCCCGAGTGTGTAGGGAGTGGATGAGAAAGTGGGATAATGGAAGCAGATAGTGTGACAGGGTGATCGATGGTCAGCAGGGACGCAGTGGGCCGAAGGGCCCGTTTCCACGCTGTATCGCTAAACTAAACTCAAGAAGAGTCCCGACCCACAAAGCAAATCTGAAGAATGGATCCGACCCAAACATCACTCCATGTTCTCTGGAGATGCTGCCCGACCCGCGGAGCTATTCCAGCACTCTGTGTCTTTTTGTTTCAACTAAACTTGACAAGAATAAAAATTATAACCAATCAACCGTGTGAAGATCAACTTGGAAGAGATAGAGAGCTGTTAAAATTTATAGTACACATTGGAACTGGAACTAGAAAAACAGCTGGCAACTTGCAATTAACAGCTTTTCAGGAATTAGGGAATAAATAAGGAATCATTGACCTAAGACGGCAATTACTCCTGGGGCTGTATGCTGGTCAATGATGTAGATAAAAATGATAGACAGACAGAAACCAGTCCTTAGACAATGTTGTGTCATTGCAGCTGACTCGTCCAAGATACTCCATCACACATCTGCCATGTTTATTGCTGCTGGTGTGAAAACTCAGTGGCGGGCCTCATCAGCCACGATGACGACTCTGCCTACAGAGAGGAGGTACAACAACTCATCAGCTGGTGTGACATCAATAACCTTCAACTCAATGTCAATAAAACAAAATAAATAACTGTGGACTTCAGGAAGAAACAGACAGCACACACCCCACTCACCATCAATGGCAGTGCAGTGGAGTCTGTGAAAGGCACCAAGTTCCTGGGAGTGCACATCACAGATGATCAGACATGGTCCACCAATACCATCTCCCTAGTCAAGAAAGCACAGCAACGCATCCACTTCCTTCGACGGACGAGGAGAGCCGACCTCCCCCCTTCTGCCCTCACCACTTTTTACAGGGGTGCCATTGAGAGCATTCTTACCAGCAGTCTCTCAGTCTTGTATGGCAGTTGCTCTGCTGCTGACCAGAAGGCATTACAGAGAGTGGTGAGGACAGCGGAGAAGATCACCAGATCACCCCAACCTGCAATCCAGGACTTATACCCATCTCGCTGTCAACACAAACTGTTCACTCTCCTACCATCTGGCAAGCGCTACCGCAGCATGCGGAGCAAAACCACCAGATTCAAAAACAGCTTTTTTTCTCAGGCCATCAGACTACTCAACACACTCAAGAAAATTCCATGAACATTTAACTTTAACTCAATGTCTGCAGTATGCTATTTGCACTTTTCTATATTGCACCTTTATTATTGCACTTTAATAATATACCTCAAAATTTTACTACAGTCTGGCACACTGTGAATATTTTAAATAATGTATATTGTCTATCTTATTGGTATATTGTCTGTCTGTTATAAATATTACTTGCACATTTGGAGTATGGGGAAACGCAATTTCAATCCAATTTATTTGAACTTTGAATTTTGAACTCATCATGGGGTCAATCTGATAATCCAGAATAGAACTAACTTTTAGATCCAATGCATCCCATCTGCCAAGATAAATAAGTTAACATACTTGACCATAAAAATGATTATGCTGTTGACTGTGCATAAGCAAGTAATAACATTTCAACTACCCTTATTAATTCTCAGCTTTAGGAACCAACTTTATTCCATGTCAAGCAGCACACACAAACTGTCAAGTACGGAGTTTGTACGTTCCCCCTGCCACCGCGTGGGTTTCATCCCACACTCCACAGACGGACAGGTTTTTACATTGGTTTGTACGTAATTGGCTTTGGTAAAGATTGTAAATTGTCTCCAGTGTGTAGGGTAGTGCTAGTGTACAGAGATCACTGGTGGGCGTGGAGTTGGGTGCCAAAGGCCTATTTCCGCGCTGTCTCTCTAAACTAAACTCCATTCCACTTCCATTCAAATGCCGTAACAGCCTTTGCAGGTGGGACAGAAGTTTACATGCATCTCTTCCAACCTCATCTATTAAATTGAATGCTACCAATGTGGCTTCCTTTACATCAGCGAGACCTAGCACAGACTAGGTGATTATTTTGCCAAACACTTGCATTCTGTCTGCCAAGGCCTGCTGGATCTCCCAGGTGCTAAACATTTTAACTCCCCTTCCCATACAACTTTTGTGTCCTTGGCCTCACTCCATATACCAAAGTGAGACCACAAGTAAATTTGAAGAGCTGCATCTCATTCTATTTGAATAGCCTCCAACCCAATAACGTGAAGATTGAATTCTCCAATTTTAAGTCAACAATCCCCCTTCTCTTGCACCCCTGGAAAAAAAAATCCTACTCCCATTATCCACCTGTCCCTTTCCCTTCCACTAAAGTCCCACCACACCATATCCAGTCCCTCATTTCCCTTTTATCCCCTTCTTTTCCTTCCTCATCCCCTTCTGCCCAAATCTCTCCCTCTCATTTATATTTCACTCCTCCCTTTTCCTTATTTGCCTCTTGTATTCTTTACTTTTCCATCCATGACTTACTCCACCCCTCTACCAATCACCCCCTTCGCCTGTATCCACCTAGTAACTAGTGTGGAAAGGAGCTGCAGGTGCCGGTTCATACCAAAAATAAGCACAGGGTGCTGGAGTGTTTTTCTACCCATCACTTGTCAGGCTTTGCCTGACCCCTACCGCTTTGTTTCAGCTTTTTTCCCCCTACTCCATCAATCTGAAGTAGAGTCCCGATCCTTCATTTCCCTATTAACACAACCTCCAGGTCACAACTTTGTACACTTAATTTTCGACTCTGCGGTACAACTTTGAAATGAATACTCTGAACAAAAGTGTCTGAAGAAGGGTTTTGACCCGAAACGTTGCCTATTTCCTTCGCTCCATAGATGCTGCTTCACCCGCTGAGTTTCTCCAGCATTTTTGTCGACTGAACAAAATGTGTTTTTGAAATAACATGAGAGCTCATTCTGCTCACTGCATTGGAAAACTTTAACTGCAGCTATTTGCTGAGTCCATTTCTCTGCCATCTCCTCACACCCTATTAAAATGGTTACTTTTTCAAACATTTATCAAATTCACTTCTCTTTCCATTAGTCCTACTTCTACGAGTGGATTCCTTAGTTTACAACCATTTTCACAACTCAAAACTAAACTAATAAACGTTAAAACAATTAGAACAATATACTTTTTCATCCTACCATTTAGTTTTATGGTTTTGAAAGCTCCACCAAATCTTCCCTTTTTCCATTGGAAATCGTCCCATTTCCACCATCTAAACTCACTCATCCCCATTCGCCCCCATCCCCAAATCTCTTATGCCCCCAGTTCGTAGAGCTCAACATCCTTCCTGCAAATGACTAGCCAAATCTGGACAAAATATTTTACCCAATGACTATGCAAACCTAATGGATTTACAAAAGCTCCAGATTATTTATCTGAGTTCCCGCAGCATCTTGTGTCTATCTTTGGTATAAACCATCAACTGTAGTTCCATGCAACACTGCAATTTGTCAGCTTTGTTATCCACTTCTGCCAGAGCACACTTCTCAAGTAGTTGGACAGCTTTCTATATTGAAGCTACTATAAAACCTTCTAGCTTTAAATTTGTTGTACTTATTTGTAATATCTTATAAAAGAAAAAACAATAAAACACTCCCATGCCAACCATAGCAGCTTATTAACTTAGCTCTGTGCGTTACTTCATAAAACAGTACAGCATAGGAACCGGAGGGGAAACTTTTCACACAAAGGGTGGTGGATGCCTCCGAAATGATTTGTCATCTCTGAGGGTTTATCGAACTTCTACAGATGCGCTATTGAAAGTATTCTGACGGCATGCATCTCAGCCTTGTGTGGTAACTGCTCTGCTCTTGATCTCCTGAACCTGAAGAGAGTGGTGAACATAGCCCAGTCCATCCCAGGCTCTCCACCTCCTTCCACCCAGTCCATCTTCACCGTGCTTTGCATTGGAAGGCTGAAGTATCATTGAGGATGCCAGTAACCCTGGTCATTCCCATTTCCCTCTTCTATCTGTGTGTAGGGAGGAACTGCAGATGCTGGTTTAAACCAAAGATAGACACAAAATGTTGGAGTAACTCAACGGGACAAGCAAAGTCAAAGTCAATTTTATTCCTCACATGCACCCGAAAGTGCAGTGAAATTAATTTGCCAGCAGCGATACACTTAAAAAGAACACACAACACACAATAAGATTTAACACAAACATCCACTACAGCTTTCTTCACTGTGGTGGAAGGCAACAAAGTTCAGTCAGTCCTCTTCCTTTGTTCATCCGTGGTCGGGGCCATGAACCCTCCTCAGTCGATCGGACCACTTCTTCTGGCGATCAATCCCCTGCAAGGGATCCCAGACTCCGGATGGTAAGTCCACGCCATGCCCATGGCTAGAAGCTCCGCAGACCACAGCCCCACAATGCCAAAGTGACCAGGCCAGCGATCAGAGCACTCCTCTCTGGTGACCCCCGGCAAGGGTTCGCCCCGTTCCGCGATGGAAAAGTCCGCGCTGTGCCTGCTGCTGATGCTCCGGGTCCGACTCAGGGAAAGGTCACTCCAAACCATGCTGTTAGGCCACGAGCGAGGCAACATGGGAAAAGTCGCCTCTCTGTTGAGGAGGTGACCGAAAGCGGTTCCCCCAGACTGTAGAAGTCTGAAGAAGGGTCTCGACCCAAAACTTCACCCATTCCTTCTCTCCAGAGATGCTACCTTTACCACTGAGTTACTCCAGCATTTTGTGTCTATCTCCTTCTTCTACCTGGGAGAAGATACAGGAGCTTGAAAGCTTGTATTTCCAGTCTTAAGAACAGCTTTTGCCACACTGCCTTCCGACTGCTGAACCAATCACCAATTTTACACCATGCCTGGAGTTCCTGCCATGCACTTTTAACACAACCTTGTTGGCTATTCCATTATTGTATTTAATATACTTATCCATCACTCAGTTTTTCAACGACAACCCTGCACCATTACTGCATATATACTGTTTACTTTGTGAACTTCAGGAGAACAAGGACTTGCATTGACAATAAACTAACTCATTTTCTTTCTGCCTCTCTGTCTCACAATAAAAAACAAAAAGATGCTATGTTCCTTCCACAGCGTGTGCGATGTCTGGCCGGATCAGCACGGCTGGGACGCCAGGGTAAAGTTGCAGGGAGGTTTGCAATGTATTTTTATGTAATGTTGTCCCTTGTCTGGGCCTTGAGTCCGAAATAAAGTTTATCATTATATATAAAAATCTGGAGAAATATATATGTGTGTGTTATATGATTATATACATCTATATCACATTCATATACGTGTGTATGTGTGTTCTTTCCTACACAATCTAATCAGTTGTATGCTCGCTGAATAAAACCATCCTTAAGTTATACATCATTTTTTAATCTAGCTCAAAACAATTTTTATTTTGTTAAATACTTCATTTAGATAAATTGTTCCCCGGCAACGCTGATTACACTGCGAGAGAGTATACAACGTCGGGTCGGGTTACTGAAATGGCGGAAGAAATTACCCACGTTCCGCTCCGTACTACACATCAGCCCATTGGATTTAGCAGGAGTGGACTATCTTGCTCACTATAGGATCTTTGGTAAAAACTGTGTTACGTTAATGAAAACAAATTAGTATCAATTATCAAGATGATCGTGTGAGTTTTTATACCGCTCCAGCACATTCCAGAAGCAAGTGATCTGTACTAAAGTGTTGTGTGTGCAAAATATAAAACTATTATAATCTATTCTTCATATAATTTGTCCGAAAGTCATCTAATAGGTTACCCAAATTACATTATAACAAAGGCACATCTGTTACAACTAGTCAGGCATCAGACTAGTTCCACTGTTTGCATCCTTGTATCCCTTCCTCATCACCTTTTCCCCAGCCAATAATGGGCCATAATGGGCTCCAGCCTTCCTTGGGCATCTGTGCCGGCCCTGCTTTGTTCTGGCCTTTTCTTACCTCCAGTTCCCTCCTTTCTACTATCAGTCTGAAGAAGGGTCAAGACCTCAAATGTCACCACTCAACATCCATTTACATGTTAAAACAGGGATCAATATCAACATTTAAAAGACATTTGGACAGGTACACGGATAGGAGAGGTTTAGAGAGCTGTGCACTAAATGAGCGCAGGTGGGACAAGCGTAGATGGGGCATCTCGGTCTGCATGAGCAAGTTGGGATGGAGGGCCTGATTCCATGCTGTATAACTCTGTGACACTCCATTGCTGTCACTTAATGACAGCGAGGATCACAATTAATATAAATAAATCCACTGTAATCAGCCTATCTCCACACATTGTGAAAACTGTCACTCAGTTAATACTTTGTTCATAACTCTCAGTTTTAATCACAGAAGCTGTTAAAATCTGCAAATTTGAACTCTAGTTCCATGATTAATCTGCAATTTAGTTTAGTTCAGAGATACAGCGTGGAAACAAGCCATTTGGCCCACCCAAGTCCGCGCTGATCAGCGATCACCCGTACACTTGTTCTGTGTTTAAGTACTTGTTGAGTACTGGCACTTGAGAATTGAACAAAATGTTTTAATGGTAAAAATGCCAAGGTCAGTCAAGCTATCAGAGCACAACATTGCAATGCCAATGCTTTGGATAAACTAAGTGTTTTTTCTATTACTGTTGAGCTCTGCTTCGTGCCGAAAGAAAGTTTAATATGTAGCATGCTGACCACAGCAGAGTTACACCAATCAGGAGTAGGCAGGGTGGCACAGTGGAGCAGCGGTAGAGTTGCTGCCTCACAACACGTGGGTTTGATCCTGACGACGGGTACTGTCTGTACGGAGTTTGAATGTTCTCCCAGTGACCACATGGATTTTCTCTGGGTGCTCATGCTCCTCCCACATTCCAAAGACGGACAGGTTTGGAAGTTAATTGGTTTCTGTAAATTATCCCTAGTGTGTAGGATAGAAAGAGTGTATGGGTGATCACTGGTTTGTAGGTTAATTAGCTTTGATAAAATATTGTAAATGGTCCCTTGTGTGTAGGACAGTGTTAGTGTACGGGCGATTGCTGGTCGGCGCGGACTCGGTGGGCCGGATGTCCTGTTTCCACGCTGGCTCTAAAGTAAAAGCAGCTGGTGAACATTTACAAGCCTAATCTCTGTATCATTTTGTTTCATTTCTCTCAACACAGTCCATTTTTGGAGGAACATTATTTTGTGCAACTCACTGAGATAGTGTGATCAAATTATTTTTGTAGTTTCCTTCGTGTCTGCCAGAGTTCTCCAGCGGGAGCAAGGCAGCTACTCTGTAGACTTCCAAGGTCACCATTATTGTAGTGAAGGAACGTTAATTCTCCCTTTACCCAAGGCAAAATTGCACACACACTGCTGTCCTGAGTCTTCCATTACAGTAAACCCTCATTTAAACAGACCCCCTTATAACAGATTTCAGTTATAGCAGATGGATCTACAATGCTTCAGACACCACCCCTGGCTTGCAAGGTGCACCAGCGAGCCTTTCTTCACTGGCTTCTGCACCGTCTGCTTGATGCGGCTCATCTTGTAGCCCCTGGGGACAGCGCTTTCTTTGGGCTGCCGCCACCAAAGGGAAGCGCTTGGACTTTATGAGGCTCCCTCCCTCCCCTCTCACCAGCGGCGCTTCTTCCTGTTGTCCCGATGAAGACAAGTTTGAGGATCCTCAACCTTCCTCTTCCAATGTCCCCAATCAGTTCTTTAGTTTTAATGACGTTGAGAGCAAGGTTGTAGTACTGACACTATTGAGTCAGTCGGTTGATTTCCCTCCAATATTCTGACTCATCATCATCTGTAATTTATCCAACAACGGTGGTGTTGTCAGTGAATTTGATGATGGAGTTGGAACTGTGCCTGGCTACACAGTCGTGACATAGCATGGAAAGAGGCCCTTCGGCACACCGAGTTTGCATGGACCAGTGATCACCCCCGTACACTAGCACTATCCTGCACACTAGGGACAATTAACCATTTATAGAAGCCAATTAACCTACAAACCTGTACATCTTCAGAGTGTCGATGGAAACTAGAGCACCCAGAGAAAACCCACATGGTCACAGGGAGAACGTGCAAACTCCGTACAGACAGCACCCGTAGTCAGGATCGCACCTGGGTCTTTACCGCTGCGTGATTGTGCCCCCCCCAATAGTTCATAAAATGATGAGCGGAACAAATAAGGTAGACAATCAGAACTGCTTTACCCGGTGTGAAAATGTCATAGACTAGAGAGGAGGAATGTTTAACAAGTTGTGCAAATGTAGGCAAGTTTTCTTTTAACAGAAGGTGGCAGGTGTCTGGAATGCAATGCTGATGCAGTGGTGATGGAGGCAGATATATTAGTGGTTTTAAGAAGCTTTTAGACAGGCACATGGACATGCAGGGAAAGGATCACGTGCTGGCAGGTGTGATTAATTTAACTTGCCATCATGTTCGGCACAGATATCATGTATAGATTGATCTAATGCTCTTGCTAAATATAAAAGTTTCAGCAAACCTCATGTTCTCTTATTGAGTTGAAATGCTCAATATTTTAAGTTTGATGCCACACTGATAAAATAAATATCTTCAATTAATTTATTGATGAGGTTTCAGTTGCTTTCGTTGAAACAAGATTGGAATAATAATCAAACTGCAACTTATTGACGTATTCAACCATGCACTCCATCTGACAAGTTAATCACACCGTTTGCCAACAATATTGCTTCAAAATGACATTATTACATTCAAACAAAAAAAAAGGCAGTGCTGGAGTAACTCGACGGGTCAGGCAGCATCTCTGGGGAACATGCATAGATGATATTTCGATTCGGATCCCTACTTCAGACTGATGTAGGGGGAGAATGGTGGGTTTTTGTCCCCCCCCCCCCCCCCCCCCCCCCCCCCCACCCTCTTTTCCAGCTTTTTCACCCTCCCTCCATCACAATCAGCCTGAAGAAGGCTCCTGGCTGGAAAGATCACCTAGCCATGTTGCTGACCCGCTAAGTTACTCCAGCACTTTATGCCTTTTTTTGTAAACCTACATTTGCAGTTCACGGCAGCACAGTAGCGCAATAGTAGAGTTGCTGCCTCACAGCGGCAGAGACCCGGGTTTAATGCTGACTACGGGTGCTGTCTGTATGGAATTTGTACATTCGTCCAGTGACCGCGTGGGTTTCCTCCGAGTGCTCCAGTTTCCCCACCACACCCCAAAGACATACAGGTTTTGTAGCTTAATTATGTAGGTTAAAATTGTCTCTAGCGTGTGTAGGTTAGTGTGCAGGGTGATCGCAAGTCAGCACAGACTCGGTGGGCCGAAGTGTTGGGGTCATTGGACACCCTATTGTCCAATTTAAAAAGTCACTGTCTCAACGTTTAAATCATAAATATCAGCACTAATGTTGGCTTTTTCAGAAGAACCATTTCAAAACTTGCACATGAAATGTTGCAAAGGGAAAATGAAGGTGCCGATAGAACACAAGCATTTCACTATGTGGGAGTTTTTGAAACTGTTAGCTGAAACCCCAGTAGAATACTATTAATATTTACTTTGCAAACCACAAATTACTAGTGCTCAGACCACAATATGCAAATATAATCCACAGATTACTTACTTCTCTTACCTCAGCCTCCTACTGTTGTAGAAAGTCAGCTAAGGGCTTAGTTTTCTTCTCTATTAGTTTGCGCAATTCAATGATCTCATCTGCAGATCAAGAGAAGACGACCCAAATTTGCTGGCTTTAGATAAACTGCTGGCAGGAAACGGAGCTCGAAACATTCAACAAAATGCAACACACACCAGTTATTTCATTCTGCTGTTAAAGAGGCTTTTGGATAGGCACATGCATTGGCAGGGAGTGGAGGGAAACAGGTTATGTGTAGTCAGGTAAGAGGTGGTCTTGGCATTATGTTCAGCACAGACATTATGGCCTAAAGGTCCTGTTCCTGTGCTGTACTTTTCTATATTTATGTTCTAAAATGTAGACTGTTCCATTACACTTGCCAATTGGGGATCGGGGGTATGGAAATACTCTGTTGGGACTGTTTGTATGAAAAAAGATTTCACTGTGTTAGCACTTTGCACATGTGACTATAAAAGCACCGTTGAACATCAAATGGAGCATATCCAGTTTTTTAGAAGCCAAACATATACTTCAATAAACTAGAATATAAACTATTTCTCTGAGCTCCGCGACTGGTTCCTTTGGTCCGATCTCTCGGAACAGATAGTTAAGGCGAACGACAGAATTACAAAGTTTACCCAAAGAAAAAAAATGTACCTCAAAATTTGCATATGTAACTAAAAAAAAAAAAAAACCTTTGATCCAACTCATCCATGCCCTGCCTATGGCAAACCCATATGCCCGCATTAAACCCCTCTGCCTTTACTACTTTGCTTTCTAAGAATCTATCCAAATGTCTTTTAAGCATTATAATTACATCCACTTCCATCTCTTCCTCTGGCAGCTGCATCTCACACACTAGGGACAACTCATAGTGCATGGGATAGATCCAGCACCTGGGGGAAACCCACACAGCCACAGGGAACCTCGTGGAACCACAGGAAACTGTGAACTTGGGTCTCTGGCGCTGTACGGTAGCAACTCTACCGCATGTAGTCCAAAGGTATTGTGTATTTTGTGTCCTTTATTGTTTATTGTGCAGTGCATGTTTATTGGCTGTTTTTCCAATAGTACTGTACATATTAATCTCTTTATTCAGTTATAGCAGACAACTAGTAATAACAGGCACAATCTACCCCCGTGTGGTCCGTTATAGCGAGCGTTTACAGTATTTTGCCCGTTGACCCACTCATCCATGCCTACCATGACGCCTGCCTTTGCCAAACCCATTTGCATGCATTAAACAGTATGCCTTTACTCCTCTCCTATCCAAGATCTATCCAAATGTCTTTAAGCATTATAATTGCACCCACCTCCACCTCCACCTGGCAGCTTGTTCTTTATAACCATCACCCTCTGTGAAAAAGTTGCCCTTTTTAAATCTTCCGCCTCTCACTTTAAATCTATTCCCCCCAGTTTTGGATTACTTTATAATAAATATCAAGAGTCAAGAGTGTTCTTTTGTTCCGAAACAGAACAATAAAATCTTAAGGGCCGGTCCCACCAGCATGCGCCTACATGCGGCAAGCGCGACCTAACGTGGTCGCTTGAGCCGTACGGCCTCGCGGGGCCGGTCCCACGTTGATCGCCGGAGCCGTATGGAGTTGTGCAGAGCTGGTCCCGACATCGCGCAGGGCTCCGAAAAACTGACCGTGTTCAAAAATTCCACGCGGCAACGGCCTGCCGGCCCGCAGCCACCACGACGCCGTACGCACCGCCTCGATGGGCATACGCAGCATCTCAACGCAGCATCTAGACGCTGGACGTCACGCGCGAACTTCCCGCAGACTTCACTCGAACTTCACGTCACTCGACGTCCGCACGGCCCCTGCTTCCGGTTTGGTTGCGCTGGCCGCATGCAGTCGCATGCTGGTGGGACCGGCCCTGTACGGGGATCACTCGACCTCCGCGTGGTCCCCGCTTCCGGTTTGGTCGCGCTTGCCGCATGCAGTCGCATGCTCGTGGGACAGGCCCTTTAGTTGCAGCACCTCAACAGGTTTGTAAACACACTACTCAATAGAAACATAGAAAATAGGTGCAGGAGTAGGCCATTTGGCCCTTTGAGCCTGCACCGCCATTCAATATGATCATAATATGATCAGATAATAGATAATCTAATAAACATACAAAAAAAAGCTCAATAAATTTTAAAAAAGCAATATGGTGCAAAAACAAAGCAATGGCCAGTTCCCATCCACCCTATAAATTAAGATCAGACAGGAAGGTAATTAAATAGGGCAAAACACAAATTGCTGGAGAAATTCAGCGGGTCAGGCAGCCTCTCTGCAGGGAATGCACAGACGATAATTCGGGTCAGGACCAGTCAGTCTTCAGTCAAATGCTGCCTGACCTTCTGAGTTTTTCCAGCCCTTTGTAGACAGATCAAGATTTCAGCATCTGCAGTTCCTTGTGTCTCCAATTAAATAGAGCAGTCTGCGTCACTAAATAGGTAACCAACATTTCAATAGGATAGGAGCAATAACTACATTAGTGCCATTTTAAGGTATGACTGAACTTAGAAACAACAACAACAATGAACACTCATCGAAAGCAGGAAGGCAGTGGAAATCTTAGAACAGTGGGAAATCTGCAACAATGCTGAGAACTACCTGCTGTACTTTGAATCTTTCCCTTTGAACTTGAGGTTGACGATCGCATTTTGGTCATAAGGTCATTAAGTGATATGAGCAGAATTACGCCAATTGGCCCATCAAGTCTATTCCACCATTCAATTATGGCTGGTACAGAAAAATGCTGGAAAAACTCAGCGGGTGCAGCAGCATCTATGGAGCGAAGGAAATAGGCAACGTTTCAGGCCGAAACCCTTCTTCAGATTATGGCTGATCTATCTCTCCCTCCTTACCTCATTCTCCTGCCTTCTCCCCATAACCCCTGACATTTGATGTTGAAGGGGTCAAGAATCAAGTCAAGAGTCAAGAGAGTTTATTGTCATGTGTCCCAGATAGGACAATGAAATTCTTGCTTTGCTTCAGCACAACAGAAAATAGTAGGCATGAATACAGAACATATAAGTTTGTCCATGTACCATTATATAACTATATACACACATCAATTAATAAGCAGATAAAGTGCAAATAAACAGATAATGGTCTATTAAATCTATTTCTGCCTTAAAAATATCTATTGACTTGGCCTCCGCAGCCTTGTGTGTAATTTACGTATAGTGACACAGTGGCGCAGCAGTAGAGTTGCAGCCTGACAGCGCCAGAGTCCCAGGTCCGATCCTGACTACGGGTGTCGTCTGTACACAGTTTGCAGGTTTTCCCTGTAACTGAGTGGGCTTTCTCCGGGTGCTCCAGTTTCCACCCCCATTCCAAAGACGTGCAGGTTTGTTGGTTAATTGGCTTCTGTAAATTGTCCTTAGCGTGTAGAACTTGTGTGTGGGTGATCGCTGGTTGGCACGGACTCAGTGGGCAGAAGGGTCTGTTTCCATGCTGTATCTCTAAACAGTTTAGAGATACAGCATATATCTGACCTCTTTGGATGACATGCAAAGCAAAGCTTTTAACTGTAAAAGTACATTAAAACAGTGCAGCACAAGAACAAGGCCTTTGGTCCACAATGTCTGTGCCAAACATGATGCCAAGACCAACTCTTATCTGCCTGCTTATGATCCATACCCCTCCTGCACATCCATGTCTCTATCTAAAAGTCTCTAAAAAGTCTCTCGATACACATGACAATAATAAACCTAAACCTAAAAGTCAGGCCTCATTTTAATCTATTCCAGAAAGAATTCTAAAAACATTTGGCAGAATGCTCAATGATTTTTAGAAACGTGTGGAGGCACGAACATTGCAGCAGGAAAAACCTCCGACATGCTTGGCTTGGTTCAACTTAATGAAATTGTTACAGACTTCCAGCCAGTAATTAAACAGACTAACTCACCACCGTCCAGCTTCCAGCACCTGGAATATCTAACAAAAGTCAGACAACCAGTTAATATTGGTACAACATTTCAAGCTTTAACTAGTCACAGGACTTTTATTTGCAGGTCATCGAGCATACAGCATAGACACAGATCCTTCAGCCCAACTCGTCCATGCTGACCATGATGCCACATCTAAGCTAGTCCCATTTGCCTGCAATTTGGCCAATGTCTCTCAAAACCTTTCCCATTCAAGTCACAAGGCAAGAGGAACCAACCGCCATTCCCATACCCTCATTCTCACGTTTTAAATAAAATACTCTCTCTCTTTCCTGTGCCCCCCCCCCACCCCACACTGGTGTATACCCACTAACCCACCCACCCCTCCCGTTCCACCCATACCCTCCACTTTACTTTCACTCCTCTTCTCCTTATCTGACATCCCGTTGTCTCCCTTTCATCTCGAAACTGTCACCCACGCCACCCACCTGCCAATAAACTCTCCTCCTCCCCTCTGTCCACTTATCACTTTCCAGACGTTGTTCCGTTCCCACCAATCTTTTCGGTCCCGACCCAAAAGCAGATTCCCTGACCAAAGGCTCCCCTGTCTAATCCCTCCACAGATGCTGCCCGACTCGCTGAGTTACTCCAGCACTTTGCGTTTTGCTCGAGATTCCCGCGCCAGCAATTCCTTGCGACTCCCATACTTTGTACATCCTAGCAGACAGCCCCATCTCCTTCGTAGACGACAAACATTTCACACGTCAAGTTGCAGCCATTTGGGGGTTATCTCATTGAAACATCGAATAGTGAAAGGCATGGATAGAGTAGATGCAGAGAGGATGTTTCCACTAGTGGTGAGTCTAGGACTAGAGGGCACAGCCTCAGAATAAAATAATGTACCTTTAGATAGGAGAGGAGGAGGAATTTCTTTAACCAGAGTGTGGCAAATCTGGTATTCATTGCCATAGACAGCTATGGAGCCCAAGCCATTGGGTATTTTAAAACGGAGATTGATAGGTTCTTGATTAGTAAGGATTTCAAAAGTTATGGGGAGAAGGCAAGAGAATGGGGTTGAGAGGGAAAAATAGATCAGCCATGATCAAATCGCAGAGCACGCTCGATGGGCCAAATGGCCTCATTTTGCTATGTCTTACGAACTTATGTGAAGCGTCAGAGTAAAGACCGTACGACTAACCTTCACCACTACAATTTCCAGCAGTCACTTTTAGATATCAATTAGCAAATCAAAAAATAATTTGAAATTATAGAGCAACTTTCACACCTTACAAGATATCCCAAGGTATACACAGCCAAGGCCATACGAGGTAAACTCAGCAGGGCATCTATGCACATCAAGGTGTCAGAGCAAAGCAATAAATAGCCAAATAATCTATTTTAGGAAGACGCAAAGTGGGATAAATTGCACCCAAGGCATAAGCAGCCCAGGAGTCCCCCCCGTCCCTCTAGAACATGCCTGTGAGGTATTTTACATGGCGGGAAGAAGGGCTCAGTTAAACATGGTCATGGGAGTAAACAGCACAGAAACAGGCCCTACGACCCACTTACCCATGCCCCATCTACTCTAGTGCCACCTGCCTGTGTTTGGCCCATATCCTTCCAAACCATTCCTACCAATGTCAAACCAAAAGAAAGCAGCTTTTATCCTGCCTTCTTACACAGTATTGTGCTGACAAAGTTGGAACCCGTTTGTTTGGAATCAAAGTTTTTTCTTACCTCCAGTTCCCTTCCCTCTTTCAGCCTCGACTTGAAACTTCACCCGTTCTTTTTCTCCAGAGATGCGGCCGCACCCGCTGAGTTACTCGCACGTGAGTTTCCATTCCCTCCTTGCCAAGACACCAACCAAAGCATTGTGATCACTGCCCACGCTGAGCAGGCTATTCATCACAGGCCAGAAAGCTCCTTTCAGTTTTGTTCAAACAGGTGGTAAACGATTTGATGCACAAGCTAACTTAAAGAATGGTGAGCTTCAATGAAAGGTCAAGATAGAGTGGATGCGGTGAGGATGTTTCCAGTCGAGTCAAAGAGTCCTAGAGTCATACAGCATGGAAACAGGCCCTTTGGCACAACTTGCCCACACTGACCAACATGTCCCATCTACACGTCCCACCCGCCTACGTTTGGCTCACATCCCTCCAAACCTATCCTAATGTACCTAATTGTTTCTTCAACATTGCAATAGTTGCTGCCTCAATTACCTGCACTTCAATCCATACATCCCCCACCCTTTCTGTGAAAAAGATACCCCTCAGATTCCAATTAAATCTTTCCTCTTCACCTTTAACCTAAGGTTCTCGGTTCCACAATTCTGGGCAAGAAACTCTGTGTGTCTATTCCTCTCATGAGGTAAAGTGTGGTAGGGTCACAATACCACAAAATACTTACACTTTAAGTGGCAGCCGAAACCACAGCTAAATTAAATTAATGTAGTTGTGCTCTAGTCCATAAACAGAAGTGCTTCTAGTTTTCCATTTCTGCCCAGATGCTGGAACCCTGAAGTAAGAGCAGAATGCGCCCAAAATGTTCAGCATGTTAGGTTACATCTGTGGTGAGTGTTAAATGGGTCACCCTAACATTTGCACCGGAAATAGCAAATGTTAAGAGATGGACCTTCCCCCTCAAGCATCTCCTGCCCCGTTTGTGGCAGAATTAGTAGGTTTAAAACAAGTTTATTTTCGATCCAGAGGGATCTGCGAAGCAGCAGAATAATTTCCGCTATCTGAAATCTCACAAAAGGGGCACAGGTGATGATATTCCATCTTTGTTTTTTTATTTACTCTCAAACTGGCTCATTCCCATTTGCTCATGACCAGAGACACAAGGAACTGCAGATGCTTCAATCGTGAGCAAAACACAAATACTGGAAGAATAGCGGTCAGGCAGCATAGAGTCATACAGCTTGGAAACACACCCTTTGGCCCAACTTGCTCACGCTGACCAATATGCCCCATTTACACTAGTCCCACCTGCCTGCGTTTTGCCCACAACCTTTTAGTCCTACCCTATCCACGTACCTGTTCAAATGTTTTTTTGAACATTGTGATAGTACCCGACTCAACTACCTCCTCTGGCAGCTCATTGCATATGCCCACCACTCTTTGGTGATACAGGAGGACAGGTGAGGAGAGGTGATTGGCAGTAAGTGACAATGGGTGGAGTAAGTGACAAAGGCAAGAGATGAAAAGTAGACACAGGGGTGTCAGACAAGGAGAGAAGAGTGAAATGTAAAGCCAGAGGACGGGATATAGGTTGAAGCAGATGGGGTAGTGGGAGGAAGGGGCAGGATGGTGGAAGAAATGGATTTGTGCCAGGGTGAGGTGTTGGAAAGACAGGAGAAGGGCATGTTACTTAAAATTGGAGTTTAATCGTTTAAGAATAAGGGGCCACAGTTTAAGAATAAGGGGCAAGGCATTTCGAATGGAGATGAGGAAACACTTTTTCACACAGAGAGTTGTGAGTCTGTAGAATTCTCTGCCTCAGAGGGCAGTGGAGGCGGTTCTCTGGATACTTTCAAGAGAGTGCTTGATAGGGCTCTTAAAAATAGCAGAGTCAGGGGATATGGGGAGAAGGCAGGAACGGGGTACTGATTGTGGATGATCTGCCATGATCACATTGATTGGCAGTGCTGGCTCGAAGGGCCAAATGGCCTACTCCTGCACCTATTGTCTATTTGTGTCAATTTAGCTAAAATTCAACACCGAGAACTGGGGAGAGGTTTAGTTTTCGTCACTCGCAGCAGGTGGAATGCTTGCTACACCAGCGTTTAGTTGCCACCTGTAACCCCACTTGACAAATCTATTACTATTTCTTGGGTACAGTGGGAGAGTGACGCAGCATAGAGTTGCTGCCTTACAGGGCCAGAGACCCGGGTGCTGTCTGTGTAGAGTTTGCAAGTTCTCCCTGTGACTGCATGGGTTTTCTCTGCGTGCACCAGTTTCTTCCCACACTCCAAAGACATACAGGATTGTAGGTTAATTGGCTTCTGTAAATTGTCCCTAGTGTGTAGGATAGAACTAGTGTACAGGTGATCGACAGTCAGCATTAACATGGAGGGGGTCAAAGGGCCTGTTTCCACACTGTATGTCTAAACTAAAGGGCAGCTGTGTGTCAAGCATTTGAATGTAGGCATGGAGTTGTATTTAGGCCAGGTAAGAACTGCAGATTTTGTTTCCCAGTGGACAGTAACTCAACAGATGTTTATTTGCCAATTCAGTCGTTTCAGTAACCAATGTTGACGTGTAGTTTAGAGATACGGCTTGGAAACATGCCCTTTGGCCCACCGGGTCCACGCCGACCTTCCACCACCCGTTCGCACTAGTTCTAGTTCAAACGGTTATCCTAGTTTTGCATTCTACACACAAAGGGCAATTTACAGAAACCAATAACTTACAAACTCGCACATCTTTGAGTTGTGAGAGAAAATCAGAGCACCTGGAGAAACCCCACGTGGTTACAGGGAGAATGGACAAAACTCCACACACAAACAGCCCCTGTAGTCAGGATCAAACCCGGGATCCTGGCGCTGTGACGTAGCAGCTCTATCGCTGCGCCACCCTGTTCACCGGACCTGGAATATCTAATGAAGTGCCATCCCTGCCACAGGAAGTCAGCTCAGCTATCCTGACAGCAGTCAACATCCCATCCATATGGATGTGAAGCAAGCACTGGATGAACTGCACAACACCACCAATTGCCTGGAAACAAAATCTTGTGCATCATAACCGGGAATTCAACCAGGGCAACCTCAACAGTGTACGACAAAGATGCTAGTGGTAAAGCTGCTGCCTCTCAGAGCTGGAAACCCGATCCTGACCGCTGTTGCCGCCTGTGTGTACTTTGCACATACTCCTGTTGCTTTCCTCCGGGTGCTCGGGTTTCCTCCCACATCCAAACGTGTGGGTTTGTCGATTAATTGGCCTCTGTAAATTGTCTCTCGTGAGTAGAAACAAGGAACTGCAGGGGCTGGTTTACAAAGAAAAGACATAAAGTGCTGGAGTAACTCAACGAGTCAGACAGCACTTTTGATGAGCTAGGGGAAAAATTTTAATGATAATCTCTTAGTTTTCATGTTTAGTTAGGACATGGAACTGGACAGCACAATAGGCCCTTCAGCCCTCAATGACCGTGATGCCAACATAAACTAATTCCTTCTCTCCACATATGATCCATATTGCTCCATTCCCTGCGTATTCATTGTGTCTAAGAGACATTTAGGTAAACACACTATTGTATCTGAAAATACATTCCTCAAGGAATAATTTAGTGGATATTCTGCAATATTTATTTACAAGAATCTGTTGATTCTTCAATTTCCAAGAAGTAAATATCACCAGCAACTTGTCCTGGGCCAACCACATTGAAGCAATGGCCAAGAAAGCACATCAATGCCTCTACTTCCTTAGAAGGCTTAGGAAATTCAACATGTCCCCAATAACTCTCACCAACTTCTACAGATGGGCCATAGAAAACATTTTATCGGGATGCATCACAGCCTGGTTTGGGAACAGCTCCAAGACCGCAAATTGCACAGAATTGTGGACGCAGGCCAGACTATCATACCAACCAGCCTTCGTTCCACTGACTCCATCTACACTTCATGCTGCCTCCCCTCTCACACCACACACGGGTCACAGAAGTTTGGAAACGCATACCTCCAGATTCAGGGACAGTTTCAGGCAACTGTACCTTCCTATCCCAAGCTACCATCTACCTTATTAGAGAATCTAAGACTATCATTAATTCCCTTTATCCTGTGCCTGTACAATGTAATCATGTATTGTCTTTCCACTGAATAGCACGCAACAAAAAAGCTTTTCACTGCATCTTGGTGCATGTGACAATAATAAACTAAACAACTCTATTGCAATGTCCAAATGCACGCTATATATGGCATGAAATACGTACTGCACATTATTTGCCAACATTCTTTAAATCTCAAGTGCAAGCCAGGTGTGGATATCAATGTAGCCAAACTGATACAAAACACAAAAAAATGAAATAGCCATAAAACATCCAGGCTAGCAAGAAGTTAATCAACCCATTAAATTACTTTCAGATGTCAGCAAGTCTGCCAACTAACATGGGAAGGAAGTTTGTTCTTAACCCCAGCAGTTATCCTTCTCTTAGAGGTAATGCACTCATAAGATTACACTACCCATTAGACTAATAATACTTTCCAAAAAAAACACATCATTTTAAATGGTCGATCTTTCTGATCTTTTAAAATGTCTATGAATGGCAAAAATAGTTTTAATAACATGCACTTTCACAAAAAAGTCTATGAAGTTTGTTGTTTCCAACTGTGGAGATGAGGCTTGGATTGGGTAGTGCAGTCAAATGGATAAAAGCAATGTGTTAACATTCTCCCCACCCACCCCTACCTCCCTCCCTCAAACATACCACCAATTGCCAAAGCAAATGCCAACCAGAATCCTAGCCAACAGCTCTACTTGAGAAGACAAAGTGTTGCAGTAACTCTGCGGATTAGGCAACGTCTCTGGAGAACATTGATTGGTGACGTTTCAGGCCGGGACCATCCTTCATACTGCTTGTGGTGGGGTGGAGAGAGTGAGCTGGATACAGGTGGATACAGGCAAGGGTGATTTTTGATGGGTAGCTGGATGGGCAAAGGTTAGAGATGGAGACACAAAATGTCAGATAAGGATAGAAGAGGTGAGAATTGTGAAGCCAGAGGAAGGAATATCAGTGGAAGGGGACAGGGGGAAGGGGAAAATTGGATGAGAATCCAGAGGGGGCACAGGGTAGCAAGCAGGGTGGGGGTTGATAGTAGGTTCGTTACCTGAGATTGGGCAATTCAAATGTTCATAGCCAGGAGTTTCAAGGTAAATGGCAGCTCTTGATTTTGAGGCTTACATCTTCTTCTTCTTTCATGTGGTGTGCACAGCCTAAAGTTGTTGGACAACTTGTTCTATTTGATGTTCCGTTTGTGCACGTCGAGTTGATTGCATTAGTCAAAACAGGGCGGACCACGTGAAGGTTGCAATCTTCCACCCCAGGCTTACATTTCACTCTGCTTAATCCACAGTGCGCCATCCAATGAGCAGAACTTTACAAAAATATAATTTAGCAGATCTCCCAGCATCTCTGGAGAACATGGATAGGTGATGCTTTGGGTCAGGGTCCTTCTTCAGACTCATTGGTGGGTGGGGGAATGAAAGATGCGAGAGAAGGGGTAGGACAAAGCCCTTTGACCCAACCTGCCTACGCCAACCAAGATGCCCCATCTATACTTATCCCACCTGCCCCTGTTTGGTCCATATCCCTCTAAACCTTTCCGATTCATGCACCAGTCAAAATGTATATCCATCAATTACCTCCTCTGTGAGCTTGTTCCATATATCCACCACTCTCTGTGAAATCTTTGTCCTTCAGGCTCTGATAAAAAAAAATTCTCCTCTCACCATAAACCCAAGTCCTTTGGTTCTTGATTCCCCTTCCCTGGGTAAAAACAGTGCATCCACCCAATCCATTCCACTCATGACCTTACACATCTCTATAAGATCACCCTTCATCCTCCTGCACTCCAAGGAATAAAGTCCAAGCCTGCCCACCACTCCCTGTAGCTCAGTCTCTCAAATCTTGACAAAATCCCCATAACGTTTCTTGGCAATGGATCATCAAAACAGCCTTTAAGCCAAAGCATTCATGCAAAATGGGGATGGGGTGAAGAGATCAGCAGAATTGGGAAGTGCTGTAAAGTATCAAAATTACAAGAAATTGCAGAGAATCGTGGAAGCAGCCCAGACCATCACACAAACAAACCTCCCTTCCATTGAGTCAATTTACATTTTACACCGCCATGACAAGATTGCTTGCATAATCATAGACCAGTTTCACCCCTCACCCAACAGGCAAGAGCTCCAGAAGTGTGAAAACATATACTGCCAGGTTCAGGGACAATTTCTTCCCAGCTGTTGTCAGGCAACCGAATTATCCTCTCACCAGCTGGAGTGTGGCCCTGACCTCCCATCTACCTCATTGGAGAACATTGGACTATCTTCAATCGGATTTTACTGGACTTTTTGCAATAAACATTATTCCCTTTATCCTGTATCTGTACACTGTGGACGGTTCAGTTGTAATCATGTATAGTTTTTCCACTGACTGGTTAGCACACAACAAAAGCTTTTCACTGTACCTTGGTACACGTGAACGGCTCGATTGTAATCGCGTATATTCTTTCTGCTGACTGGATAGTGTGCAACAAAAAGCTTTTCATTGTATCTTGGTACATGTGACAATGAACAACACTAAAATTAACACCTCCCAACTCTTTGGGTTTTTAATTAAAGCTGATATTGAATCACGTTACAATTTACACTGAGTCCACTTACTAGCTGGCACCTACTCAAACTGCATGACCAGCCAACTCAGTGGATAACCTTGGCATCTCCCCCAAATAGACTACTCTGCAGAGGCTTGCAGTGGCTTTGCTGTGTGTAGTCAATAACCAACGGCAAGGTTACCTTCCCTCAGTGCAGGCACAGATTGCTTTCATCTGAACATCCTGTTCTTTGGAGAAGTTCAATGTCAGTCTCCTGGAGAGAGCTTGGGGGCAATGCAGGAATGGAAGAGGAGGGACTTGTTAACATTCTAAAATAAAAAGAGGCCAGGAATGCATCTTTGGCTCGTTCCCTAAATGGAGATTCGTTGGTGGGTCACAAACATTGCACACTTTTCATAATAAACCCGAAGGCCTTTACATGGACTCACAGAGCACAGAAACAGGCCAGGCAGTTTCCCTCCCCCTTCTATGCATTCATTTCTCTCTTCCTGTAACTGCATTAGCATTAGAGAAATAGCATTAGACCGCATCGTCCGTTGAGCCCCAGCATGCATTTGCCTGATCTTATGGTGTAGAAACAAGCGTTAAGAGGCATCCGGATGGCTACATGAAAGGGCAGGGCATAGAGATGTGGAATTAATGTTGGCAAGTGGGATTGGTGTAGAAACAAGGAGCTGCAGGTGCTGCTTTACCAAGGAAAGACACAAAGTCCTGGAGCAACTCAGCGTGTCAGGCAACATTTCTGGAGAACATGGCTAGGTGATGTTTTGGGTCGGGACCCTCATTCAGACACTGGATACCTGGGCCTACACTTTCAAATATACTAATGATAGGTAATAATCAAGTGGTCCAAGGCTCTTGGACCAAGGCACTCTACACCTTGACGATTCACATGCTTGTCTAAACCTTTACATGTTGCGAGAGTCTGCTTCCACTATCCCTTCAATATCCAAATCCAAACTCCTCTTTGGATATATTTTCCTCTTTCTCCTCAGACCCACTCGGAATATCCAAGGACCAAAGGATGCAGAATAAATGTAATGGGGCTTTTTTATTTTTAAAGAATGATTAGAATCTAGAAAGCACTGCCAGGAGAATAGTAGAACCATGGCTCATGGAATTGGCTGGTTAACAATGAGTGGCGAGCAGAACCCAAAGTGCTGGAGTAACTCAGCGGGTCAGGCAGCAGTTCTGGGGAGCATGGATAGGTGTGGTTTCGGGTCGGGACCCTTCCATGGGCAAGTCATCCCTAATGCTTTGCCTGTGTTCGCATTGAACAATGGGCTTGAGTTTCTCCTGCACCATAAATTCCAATGTAAACGTTATTATCCATACTCCCAGAAGAGGTAGAAGAGAATTTGAACAACTATGTCTGAGAAGCAGAATAATCTGCTCTCGGTGGTATACGGAGCATCCTGGCAAATATGTTTGTACATTCGTCAGTTATTTAGAGCAGAATTAGGCCATTCAGCCCATTGAGCCTATTCCACCATTGAATCATGGCTGATCCATCTTTCCCTCTCGACCCCATTCTCCTGCCTTCTCCCCATAGTCCTCGACACACTTCCTAAGCTAAAATCTGGCAATCTTGCCTTAAAATTACCCAATGATGGACTCCGCAGCCACCTGTGGCAATGAATTCCAAAGATTTACCGCCTTCTAAAGAAATTCCCCCTCATCTGCTTTCTAAAGGTACATCCTTTTATTCTGAATGTGCAGATTCTGAAGAACACCAAATATTCACCTAAGGCGATGTCTGTATCATCTGTACTATGATAACACTGAACAAATCCTCAACTAGGTGTTAAACCAAATCAGTATGTAGTAGGCCAACAGGCCTGGAATTTTAAAGAATGAGGAGTTAATAGCTTCAGTAACTTGCCAAACTCAGAGATCAAATACATACATGGATTCGGCTCAACGGATCCATACTGATCTTTATGTTCCTTCACTTGATCTTATCTAATCCAATTAATTTGCCCTTTTAAACTGAGGGGCAATTTGATATAAATTAAATATTAACAAATTCTTATTATTTCAGCAATCGTATTGAAATTACGGCCAAAAGAACACACCAACATCTCTACTTCCTCAGGAGACTGAGGAAATTTGGGACAATAGGAGCGATTTACAGACGGCCAATTTACCTACAAACCCACATGTCTTTTACGCACATGATCACACGGAGAATGTAGAAACTTCACAAAGACAGCACCCGAGGTCAAGATCGAACCCAGGTCTCTGGTTCAATGGCTCTTTAGTATCGGTACAGATAATTTATTTTGCATAGGTCGATATAGTACATTACTATACATAAACACAATCTCAGATTAAGTACAAAGTGTATCGAATTAATCCGCTGAGACCATATACAAAAGTCACCAAATTTTGGTGCTGTAAGGCAGCAGCTCCACTAGCAGCCAAGATCTGGATTGCCATTAAATAGTGGCATGGACAATAAAGTGCCAATGTGGTTTACTCAACATTTGAAGATTTCAACAGATGGCAACAATTCAGATAACTTTTCCGTCTGCACCAGTTCCCAATAAACTCAGTCAATCTCTGCAGACCGAGCAGATGACTGTTCAGATTCAATTCAAATTAGGATCAGTCACAGCAAAGATACTTTGAACAATTGTGTCATACAACAAAGTTGGGACAAAATAAAAACAGATGCATAAATGTATTAGCAACAATATCGAATTTCATGCTACTAAAGCTTGTCTGTCAAATTATCTTTATCCTCCTTCAGGTTCTGCAGGGTTTTACATAGGCAGAGATGATGTTTACGTGGCATACAATTTACTTCTGATATTCATTATGATTACTTCATCTACTTTGCCGAGTCATTCTCCAACAACTGAATTGATCACTTAAGAAAACTGGATCAAAAGAAAAATCGTGGCCTGATTTACATCTGCCCAAAGGTTTCCTTGCACTCCTGAAAAGAGTCATAGTGTCACACAGCATGGAAA